>NC_141536.1:76372498-76672498 GCF_021556685.1 Rattus norvegicus | reverse complement strand
TGGCTGGGTCTCTGTATTCTAGTCCACTCACACTTCTTTGTTGCTTCAGAGAATGCAGTCAATGAATTCAACTGCTTTCCTGATTCATATCTGTGTACAGAAGCTCATTCCAAGTGCACTACATATTAAAATCACCTTTATCAATATCCTTGTACATAGGCTCATTGCTCACTTTCTCCCACAGCAGGTATACTGCACGTTAGAATAGCAGCTCACAAATGGCCACAGGACAGTGAAGTAGTGAGGAACACTGTGGCTGAATTCATGTCTGGGAAGGGCTTTGGAGCTCTGTAGAAGGAGCAGTGGGGGTGAGGCAGCTTGTGCTCAAGTGTGTTGTCTAAACCGCATCAGGGTTCTGCAGCACAGGCTGAGTGGTCACGCTCCGCCGACTTCTCTCATCAGGTCACTGTTGCCAAATTCTGTAGTAGATAGGCAGTGCAAAGAAAACATTGAAGAGCTTTAGGCCTGTCTGAGTTTCACAAGGAAGGAAAGAACAAATCCAGGAATTGTTACTTCAGGGACCAATTTGTACAGAGGAACATATCTTTAGGGCTTGCCAACTTTTTGAAGAACAAAACTCCAGTCTTTCAGCAAAACCCGACAACTGAAAGAATGAGTTTTCATAGTGAAATTTAAATACCCCATGGTTCATAATGTGCAGGAATTCAGTGCCAGAGTCTGTGACATCATCATGGTATTATAGAGTATGACGTCATCCTCTGTAAGATCTGGATGACTTTGTTCCTCAGTGACAGGAAAACCTCTCATTCAAGATGTGCCTGTGCACTGACATCTCAGCCTACATGAGGAAAACTGATGGAAGGAAAATAGCCAGTAAGCATGGCTGGGGGCCTTAGTTAGACAAAGAAAGCATAGAAATGGTCTTTAAACAACAAAAAAATGTTAAGTAAAAACACCAAATTTAAAAAGCATGTCTCTTCCTTGAAGGTGTTTGTAGACACAGCCTCATTTTGCTTAAGAATTTCCTTCCCCTTCTTGTATTTGTTGTGTGCGTTTGTGTGTATGACTGTGGCCACAGTGTGCAAGAAAGTGCATGTGAAAGTCAGCTGACAGTCTTGGGTGTTGGTCCTCACCTCCTACCTTGTTTGAGACAGTCTCTTTGTTGATTTTCTACTGCATAGCCAGGCTGGGTAGCCCACAATCTTTTGGGCATTTTCCTGTCTCTCATCTCCTTGTAGGAGCACCGGGGTGGAAGAGGCTCCCGCTACATGCTCTGATATACGTATTAACTAGTACTGGAATTACTGAGAAACCATAAAATTGTTTTCAAGAAAGGCTACTATGTATTTTATCAACAGTGTATAAAGGCCCCAGATGCTCCAAAGCTTCACCAACGTGTTTCTCTCTCCTTCCTTCCTTCCTAATAGACAATCCAGGAAATAGGAAGTGGTGCTTTGTTTGTACCTCCTCAAAGATTAGTGGTAGTTTCCATGTTGATTCTTCCATTCCACTTTATTAAAACCTTATTACAAAATCCCTCCAAATAAAAGATACCATTATCTTTTATTAATGAGACCCAAAATATCCGTCTCACTGAACTTGTATACAGTAAGAGCAGCCATCCTGAAGTTAGCTCCATACTGAATTTTATGGCCTGAGTCTACGCCTAGAACCCATATGTTAGAGGAAAACTGATTCACACAAGTTATCCTCTGCCACATGGATGCCATGGCACACAAATCTCCCTCCATCCCAAATAAATAAATAAATAAATATATAAATAAATAAATATATAAATAAATAAATAAATAAGGAGTTAATTTAAAAATTAAAATAGAGAAAGCATATTGTATTAGAGGTTCATAAATGAGAGATAGTGGGCCTGTGCTGCATTGGAAATAGAATCACCAAGAAACTATTGCACGTGAGAATGTTGCATTTGAGGTAGTATTTCAGACTACACTGAGGGGCTAGAGGGATGACTCAGTTAAGAGCACATACTTGCAGAGGGTCTAAGTTTAATTCCTAGCATTCACATTAGGTGACTCTCAACTGCCTGTAACTCTACCTCCAAGAGGATTGAAAACCTTTGACTCTGTGGGCACCTGTTGTCTCATGTACACACACACACACACACACACACACACACACACACACACACACACTCTCTCTCTCTCTCTTAAAAATAAAATCCTGTACTAAGGATATGATTTCACCATCATTAGTTCCTTCATAGTCACAGTATAGACTATGATCTAGACACTAACTTTCTTTCTCTCTGAATATAAAAGACACTTTGGGACCATTTTTTTTTCAGGGCAGCTTCATACATTTAGGAACATTATTATCATTTTAGACTCCATTTGCTGGAAATGTGGTCTGCTCCATTTCCCTCTGTTGGCTCATTTGCTGTATTTTTCATTTTCCTTCTGAAAGATGACAATGGTATTGCTATAAACTTCACGGCAGATTAACCCCTCAATAGCTTTAAAGACCTCTAACACCACATCTTGCCAGATGTTCCCAGCTGACCCTGTAGTGTATTAAAAGTTGATTGCTGTGGTAGCTTTCTATGAAAAGAGAATTTAATCTGCTATTTCATTGCAGCACTGTTAATATTAGGAAGGCTGATTCTATCCTAAATGATAACATATTCCGTTAAAGACAATAGACAATGTCCCTTGAGGGGGCTTGTCTGTGAGAAAGGAAATGTATTAGATGATTCTTGAAAGTTTTCTTGTTCAGGTCAGTGATCTGTACCCTCCTTTTTTATATGGTCACCCAAATGAAAACTGGAATTTGGACTTACTCATGTCCCTCATTGAACATGTTTTACACTTGACATTTTCCTGTGAGGGAGTTTAGGAGTTTTCTGGAGTCTGAAGGCTGCCCTTGGTGGTGATGATTACTGGATAATTGCCTATACTCCTATGGAATTTCCATTTTCAGATTACACTGGGCTCTACAGCCTCTATTTCTTTGGCAGGAAAACCCAAAGGCAACAGAATACATTTTTCCCTCCTGTCTCTGGCCTAGTTTAAACAGTGACTCACATGGCCCTGGGGCTTGGCTTCATATTCTCATCCGGGGCCACTTTCTACCCTTGTTTTAATGTCTCTAGTGTTCCTTTGGAATTCTTTATATCGTGTGGTACATAGGATCTGTCTCTGCGTTATTGTTGGGGTATACAGTACAGCACTACCCCTTAAATAGATGACAATCCAGGCCCGTCCTCAGCCCTGTCACCCTTGCAGCAGGCAGGATAGATTGGGCTAGTTTCCTAGTACCGTGGATGTGTTCAGGGAAGCAAGGCCTGCTCAGGGAGTTTGTGGTGCCAGGTGGAGAGAGGGAGTGTTCCCCAGAAGACTTGAGTACCGGTTTATCCAAGCACTGACAAAGATGCTCTATTAACCTTAAAACTTCCAGAGGACTGTGGTTGTATGAAGGTTTTCTCATAGAAGGACTTGATCGAATCTGTAGTTCAGAGTTTTGTTAGTGGAAAAACCAGACGCCCCTCCCTTGTTCATAAGTTATTCTGTCTGATTTTACCTTTTCATTCTGGATCCAGCCTTCTGATTCTCATCTAATGATGAATTCTTCTTTTTTTCTCTTTCTAGTTTTAACAGCGTATGCCAAGGAACTCACATTCTCTTCCGGGAATTCAGCTTTATACAAGCCACACCTCACAATAGGGCATCATTCCTTCGGGCCTTCTGGAGATGCTTCCGAACCGTAGGCAAAAATGGCGGTAAGTGTTCTTAACTCTATTTTGCCCCATTTCCATTGCCCCTTTTCTATTCTTTCCAAATATTTTCCTCTAAAAACATTCCATTTATATATTGGATAGTGTTTGTGTGTGTATGCGGTTGCAAAGTGGCCCATTCAGGACGTTTGGAGATGATGGTGCACACTTGAAGGTTGTAGGACAACTTTGAGGAGCTGTTTCTCTCTTTCTACCTTATGGGTTCTAGGGATCAAACTCACTTCATCAGGCTTGGCAGCAAGTGCCTTTCTTCCTACTGCTCCACCTTGCTAGCCCCCATCTGTTTTTATCATTGTCCTGTCGATACAGTTTGACTGTAGGCTTTGGGATACCTTATTCTGAGGAAACAACTCTGCTGGGTCAAAAATGCTATTAGCCATCATCACAGTTATGTCCATTAGGACCAGGTATTGTTCTGAGGACATGAAGTATAATAACTCACTTAACCCTCATAGCAGCTCTTCCTTCGAGCTACGATAATCTCCATCTTCTATATAGTGAAACAGAACCAGTGTGGAAGATCTCATAGCAAATAACAGACCCTCTTTAATACCCTTGCAACCTGACTCCAAAGTCGTTGCTCTTGGCAAATAGTAGGTGTTGTACAGAGAGTAAAAGGAATAGTGTGGACGCGGACAGACCACGCCTCGCAGCTTTGTGTTCTTTACACTTTCAAGCTTTGCAGTAGGTCCCTGTCATGGAAGGGTATGTATCGATCGGCACCATTTCTTCAACTGTGTGTGTGTGTGTGTGTGTGTGTGTGTGTGTGTGAGAGAGAGAGACAGAGAGACAGAGAGAGACAGAGAGAGAGAGCATATATACAAGCAGCTTATTGTTAATATGGAGGAAGTTGCCGTGGTCAGCAGTGGTCAGGATAGAAGATTAAACTAACCACAATATTCCCTTGAACCATAGCTGGTCCAGAGCAAGGCCCCAACTCTCTTCAGCTCTGAAGGCCTAGAGAAGCTACAGATGTCTGATGCTAGCAGAGGGTGGTTTCTAAGGAAAGAAACCACCTCTGTATCACAAAAGGACAACTGAGGATGGGTGACCCAAAACAGCAGATTCTCAGGTAGAGGAAACAGCTTTCTGTTGGAAGAAGATGCCGTTGAAGACTTCCATAGATCAAGAGAAGTCAGTGCATGGGTTCAAAGGTTTGGAGGACAGGCTGCCTCTCCTGTAAGGACTGACACAGCTGTGACTTTAGGTAAAGCCAGTGCTCATTCTCAAAATCCTAAGGCCCCTGAGAAGTGCACTAACTCTCCTCTGCCTGTGCTCTGTACATGAGGCACATCTGCCTGGGCTCTGTACATGACACACATCTGCCTGTGCTCTGTACATGAGGCACATCTGTCTGGGCTCTGCACATGAGGCACATCTGTCTGTGCTCTGTACATGAAGCATACCTGCCTGTGCTCTGTACATGAAACACATCTGTCTATGCTCTGTACATGACGCACACCTGCCTGTTCTTTGTACATGAAACACATCTGTCTGTGCTCTGCACTTGAGGCACATCTGTCTGTGCTCTGTACATGAGGCACATCTGTCTGTACTCTGTATATGAGGCACACAGCTTGGACAGCTGCACATTTGTTTTCAACTCAGTTCATGAACACTATAAGCCCACTCTAGGTCTTACAGCTCAGATAGATCCCTTTTAAAACGTTAGTGTCATTGTCAGTACACCCAAGAGCTCTGATGGAACTGAACAAAGATGTTGATGATGTTTTCATGCCTGTTAACACAATATCCATCCCACACCCACAAGTCAAGAAGTAATTCCTCTTTATTGGTAGATGGGGAAAAGGTTTTAGAAAGCAACCTTTATGTTTTTTTAAAGTTAACATGAGCATTATAAAAAACAAATGTAAACATAAAAGAACAAAGATATATGTGATCATAATATATGTGACCTGTCCTTTTAGGTCCTATATATGTATACAGTGTTCCAGTTATGATGCCTAAAATCACATAGTTCATGCCACACTTTTCCATACATTGTCACCATTCACCAATTCAAAAATCCCAAAGATACATGACTGTTTTGGTAAGTAAAATACCATATCAAGTCAGCGTGTTAGAAAAAAAACTCTAGGGGTTGGGGATTTAGCTCAATGGTAGAGTGCTTGCCTAGCAAGCACAAGGCCCTGGATTCAGTCCCCAGCTCCAAAAAAAAAGAAAAAAAGAAAAAAAACTCTAACCCCACCTTCCCTGGAGACAAAACCACCAAAGAGCAACCTCAAGATAAAAGAATTTTTAGCCATAATTTAAATCCTGTGTTCTCTGAATGATCCAGTTAAAATGATTCACAGCACTACAAAATGCACTATCATGGTGTTTCTAAGAGAGTTTACCAAACCTGTACTATTAAAATATCAGCATATTCCTATCATCCAGCCAGAAATACACATACAGTAATGTTGCTGTGCACACCTGCTAACCTCTCCCTAGAGGCTTTCTTCTGCCCCGCTGCTGCTAGCCTAATGAACAAGTCCTGCTCAAAGTGGTCTAACAGTTTAATGTCTAAGATGCATCTTTTCTATTGATTATAACAGATATTTGCAAGTTGACCAATACAGTCACTCCCAGGACATCTGTAAAGCATAAACATGAACTAAAGTGAGCTTTGTGTACTATAGGCACAAATACTTTACCAAAATGTACAACAGATCTATGGCTATAATTGAAATGCATCTTCTAGGTATAGAGATACTAACAAAGAGATTTGTCCACACCCTTCTTCTCTAGGCCATTTCAAGGAGAAATTTCAATTAATATCTTACTTTGTAAGGCAATTGTAGGGCAATTGCTGTCATAAAAGAGCAGATCCTCTGATGGATCTGGAAGGATTTGTCCTGATATTTTAGTTTCATTTAAAAACATTCATCAGGAACTGGTCATGGTGGCACATGCCTGTAGTCCCAGCCCTCAGAAGGCAGAGGCAGGTGGATCTCTGAGTTCGAGGCCAACCTGGTCTACAGAGTGAGTTCCAGGACAGTACTCGGAAGGAAGACTGGAAGGTCAGGAGTTCAAGCTTGTCCTTGGCTAGATATCAAGTTCAAGGCAAGCCTGGGCTATGTGAGACCCTGTTTCAAAAAACAAATCAACAAAAATGTCAGTCATGATTCATGGAAGGAGCATCCACCACCTTCCTGGCAGGTCAGCAGCCATCAACACTGAGGCAGAACCCTTCTCCAACAAAAAATACCTCATCAAAGGCTCAGAAGATCATTAGCATTTTTAGTGATTAAAGTTTTTTTTTTAAGATTTATTCATTTATTATATATGAGTACACTGTAGCTGTCTTCAGACACACCAGAAGAGGGCATCAGATTTCTTTACAGATGGTTGTGAGCCACCATGTGGTTGCTGGGAATTGAACTCAGGACCTCAGGAAGAGCAGTCAGGGCTCTTAACCACTGAGCCATCTCTCCAGCCCAATAAAGTATTTTTTTAAACTAAGTGTATATGTTGTAGTTTTAGATATTCTGCTTGTCCACTTCATAGACCATAGTGTAGTGTAAATGTAAATGTAGGTAGTGTCCATGGGGATGGGAGGACACTTCCTGTTGTCAACTCTGGATGATGATCAGACTTGGGATTGCAAATGAATTGGAAGTAAGGGTCCGGGTTTCTGGCCTGAGCAACTGAGGAGGAATATTGGAGTGGAACTGAGTCTAATGGCACAGGCCTGTAACTCTAGCTCTCTGAAGGCTGCAGTAGAAGGATCTAGTTCAAAGTAGGCCTGAGCTGCAGAAAAACCAAAGGCCAATGTGGGCAACTTGGGCAAAATTCTTTCTCAAAATGAAGGAGCTCAGGGCTTAGGTCAGTGGAAATTTACTTAGCTAAAAGGTGGTGGGTCATGGTTTCAGTTCCCAGTGCCCACCCCCAAGTATTGTGAGTGAGCAACAGATTTATTAAAGAAGATATTGGTTGACTTTATAAAAGTTGTGGTAGACCCTACATAGGAATACTCTCATTTTAGCTGTTTAGTACAGATTTATAATAATCACTATATTTCATAGCCACTGCCACCTCCCATCTTTAAGCAGTTTTGCACCTTGCAGAACTGAAATTCTGTACCCATTAAAGAAAAACTCCTCCACTCTCTCTCTCATGTTTATTTCATATAAGGAATTATACAGAGTCACAGTGCTGTTCTTTGTGAACTGCTTAGTTCACCAAGTCTAATGTCCTCAAAGTCTCTAGGGCTGAGGCTGCACTTCAGGTTGGTAGAATGCTTGCCCAGCAGGCACAGACCCTGGGGCTGATCCTCAGCACTGCTTAAAACTGGGCATGGCGGTGCATGCCTGTGACCCTATCACTCAGGGGCAGCTCAGAGCCAGCTGAGCTCCAAGAGATTCTTTCTCAAAAAACAACCAATAAAACTTGGTTTAAATAGAGATCCCAACTTAAAGAAAGGGAAGGCCTAAGTCATTTCCTCTGCCAGGAAATACTTTTGGAGGCTCGCCGTGTTAGAGTAAGTGGTGGGCGTAACGTTCAGCTGTTCTCATTGAGTTTACAAGCTCCCCAGTGCTGCTCTGGACAATGCTCTGCTTCTTTATGTATGGCCACTTGAACCTTTAAAGAGTGGTCCAGTGTCTCATAAGATCATTTCAACTGTCCTAACAAGCAGATAACATGGCTCTCACTTTGCTCGTTTTGTAACTAATCAAATTGTATAACTTGGATGAGTCCCTGTTAGAAAAGCTCACACCCATACTCTCAAGCGTGTCCTACTTTTTGAGCACCATCTCTCTTATGTCTCATGCTTCAGCCAGTATTAAAATCATTAATAAAAACCTGGACTTTGTGGAAGAAAAGGAATGAAATAAATAAGTGGGGATTGTTTAACTTGGAGGAGGGCTGCACAGCTGGCTCTCTGTCTAGCTGTGGTAGATCTGGAGTCACTGATGTGCTCACGCAAGGCTTTTTCTTTCTTTCTTTTTTTTTTTTATTAACTTGAGTATTTCTTATATACATTTCGAGTGTTATTCCCTTTCCCGGTTTCCGGGCAAACATCCCCCTCCCCCCTCCCCTTCCTTATGGGTGTTCCCCTCCCCATCCTCCCCCCATTGCCGCCCTCCCCCCAACAATCTAGTTCACTGGGGGTTCAGTCTTAGCAGGACCCAGGGCTTCCCCTTCCACTGGTGCTCTTACTAGGATATTCATTGCTACCTATGAGGTCAGAATCCAGGGTCAGTCCATGTATAGTCTTTAGGTAATGGCTTAGTCCCTGGAAGCTCTGGTTGCTTGGCATTGTTGTACATATGGGGTCTCAAGTCCCTTCAAGCTCTTCCAGTTCTTTCTCTGATTCCTTCAACGGGGGTCCTATTCTCAGTTCAGTGGTTTGCTGCTGGCATTCGCCTCTGTGTTTGCGCAAGGTTTTTTTCTTCTTTCCTACTTTGATTGCTGCTTCCTTGACTTGTAACCCTAGAGATCACTCATATCTGTTTTCCTGGGGCACAAGAAGTATCTGGTATACTGGCAATAAGATCCTTCTCTTTACAGAATGAAAGGCAGCCTCAACTTTTAAGTGAACTGGCCCTCTGGTCATTATGTGTACATAGACACGCATACACTGTAAGTGCGTAAGTGAAGTCTACTTTCACCAGACTTTGTCTTTGCCAACCCTTTCTTAGTCCCTTGGTTCGTCATAAGGACTCATTGAAGATCTGTGTTGCCAAAGAATGTTGGATTGGTTTTGGTGATATGGCATGTGGAGATAGCTATGAAAACAGTCCAAAAAGCCCTATTTTTTCCTAATTTAGAAATAGGGCCTCTTCAGGAACTTTCATAGGGGAATCATATAGCATTTGAACTCTAAGCAGATGTGGATTTCGTTATCTTTCTAATCGCAGCTGCCTGTGGTGTATCCAGCTGCTGAGGGAAAGCAGTTCCCAAATTCTCTGTGATCCTCTCAGGCCATAAACAAGACCTAGATTTCAGCCTGGACATTCATTTCTAGGCTTCTCAGTTATGCAGCTTCTGATTTCTTAAAGACCGGTTGCAAAGTTTGTATCTAGATGTTCTTAAAATCTCTCCTTAAACAGTTTTAATACTGTCTTTTTCCAGGAAACTTTGGAACACCTTCCAGAGTGTGTCAGTTCCTGGTTTTAATCCGGAATGAGCAAAAGCTCTTGGAGGCAGAGCTTGGAAGGAAGAGATTTATTAACCCCCCACCTCAGTTAGATGCCAGCACCAACCCAGCCAAGCTGCACCGTGCTGTTCTTCTGCAGATAATTTCCTTAAAGCATCATGTTCATATTTTAGCATTAGCAGGAAGAGGCCAAGCCTTCTGGGAGGTAGCAAAGGAGGCTGGAGTCCCAGCACATTTCTAAAACGAAGCCACCTGTAGAAACTTAGGGCGCTGACCCCACCAGTAAGAAACATTTTCTTCCAGTTTTTAGCAATCAGGGATGCGATGTCATTTCTGCATGACTGAGTTCTGAATGATGCTAATTTCCCTGGGTCTGAGTTTCAGATAATCTCATGAACACTACAGTAAGCCTCTTGCTATCTGGGCAACTTTAGACTTTTGGAAGCAGAAAGACCTATTCAAATGTAAAAGACCTTTAAAATTCATCTCCTTGCTTTGGTTTTTCTTTCAGTGTGGAGAGATTAATCTGAATTTTCTGTGCCCAGAAAAGACTAAAATTCTTTTGAAGTAAATCTTTACTTCTGTTTGGGAGCATCAGCCCCAGAGAGCTTTTGTTCTGTTTCTTTCCAGTAAGGATGTAGCTAAGGGCTTTGTTCTTTACCAACAGAAACACATATTTGATACATATATTTTAGTGAATAAAATAACCATGGTGCTTCTACTGCATAGAAGTATCTACCAAGAGAATTGTCATCATGTCACAAACAGAAAAGCAAATGTTATCCAAAACAACAATCTATTGTCACATGCTGTTTATCAGCAGTGATGACAGTGGGAACTGAGAAGCACTTTCCTTTCCTTTCCTTTCTTTTTTCTTTCTTTCGTTCTTTCTTTCTTTCTTTCTCTCTTTCTTTCTTTCTCTCTCTCTCTCTCTCTCTCTCTCTTTCTTTCTTTCTTTCTCTCTTTCTTTTTTTCTTTTGTTGTTGTTGTTGCTTTTGTTGTTGTTGATTGAGGCAAGATTTCTCTGTGTAGACCTGGCTGTCCTGGAACTTGCTCTGTCATCCAGGCTGACCTCTAACTCAAGACATCCGCCTGCCATTGCCTCCGAGTGCTGGGATTAAAGGTGAGCACCACCACCTCCTGGCATTTCCTTTCCTTTTCTTTCTTTTATTTTATTATTTATCCATTTACTTATTTTGTGACTGGGCCTTACTTTGTACCCTTTGTTGTTTGTTCTGAGATGGAGTTTCAAGAATCTCAGGCTGACTTCAAAGTTCCTATGTAACCAAAGACACCTATGAACTCCAATCCCCCTGCCTCCACCTCCCAAGGGCTGGGATTACAGGCTTCCCATCTAAGAATCAGTAACAGTATAAGGCAAGAGACATGCAAACAGCAGGACAGTTCTCTGGGGTTACACAGGTATAAATTGGGGCTTGGGAGGATGAGGTAGCCAGGCTTTGCGGACAGACTATCCGTGGGAAGGGTTATTCAGGGATATGTGAATTTCCAGCTACAAACCCCATATATTTCATGGCTTTAAAGAGCCACCAGAAAACAGAAAGTCAGGCATTCCAGTCAGATGGAAATACCTCAAAATATGCTTGGTGCTTACTGGGTAAGAGTCAGACCAGCTTAAAAGCATAGAATTAAGGGGTGAGGTGTAGCTCAGGGTTTATACAAGTCTAGCATGAATATATATGGCCCTGGTTCAATCCTAGCTCGGAAAACTGAAACACAGCAGAGCATTAATCTGGTCTATAAGTAACTTGACTGTACATGTACCATGTGTACTGGTTGGACTTAATGACCTTTTGACTTTACCATGTGTGAAAGTGGTATACTATCAGTAGAAGCTATTTTGAGGCACTACTTGAGAGATGATACAATACTTAGGAGCACAGAGGGTGTCACTCTAGAAGAGGATCTGAGTTCAATCATCAGTACCCATGTTGGGCAGCTCACAGCTGCCTGTAAGTCCAGCTCCATTGCAATTCAGTGCTTCCTAGGGTGCCTTGTACTCATATGCACACCCCACCCCACCCCCACATATATACACATAAAAATAAAAACATCTCAAATGCGAGTGGAGGTGGTGCTGACCCACCTTTAATCTCTTTCCGTTAGGGTGATTATTAAGTTAGGTTTTGTTTTGTTTGTTTTGTTTTTTGAGAATGGGACTCCTATAGCTCATCTGGCCTTGAACTCAGTAGGTAGCCAAGGATAACTTGGAGTTTATGACCCTTCTGCCTCTGCCCCTGAGTGATAGGGTCATAGGCATGCACTGCCATGCCCAGTTTTAAGCAGTGCTGAGGATCAGCCCCAGGGTCTGTGCCTGCTGGGCAAGCATTCTACCAACCTGAAGTGCAGCCTCAGCCCTAGAGACTTTGAGGACATTAGACTTGGTGAACTAAGCAGTTCACAAAGAACAGCACTGTGAGTCTGTATAAAGAATCAGCAAATAAGATTTTTGAAAGTATGATGTAAAATGATTCCTTTGGAAAATGATAGAAAGTTCATCCTGGACAGGGTTTAACATATAAGAGAACACCTTCATTGCATACTAAATGGAAATGATGCTAAATGCTTATCATGTGTCAGCCAGAGAAATCTGCTTTACACATATTCATTTAATCATCACTGCAGGAGTCAGCATGATTGCCACCCCTTTCCACATTAAAAAACAGAAAGCCATTAATTAAGAGTACATGTCACAAAGGCTTTAAAAATTAACTAATTAATGATGACAACGATGATGGCAATGATGTTGATTGTGTGTTTGTGTGTGCGTGCATGCACATGCATGCACATGTTCTAGGGTAGAGATCAAAAGAAAACTACTTACCCCTCTGTGTAGATTCCAGAGATCCAATGCTGCATCTTGCTGGCCGGCTACAAAGCTTTCTAAGCAGCACAACTCATATTCACAGGCCATGTTTGTAAAACTGGCTGGACTGCCTGAATGCATATGACCCAGTGGAACACTGTCACTGGCAAGTGTGGGAAGCAGTGCCTGACAGCTAAGGCTGAGGCAACAGGCGAGCCATGGCTGCCATGGCTGCAGAGCTGGAGCTCTGTTTAAGGTGGAGTTCGATAAGACACTAGGACTGATTAGGTGTGGGTGGGGAAAGGTGCAGATGAATGCTGGGGGCGAAGATACAGGGCTCTAAGAGAGTTGCCGCTCTTCCAAAAGACTGAGTTCAGTTCCCAGGCAGCCTTGTCAGGTTGTTCATAACCATCTGTAACTGCAGCCCTGAGGATCTGATGCCCTCCTTGAGCCTGTACAAGTCTGCATGCACATGTTCAAACTCACAAAGACATATGCATACACACATACAAAGAATAAATCTTTCTTTTAAATGAATGAGTGCCTTGATCTAAAACGTCGTCAGTTACCTCTTAGAAGGTAGAGGCAAAAGGATAGTCGTTCAAGGCTAGCCTAGACTACATAAAACTCAGTTTCAAGTAAGAGATAAAATCTCCAATTTTATTTCTTCCTTTCTTTCATGTTTCTCTTCTGACTCTCACTATGACTTTGTCTTCGTGGCGGATTCATTCTGTACACACTGTGTAGCACAGCATTTAGGCAGAATCTCTTTTAACGTTTTAATTGGATTTATATCATGCACCCCAATTTTATTCATCTCCCCATCCCTTCATACCTACCTTCTGCCCTTGCAACCCCCCTTCCAAAAGAAAACGATTGCCATGTGGAAGCTGCAGTGTGTCGCAGTGTGTCCCGCAGTCTACCCCTCTGTCCACACGTCTGTACTACCAGATGTTCACTGCAGCGAGTCATTGGTCTGGTCAGGCCTCTGGCTTCTGTGACACCATCAATACTGGACTCCACTGGGGCCTCCTGGATGTCCTGCTGTTTAGGCAGGAATTCTTATTCATTGTTGTGGAGTCTGTAACTTCGTAATCAGAGACAAAAATCGCTACTTTTAGATCTTAAATTCTAGGAATCAGAATCTTTGACATCTAATTACATGGTTTTAAAAAGTCTGCTAATTTTTCTAAAATATTTAACATCAAGTTGGGTGGCTTTGAGGGGATGTGCAGACAGGTAAGACTTAGCCAAGGCTCCGTCCAGAGCCACCCTTCCCTCATTCCCCTAGAGTGAGGAACAGCAGACACGGCAGCACACAAGTCCCTGAGCTGCTACTCCCTATTGCCCCTCTTATTGGAGTTCCATTTTTCATTTTCATTTCTTCAGAAAATTTTCTTTAGAAAAAAATTGACAATGTCTCTTGCCTCCGATTTTTTACCTCCAGACCCTCAAAGACTTAGTCTTTTCCTCTATTTAATTTTTCCGCATTTCAATTACTTGGATCTGTCACACACATCAGACAAATATATTCCTGGAATGCTTTTGTGACCATCTCCCCTCCCCCTCAAACCTCCTCCCCCACAGCTCACGAAGCCCTTGTGTTGCCATCTTCATCCTTTCAGGGCTGCGTTTAAAGGTCAGCTCCTTAAGGGAAACTTCTCTCTCTCTCTCTCTCTCTCTCTCTCTCTCTCTCTCTCTCTCTCTCTCTCTCTCTCCTCTCTCTCTCTCTCTCTCTCTCTCTCTCTCTTCTCTCTCTCTCTCTCTCTTTTAATTTTATTAGATATATTTCTTTACTTTCATTTCAAAGATAATTCCTCTTCCCGGTTTCCTGTCCATAAGCCCCCATTCCCTGTATAAGGGGATGTATAAGGGAAATACCCGTATGGGAGAGGGGAGGGGACCTTCTCTCTAACACACTTCCTCATCTAAATTAGGACCCTCCAGGACTCCTCTTCTGATATGCATGTATATGTATGTGTGTATGTACATATAATCAGACAAGATATCTAAATACAATCAATTAGGCCACCAGTGGCTAGCTAGATTGATCGATCGATCTATCTATAGATAAGGAGATATAGAGATGTAGATAATTGGTTTTTCAAGATACGTTTCTCTGTAGCCCTGGTTGTCTCTCTGTAGACCAGGCTATTCATGAACTCAGAGATCTGACTCTGCTGGGATTAAAGGCATGAGTCACCACACCTAGCATTCTACATATCTTCAAATTTTCTATGTTTATTTATTTGTTTGGATTTTTATGGTGTGTGTGTGTCCATGTACATGTGCATATCATGCTCATGCATGCCATGGTGCATGTGTGGAAGCCACATATGGATTCCAGGAGTCAAACTCAGGTCTACCTGACTATTGCTAATGCCTTTACCCAGAGTCATCTTACCAGTCCTGTCTGTCTATATATTTATTTTTGTCTATGTTTATGTGCGTATATCTATAAAATGATCCTCATGTGTATATGTTCATGCTTTTGGAGGCCAGAAGGTTGTCAGATCCCCTGAAGCTAGAGTTGCTGGCAGTTATAAGCTGCCCATATGGGTGGTGGGAACCAAACTCAGATCCTCTAGAAGAGCAGGAAGTGCTTTTCACCTCTGGACCACCTCTCCAGCTCTCCATGTATTTTTTTAGTTTCATCATTTTCTATGGTTCCTTGCAAGGTGTTTATTTAAATGACACCACTTAATGTCTGTCTCCTGTGTGAGACTGAGGTCATGACCCTTACTTATTTTGCCAGTAATTATATTTTTATGTCCTAATGTAGGTAAATGGTTTCTTACTAATCATGAAGGCTCACACTGTTTCCCCTCTCACTTGCAGAGGAGGTATTCTTGAATAGAGTATATTATTATCCCTTTTATCTGAGGGCAGAATTGGCTATGAACATCTATTTTTCCTTAACTTTTCTATATCTTATAGGAGCTTTGTGTTTTTTTATTCTTTTAAGACAGGGTCTTACTATGTATCCTTGTCTGCCCTGGTGATTTGCAAATATAGTCCTAAAAACTTGGGAGACTGAAGTAAGAGGATCATTTGAGCCCAGGAGTTAAAGGCCAGTTGAGGCAAGATAGTGAGATCCTGCCTCAAAATAAACTAATGTAATCATGGCCCTAGTTATGTACCTGCCATATAGAGGTATGGAAGTTCATCCTCTAAGAGTTTCACTAACAAGCAGTATTATACTTAGTAATTTTGAATTATACTGCATTTGGAGTTAAGTACTACTGAATTAATTTTTCAGTGCCTATTGAGACATCTAAATGAATAATTTGAATGATTTACTTCACTAACTGTATACAAGCCTTGAAAATCAGTGAGAATAAACTTTTTTAAGGTTTATTTATTTATTATACATAAGTACACTGTAACTGTCTTCAGACATAACAGAAGAGGGCATTGGATCCCATTACAGATGGTTGTGAGCCACCATGTGGTTGCTGGGATTTGAATTCAGGACCTCTGGAAAAAGTCAATGCTCATAACTACTGAGCCATCTCTCCAGTCCCCCCCCACCTTTTATTTATTTATTTATTTATTTATTTATTTATTTATTTATTTATTTATTTATTTTTTGTAGACAGGATCTTTCTATGTATCCCTGGCTGTTCTAGGGCTCTACCTTGTAGATGAGGACAGTCTCCACTTGTAAAAAATCCTCCTGCCTCTGCCTTCTAAGTAATGGGATTAAAGACACACATTCTACTTCC
Source organism: Rattus norvegicus (assembly GCF_021556685.1). NCBI lineage: Eukaryota > Metazoa > Chordata > Mammalia > Rodentia > Muridae > Rattus > Rattus norvegicus. The sequence goes on along the minus strand of NC_141536.1, from coordinate 76,656,119 downwards.
TTTTTTGTATTCTAGATGTTCCAAAAGACATCACAAGCTACTGGTTGTCCAACTGTACATGCGTTGGCCTGCAGTTATCTTCCTTTGGCTTGCAGTACTAAAAATGCTTTTAAAAACTTAGATGCCAACGTTACACATAAAAATCTCAAGAGTAACTTCACTTGAAGAATGGAAAATCCTCCCAATACCATGCCCACATTCCTGTAGGGAAACAGCTCATCAGGGTGGAGCGGCAGCTGCCCCAGTTAGACAGGGCATGTGGCCTCAGATTTACCACACCCCAGCTGCCCAGTTTCACCTGCTCCAGCTTCCTGCCTGGTCTCTGGGTTTGCTACTGTTGCTAGGGCCTTTTGGTTCCTGCAGAGTTACTAAAAGGCAGAGTTGCACTCTTAATTCAGAAGATGGGGAACTATAATCTTCTTTCTCAGACTAGATTCTCATTTCCCTTTCTCTGTGTCATTATGGTGTCCTATGAAAAATCACCATTCAAAGAGATCTTAGAAATAATTACATCTTGAAACTGGGGCTGGGCCTTTTCAAACATTGAAGGAGGGTGTGGCGTGCATGTATGTCTGTGGAGGGCAGAGGATAACATTAAGAGCTGTTGCTCAGACACCTGTTGTTTCAGACAGAGTCTCTCACTGGTCTGGAAATTCACCAGGCATAGGCTAGGCTAGCTGACCAGTGAGGTCCAGGAGTCATCTGTCTCCATGTCCTGTCTCGAACGCCATATGCCTGGATGCTACTTTAAATGTGGGCTTTGGGGATTCAGACTCAAGTCCTCACACTTCTTCTTCTTCTTCTTCTTAAGCTTTTTGTCTTTATTTATGTGTGTGTATGTGTGTGTGCGCTACAAGTGTGTGAGTGCATGTGCAGTCCTGAAGAGGACACCAGGGCTTCTAGAGCTGAAGTTAGAGGAGTTGCGAGCCATCTGACATGTGTGCTGGGAACCAAACTTGAGTCCTCTGTAAGAGCCGCAAATGCTCTTAACCTCTGAGCCATCGCTCCAGACCCTGTTTTTATTTTCACTCTGGCAAAACATGTCTAATATTTAACATTTAAGTGTTGTTTCCTGTCTGGTTCTGTGACCTTGAGAATACTTGCACTGCTATTGTCCCTGGCACCCACCTTTATCCTCAGTCCTACCTACTTGACTGTCCTGGGTATATCACTTAAGTGTTACTGTACAACAGTTTCATTTTAGTAGCTATTCGTGTTCCATTTAACCTTGTGGTTTCAAATTCATTTATGTCATAATGTGTTTCAGAATTCAGTTGTCTTGATGGCTGAACAATAATAGTCCACAGTGGACAGACACCACATTTTGTCTCTCTATGGTTTCATGTTACCCGACATTTAGATTACTTCTGCATTTTCACTAATGTGGATAATACAACTAAGCGCACAGGTCCACGAGTATTTTGTTTGAGTCCTTGCTTTAGCTCTTTTAGACATGGAACTAGAAGCTAAGTTACTGCTTAATTTCTTCAGTAATTGCAATTCTTTTGAGTATCTGCATTTCTGGTTTCTTGTTCTCATCCTCACTAATGCTTATTTTCTGTTCTCTTTGCACATGTGCACACATATGTAGAGGCCAGAGGTCTCCTTGATACTATTTTTTATGTGGGTTAGTGTCTCACTTGCATCAGATCTCACTGGTCTGACATTCCTGTCATCTACTTGCTGAGTAAAAGTGGCAGAGGCAGCCATACCCCTATATTCCTTAAAAACGATATCAACCAACCAGATCCCCCAGATCTAACAGGGACTAAACCACCAACAAAAGAGTACACATGGAGGAACCCATGCTCCAGCTGCTTATGTAACAGAGGATGGCCTTGTTGGACATCAATGAGAGGAGAGGCTCTTGGTCCTGTTAAGGCTTGATGCCCCAGTGTAGGGAATGCCAGGGCCCTGCATGAGGTGGGAGTAGGTGGGTGGGAGAGGGAGCATCCGTAGAGAAGCAGGGGGTGGGGGATGGGAGAGGATGGAACTGGGGAAAGGTGATAACATTTGAAATGTAAATACATAAAATATCCAATTATAAAGATCTGAAGGTTAAAAAAAAATTAACCCTGGCCAGGTGTGGTGGTGCATGCCTTTAGTCCCAGCACTCAAGAGGTAAAGGAAGCCAGCCTGGTCTACAAAGCAAGTTCTGGGACAGCCAAGACTACACAGAGAATCCCTGCCTCAAAAAACAAAACAAAACAACAACAAAACAAACAAACAAACAAACAAACAAAACAAAAACCCAAAGCAGAGCAGCATCCCCAGCCCTAGAGGAAAAGCTTGCCAGGATTTGCTTTCAGGACAGAAGCATGTCGTCATTGCCGCACACACACACAGCCCAGCTGTTGGCAGATGTGTCTGTAATGTTCTGGTTCCCATTCCAATCCTTTTGTTTAATTACTTGATAATTCAGATGTTCAAAAAGGAAGTGGTAATACATTTATTTTTATGCCAAAGCTGAATTGGTCATATTCTTCAGTGAAGAATGATCACTTTGAAGAAAACCTCTGACCTCTACACTTATGCACACACACATGTACATGCAACTGTACATACCTGCACTTATACATAGAAAAGTAAGGTATCCATGTCTGTTTTCTCCTCCTCCTCCTCCTCTTCTTCCTCCTCTTCCTCCTCTTCCTCTTCCTCCTCTTCCTCCTCCTCCTCTTCTTCTTCCTCCTCTTCTTCTTCCTCTTTCATTATCATCACTGGGTGATGCTCAGAATTGAAATCAGGACTATTCTCATGCTAGGAAAGTGGTTTAACCTTGAGCTGCATATACTGCCAGCCAAAACATCAAAGTATCATACACGATTATGTATGAGTTGCTCAACAGTGTTACTGTTTTTTTTTTATAAGATCATATACCCCAAAGACTATGTAGACTGTGTCCTTTGAAACCCCTAACTTGAAGTCCTTTATTTGTAGCTCTTTGTATCTGGGGCTGAAGCCTAATAGCAGGCAGTGCAGTTAACTGAGGCTGTGCTTGTAGCCCTGGTCTGATGGTAGGACCAGTGCCTTCATCAGCTCCCTGCCCACTCCTCCTCCTCTCTTTGCTGTGAGGACTGAAAAATCTACAAACCAGAGACAGATCCTTTGCCAACCCCAGCTCTTCTAGCACTTGGATCTTAGATTTCTGGTCCACATAGAACTGGAGAAAAATGTGTTGCCAGTTTTTGTAGTGCCAGGGTAATGATCTCCCCAAAACAGACAGGAGCTGATCTGATGCAGTTCACAACAGGATCTTTATTCTTTTTGAGCCAGCTCGGACCCTCCCAATGCACCGCCCTCATGCAGAACAGTTTTGGTGATGGAGGAGTCCCAAATGATGTCTATCAGGGCAAGACTTTATAGTAAGCAGCAAGTGTGTGTGTGTGTGTGTGTGTGTGTGTGTGTGTGTGTGTGTGTGTGTGTGTTGTACGCGCGCATCTAATTGGAAAGCTACTGTGTCCTTTAACATAATTGACTGGCGCTGGGAGTCATATCATAAACTTAATTTTTGCTCCCCTCAGCACTGGTGGTCGTTAGGCAGCGGGTGGGCTTGTAACCTGGGAGCGCAGGTTTGTTTGAAGAATGACCTGGAGATGCTGGTCTTGTTGGGGATCAGCCTAGAGACTAGAGCTAGGCTCAGGTTTTGTTGAGGGGTAACTTGGAAGCTAATGCTAAGTACCAGCCTATTAGTTTACCTGAGTTTAAACTTAGGTCAAGTTCTCTAAAATGGAGTCTGAACTTAAAAGATTTGGCCTCTCATTTTAAGCCTCTGTCTCTAGGATTGACTTAGTGACCTGTACCCACTAATTAGCATGACAGGTACTTTTCCTGAAAGTTTCAGAAAGTAATTTTGTTTTTCATGTAGAGTCTAAACCCTGTTTTGATATATCACCAACATTTTACCCAAGGTTATTACTATGACAATATGTGTCCCTGCCTTATAAAACTATACTTGGTAAGCCTATATTTTATGGGTTTACTTTAAGATAGAAATATAGCCAGTTACGATGACACATACCTGCAATCCCAGCCCTTGAGTGGCAGAAGAAGAAACTGAGTTTACAGCCATGTGGGTGACACAGAACTTCCAGTTCACCCAGGGTACAGAGTGAAACTCTGTCTTTAAAATAAAAGTTTAAAATAAGAGGAGGAGGAGAAGGAAAGACAGACAGATAGACAGAAATAATACTAACATAATACTAACATCCTACTTGTAGGCTTAGATTTTTCTAAACCCACTTCATTTAGGGTTCTTCTTTTTTTTTTTTTTTTTCAGAGCTGGGGACCGAACCCAGGGCCTTGAGCTTGCTAGGCAAGTGCTCTACCACTGAGCTAAATCCCCAACCCCTCATTTAGGGTTCTTAAATGTTTCAACTCCCCTTCTAGTCCACCAACCAAAGGTAGGGGAGGAAGGCGGTAAATAGGACAAGGGGGATGTGGACCTGTTTAGAAGTATTACCTCAGAGCAATTCCAATCTTCATTGTCAGGATATCAGCAGTCCAGTTCAAAACACCAAACACAAATCAATAGCAGTGGCTCAGTCCCAGAAGAAACTGAGGTTTCATCAAATTGGCATGAGTCCTGCAGAAGCAGCCTGAATACCATGAGAAATTCTTTAGCACGTTTCTCTCTATGAAGTTATAAGTAAAGACCAGTGAAGCATTATTACAAGGTGAATCAGTGAAGAGTGTCATTTACTGTGTGTGTGGTTCTATTTATACTCTTTCCAAACATCATGTGTCCTCTCAAGTGTCTGCCTCAGCAAAACCTTTCAAAAGACAGCTTCCAGAAAAACATCACACACTACAACTGAGTCTCCAAAGAAACCAGAAACTTCTACTTTATCTACTTGATTTCATTCCTGTTCTCACCCTGCCATGTATCACTCAGGAAATTTGAGTAAAAACAAGATGAATTCTTGGAAATGAGGATGCAGCTCAGTGTCTTATTGTTTGCCCACCTGTGAAAGGACCTAGGTTGGTGGGGGTGGGGACCAACCACATCAAAACTTATTACAAGGATACATTCTGCGTTGTCATAGTTACTTATGCTCTCAGGAGGCAGAGGTAGGAGGACTCACTGCACATTCAAGGCCAGTGTGGGCTAGAGATTCAGTCCAACCAAGGCTAATTAATGGGATCTTGTCTCAATAAGAGGAAGGAGGGAGGGAGGAAGGGAGGGAGGAAGGGAAGGAGAGAAGAAAGGAGGGGAGGAAGCTCTAATGCAATTACTGATATAAATCTACTGCACATAACTCCGGAAGGTCTGTAGCCTAAAGGCCTTAGCCCAATAGAGAGCACAGTCTCCATCAGTTAGGGTAATATCATCTGATAGTGCTTAAAAATTCTTGTGCAGTACTCACTGGTCATGATCCACCTGACTTTGTAAGTTTTGTGTTTAATGTAATCCTCTATTAGCTTTTTAAAAATCATTGCATTTACAGTCACAAATGTGACTGTGTTTTTACTACTTCAATTATTATCTCGACACTTAGATTAATTCTATTTTGTGATGTCCAAGTATTTTATACAACAGTGTCTCCTTTGTGTTTGCTTTCTTAACCAGGCCATACAGAAACAAGATATAGCTACTTACAAAGCTTTTGTGTAATCATGTCCTTTATGCCATTGTGGCCCTGGATTCAAGGGAAGATAGCTTGGGATATGATGCAGTGGTAGAGCATGTGCCTGACGCTCCAGCCAAGACGCCCTGGATTTGATCCTAGTATCATAAACATAGAGCAAAGCAAACAAACGAAACAGAGTAGTTAAAAGCTTTCTAATCTGAGACACATTTACAATTTCAAATATGTATATTTCTAGCTCAGGAGAAGGTCCATAACCAGTTGCTGGGTGAGCACTGGTTGATGGTGTCTAGAGATTAAAATTTTCTATGCACTCTACTTAGTGTGCATTTGCACTTTGTACTGTTGTTTGTTCTGTTTTGTGACACAGTCTTGCTATGTTGCTCAGGCTACCCTTGAATTCCTACCTTGGCCTTTTGAGTCACTGGGATTGTGGTTGCTACCACACTACAACAAGCTAATACGAGACTTATTTATTAATTTACTTAGTAAGTCACACACATTTAGGCAAGTGCTCTCCCACTGAGCTGTATTTTCAGCCATGTAGAATTTATAGGTTTTGAAGAATATTGTGATTGTTTGTTTGTTTGTGATGGGGTGTCTCTACATAGTCCTGGCTATCCTGGAGCTCACTGTGTAGACCTGGTGTCCTCTAACTCACAAAGTTTTTCCTGCCTCTGCTGCAGCTTCGTAAGTGCTGGGATCAAAAGCTATACAACCAAACCTGGCTAAGAAAGGTTTGTTTTGTTTTTTTAGACAGGGTTTCTCTGGGTAGCCCTAGAACTCACTCTGTAGCTGGGGCAGGCCTCAAACTCAGATATGTGCCTGCCTCTGCCTCCTGAGTGATGGGACCAGAGGTGTGTGCCGCACCACCACCATCTGGCAGGAAAGGTATGTTTTAAATAAGAATTGAAATAAACCTTCATAGAACCTTAAAAGTGCCTTTAAAAAACTGTGAGATTCTGTGGAAGGACCATAATATGAAAACTAGTTGACTTCAACCCTAGGTACAGATATTAAAAATTAAAGATAAGTTCTCCTAGGTAGCTAGCAGTAGACTCAGGTTTAAATTTGATCTTTCTGACTCTTGTCCCAGTACCCTTATGACTATCAGGCCTGCTCCTAAATGACCCTCAGTACAATTTGTGCCTTTTAGTCTCTGAGATGACTGTATCATTTTCTAGTCCAACGTGTTATCACAAGCATTAAAGCATAAGAATTCATTTGAGGTGCTGAGAAGGTCTGTCGGTCATTGTTACAGGGATAACAAAGAGCGGTGCATAGCCACTGTGCACTGCTGTAGAGCTCCATTATAGACTACTGTAGGGCTTATGGTCATTTACTTTTAAAGACAGAGTCTTGGATCTTAGGCTAGACTCAGACTTGCTATGTAGCCAAGGCTAGCTTTGACCTCCTGATCCTTCTGCCTCTACCCTAGGTCTTTACTTTTGAGTTCCATTTTTTCTGTCTTCAAGAGAAACAAACGAATCATTACTCTGTTTACTTTAATCTTGATTCTCAGTGTAGATGGGGATACAGTATTCGCTTTCCTGCACATTTCCTGTTGAAGGATGCAGGTCCTGAAAGTTAAAGAATATGCAACTTAGAGCTTTTAAAATATTATGGTGAAGTGTCCATTTTACCGTGCGATGCTATTTAAACCCAGTTTAAATAGCACTCTGAAGTTGAGTGGTCCTTTTAGGCCTCTGAAGTCTGTTGCTCCCTCTCTCATGGGCCTCTTAGAAAGAAATGTAAATAACTAAATTGAGTTTATCCACTATGAATCAAAATAAAATCAATTTAGGTTAAAGTTGTCAATTTAATAAGCCATACTAAAATTTGATTGTTTTGGTGGGTTTTAAACTGGAAGTGTATAAAAGCAAATATAAATAGTGTTGAAAATTTAATCTTTTCCAGTTTTATTTTACTTGGCATTAAAACATGTTCTTCATGCGCACCGCCACCACCTGACCCTAATTTACAGCCCTTCTTTAGAACTCTAATTACACATCTTAGGTTGTTAAAAAGACATATTCCTTGATCTGGTCTCAAACTTACCCGATCCTAGCCAGCAGGCAACGGGCCTGGGAAGTTATTTAACAAGTGTTCCAGGTGGTGTTCAGGAGCGCTGGGGTTTGGGACATGAAGTGACTTTCTCCCTGTTTTCTTTGCCTCAATCTTACACTGAGGACTGTTTTCAACCATGGTTGTGTATTCAGATCACTTAGGGAGAGTTTTAAAATACTGACACCCAGGCCCTGCCCCACACCAGATTACTCAGAAACCTTTGAGCTGGGGCCCAGGCATTTTCAGCTCCACAGTGCTGGGATGCGCATTAACATTAGAGAACTGGCTGTAGAGATGGTGCATCTTGCTGCCCTTGCAGAGGACTAAGATTTGGTCTCCAGCACCCACACAGTGGTACAGCTCCAGGGGACCCAAGATGCCCTCTATGACCTCTGTAGGCACTAGATATATGTAGTACAGGCAAAATGCCCATACATATACTAAATAAATAAACGTTAAAGGGGTTGGGGATTTGGCTCAGTGGTAGAGCGCTTACCTAGGAAGCGCAAGGTCCTGGGTTCAGTCCCCAGCCCCGGAAAAAAAAAAAAAGTAAATAAATGTTAAAATGAAATGAGCCTGAGATCTACTGAAAAACTCTTGTATTTCAACTAGTTTTAACTTTTTGTTGTTGCTGCTGGCTGTTTGTTTGTTTGTTTATTTGTTTGTTTTTGAGACAGAGTGTCACTCTATATCCCAGACTAGTCTCAAACTCAAAATATACCTACCTTCATCTGCTGAACACTGGGATTACGAACATGTTCACGTAGCAAAACCAGCTTGTTTTCTGTTTTTGTTTGTTTGAGACAAGGTCTCTGTCCCCCTGGCTGATTTGGACCTCACTATGTAGACCAGACTGACCTTGAACTCAAGAATTCTCCTTCCCCTGCCTGGCAGTGAGTGCTAGAGTTAAAGGCATGTATCGCTATACTTGGATTTATTTGGGGGTTTTAGACAGGGTTTGACTTTTAGTTTAGATTGGCTTGAGCTGATGATGTCCTGGCCTCTCACCCATATGAAGAACTGTCAATGTTTACCATGGCCCCTGACCTCCACGAGAACTCTTCTAAGTATAATCCTCTCTACCGTGCCAACCAGAACATCAGTCGTTGTGTACCGCCTGCTAAAGAAGTAGGGATCCTGTAACTACCCAGGGCCTCTCATGATCCCAACAGTCTTTTTAGCCATCAGAGCTCACTGACTCTCCTCACACACCTTTGAAAATCCTGTTCTCATAGGTGGGACTTGGACCCACTCTGCCACATTCCTTCCTGCTCAACCTTTTACAAGTTCTTCGGAGTCTCTGTTCCCTCGGTGGCCTCACCCTACCCATTAAAGGTGACCCCTCCTCTGACACTTGTTCCACCATGCATTATATTTAATGAGTGGCTGACCAATATCTCTGTCCTAAATGTAGGTTAAAAAGTGAAACAGTTTTGATGTCTTTCCTACATCCTCATCGAGACTCTAAATTTGGCTTTTATTTGTTTGTTTCACAACAACAGCTTCCTTACATTTTAAAACGTTTTGTGTATAGGGTACAGGGTGAGTGCACAGCATGCATGTAGAGGTCAAAGAACAGCATGGAGAAGTGAGTTTTCTCCTACGATGTGGATCTATGGAATCGAACTCAGGTCCTCAGGCTTGGCAGCAAGATTTACTCACATAGCCCTCTCACTGCTCCCTAGACTGTTACTTTGTAACATCAAGTCCAGCAGACTTTGACCTGTGGGAGGCCCTAAAGAGAACTTGATAGTCAAGTGGCCCAATGTTCAAGTGCCTTTTTGTTAAATACAGCAGTTAGACTGTGGTCAAACCTTGGTTTTTCCATCTATAAAATAGAGAATAGACTGCTTCAGCATTGGGACAATTTATTTGGATAATGGACTAACGCGCTTAGTAATGCCAGCACATAATTCTGCTCATTCAAATGCTGGTGCTTTTGTCATTGTGATAGTATTCATTGTTAGCTCCCTTGAGCTCTGAGACTGCATTTTTATTTCTGAATCCCCCATTCTGTGCCTTGCTTATTGTATGTGCTCAGTAGATGCTGGGTGCATAAATTAATGAATGCCTGCTGTGCTGCATTGATTTATAGTCCATTTCCAATTAGTTCAGTTTGTCTTAGAAGCAGCAGTTCAAATTTTAATTTAACCATCAAATATAGACAGAAAGTGGGGTTTCTACCAGAAATATTTACTGCCATCTTTAAGCGGCCAAGTCCCCAGGCTAACGAGACGGCAGCTCCTCTCCTCTCCTGCCAGGAACTGGGGAAGAGCTCCTGAGCTGTTTGCTGTTTGTTTGTTCCTGTGACAAACATGCCATGACTTGGAGAGCACAGGCTCTCCCTTCAGGCAGGCTTGGGTTGGAGAGTCGCAGCAGCAGCAGCCACGGCTGCCAGAGAGAAATCCCCTACTTCTTGGGAGAGGTTCATTCCTGCAGGGACTCGGTTAAGCCCTTTTGGAGTTTGCTGAGTTATTTACCAGGAGGAAGGGACTGGGTGTGGCTGAACTGAGATTCCTCCTGGGAAGTCACTTGAAGAATCTCCTCCGCTTCCTTGCCTCCTCATCTTTGTTCTCTGGCTTTGGTGCAGGGCTGGCTGGGTGCGACTAGCTGCACCCAGTTGGCTGCTGTTCCTAGCACACTGAATTCTTTGAAGCCGGCTGTTGAAGCCAAGGATTCCTGCCCTGTTCTTTCCCCCGAGTCCTGATTTTAAAGACATTTCTGAAAACTTTTGTGTTCGGTGGAGATGGAAAAGAAGAAAGTTGGCGGATTGTAAGCAGCTTTTCTGGACTAACAGCACCTAAAGGGCTTCAGATCACCATTTCTCAAAAACCCGATCTGGTGGATTTTCTTGAATAAAGCATACAAAGTAGGCTCTGCCATCCCCATTGGCACTTAAGAGTCTGTGTGCATGAGGGGGCTACACACGCACACCACACACACACACACACACACACACACACACACACACACACACACACACCCCGAAAGTTCAGACTTGCTTTGTCTCTAGCAGTGGGAACTAAGCCTAGCTTAGTGGATGACACTCAGGGAAATACATAGAGTATACAGTTGCTGGAAGGGGTAGTGCCTACCTGGGGACTGACTGGGGACAGACAGCTCAGTGGGACAGCACATACCCAGCCTGTGCATGACCCCAGGTTTGATTCCCAGCACCTCAAAAAAAAAAAAACCCAAAACACTACCAGGTGACTAATATCTTTTTAAATAGACAGATGAGCAAATGCTCTTAAGCACTTTGTAACTATAACGGATTTGGTGGTTACAGAACTAGAAGTCATTCCAATTTTTCGAACCTCATTTGTCAGGTCAATTGGTTAATAATTCCTCAGAACACACCTTTGCTCTTTTCTTCCTTCCCTTCTTCTTTCCTTCCTCCTTCTTCTCTCCCTTTCCTTAGCCTGCCTTAGCCCAGTGTGTAACATATGCTCACCCTAAACTCAGATCATCCTCCCAAGTACTAGGATTATAGATATGTGCCAGGACACTTGACTCTACTTGCAAAATAAATCCAAGCTTAGGAAATGTGCAGTTTGAGAGGGAAAAATGCAAGATAACTTTCTAGGCACATACTACACTATCTGTGTTTATTGTTTGACTTGCATAATAGTATAGTGATAAAATACCATTTATAACAATGTATATATTTTTGTGCCTGATAGTTTTATATATATACAAGAGTATTTCTAACAAGGTTTACAAAATGTTATTAATGGTTTAATGACAGGTGACAGACATTAGAATTTCTTGCTGTTGTTTGTAGTAAAGTTACATTTTGATAATCACTATAAAATAAAGCTATATGCTGAGAGCAATAATATTTTTGAGACAGGATCTCATGTACCCTAGCATGCCCTGATTCTTCCTTCCTGATTTTTCTGTGTCAGCCTCCTTAGTGCTAGAATCACGGGTGTGCATTATGTTCATGCTGGGGATTGAAGCCAGAACTTCATGCATTCTAGGCAAGTACTCTCCCCATGAGTTACATCACTAGTTCAAAAAAAGAAAAGAAAAGAAAGGAAAAGAAAAGAAAAGAGAAACGTTTGAGTGTCTGCTGTCTGCTCCATACAATATAATGGATTGTAAAGTATAGGAGAAGAAGGCGTGTAAACTACACATGGCACGGTCCATGGTTGCAATCCCAGCACATAGAAATGGAGGCAAGAAGATCACAAGCTCAAGGACAGCCTGGGCTACAGAGAGAGTACCAGCCTAGCTTGGCCTATGAGACCCTCCTGTATTAGAAGGCCATAAAAGAAAGGAAGGTTGGGGTGCAGTGGAGAGGAAGGCTATGGCTTAGTCTCCAAGATTCTTACAGCCAGGACATGGCACAGTCTAAAGGAAGCAAGTGCCATGCTGTGTGTTGAGAGGCACAGGAAGAGGTGCCCTCTGAAGAGTTTGTCTCTAGCCTAGGCTAAACAAAGCTCAGTCTCAAAACAAAGCAAGCTCTAAAAGTAGAACTACCATCTGATCCAGGTGTAGTATTTCTGGTACACGTGAAGGGACTGAAACTGAACGGTGGACTATTCCTGCAGACCGTGCTTATTCACGGGGGCCAAGGGAAGGATTAGTAGAGGTGTGCTGGCTTGTGAATCAGTAGAGAAACCCGGTACACATACACAGTGGAGGGAGCTTACCTATAGAGGATGAGGCCACTTCATGTGCAGGAAAATGATACAACTGGAATGCATTGGGCTTAAGTGAAATAAGCCAGTATCACCATGGCTGGGACCAAAGTGGGACATATACATGTGTGAAAGTGTCACAGTGAAGCCCATTATTTTGTATTATTAATATGTACTATTAACAAAAGAGGAAGTTCAGGTTAGACCACGGAAGAAGGCAGCACTTATCAAAAAGAGAGAAGGCATTTGAGGCAGCATGAGCACTAAAGTTTTAATTGTGTTTGAAAAGGCAGAGAGGAAATTTATAATTTACATTTTGTAAATTATTGTGAATTTATATTTACAGTAGTAAGCAAATATGGTTTGTGGTATAGAAACTTGCTGTATTACAAAGTTGATTCATGAGATATCTTTATTTTGATATATTTCAAAAATTAAGTTTTTCTGCATGTCAACTCTGAGGTATGTCTGAACTATGTCTGTTTTTATGTTTCATTGTTTTAGTCTATGGAGGATGCCTTTGTCCATGTGAGCTATCATATTTGCTTCTCAAGTCAGCCGGGGCTTTTTTTTTAAGTTTCTTGACTTATAGTTACTGTCTATGCTTTAGCCTACTGGAACAATCAAAAGCAGGGCAGGGGAGCAAGGAGGGGCAAAATTTTTATTTAAGAAAAGTGCAGGGGCTGGGGATTTATCTCAGCGGTAGAGCGCTTGCCTAGGAAGCGCAAGGCCCTGGGTTCAGTCCCCAGCTCCGAAAAAAAGAACCAAAAAAAAAAAAAAAGAAAGAAAAATGCATTAAGGTTGGGTGTGGTGACATAGACCTTTAATCCCAGTTCTTAGAAGAATGAGTTGAGGCAAGCCTGGTCTACATTATGAATTCCAGGTCAGCTAGGGCTACATAGTGAGATCCTGTCTCAAAACTAAATGATAACAATTTAAATTGAGACTTTTCAAGTCACAGACTCAAGTTTTCCTTTTCCTAGTACATATGCTATACTGTACTGAAGTAAACTGTTGGGCAAACTAGTCCTTCAGAGAACTCTGTTTCAAAGTCATAAAGCTTTTGGTTTTGAATTTATATGTGTATTAAGTTCTTTAATGTTCAAAGCGCTGTGTTGAATGAAAGGCATGCAAAGAGCCCATTTATTCATCTATTTGTTCATTCAGGATGCTATAGGGTGCATCCTCTGGGCCAGATCTTACTGGAGGTGCTGATGTAAAAAAGGATATGGAGAATATAATTTTGTTTACAAAGAGTTCACAGTCTAGTTGAAAAGAAAGCACCATGTAAATAATTACAGACCACTGGTAAAAGTAAAAAACATGCGTTTGCTTGTTCTCCCTGTAGACCACAAGAAATTATTACAAAGGAGAAAAAATGGATATAAAGGCAAGAGGAAAAGAAAGTGAAAGAGGAAATGCTGTTAACTAGGTTGTAGAAGATGGACAACAGATGTTGAGGGGCTGATGGAATCGACTTGAGAAATCAGAGAGGGACTCTAGACATGGCTCAGTAGTTAAGGCTTGCTGCTCTTTAGAGGACTAGGGTTCAGTTCCAATTCTAAGGAATACGAACATCCTCTTCTGACTTCAAAGGCAGGCACCTACACACACACACACACACACACACACACACACACACACACACACAGAGAGAGAGAGACACACACTTTAAAAAAAAAAACTTAGAAAGGACGGAAGAAAGAAAGAACTGGGCACTGTGGTGACACACACCTTTAATCCCAGCACTTGAGAGGCAGAGACAGGCAGATCTCTGAGTTCAAGGCCAGCTTGAACTATAGAGGGAGCTCCAGGATAGCCCAGACTACCCTATCTCAAAAGACAAACAAAACAAAAGGAGAGAGAGAGAGAGAGAGAGAGAGAGAGAGAGAGAGAGAGAGAGAGAGAGAGAGAGAGGGGAGAGGGAGGAGGGAGGGAGGCAAGGAAGGAAGGGAGGAAGGAAGGAAGGAAGGAAGGAAGGAAGGAAGGAAGGAAGGAAGGAAGGAAGGAAGAAATTTGATGGCTTTAGCCCTTACATAAAGTCAGAGTGTCTGCTGAGAGTTAGGGTTTGGAGCAGTGAGTTAGTGTGGAGATCTGAGAATAGAAAATGCCTGGGCATCTTTCATAAGGAGTCTGGCACAAGGTCTGGATGGGCAAGGAGATGGTCTGACTACCTAAGTAGCCAAGAGCCTGCAGCTGAGTTTAGGAGCTACAAGGCATGATCAAGCTGGTCAGTGTGATTTGAGGAGTCCCTTGAGGATTCAATGCTGTGCTTCTAGAATGCACACTCATGTCCTGGCAGGGACAGCATTCCTTGAGAGACAGCTGAGCAGCACAAACTTTTAGCAAGTATTTGCTCAAGGAAAGTTAGTGCTCAAGAGTACTAGAAAACAGTTTTTCTCATGGCACAGTCCAGGTCAGTCCAGGGACTTGTGGGAGAAGCCTGGGCCAGGAAAAAGACATATGTACTTAAGAGATTTGAGAGAAGAATCAAAAAGATGTATGGCTGCCTGGTTATCTAGACAGAGATCTGATGGTGGGAACTGTTAAAGAACATCTGGATTCAGAGAAAAGAAGAGCAGAAGAGCAGTGTCGTCATCTAGGATTACACTGGAGGCTGCACAGCCACATGGAAGTCATAGATAAAGCATTTCTGAAGCAGGTCACAAAGCTGGCTTGAGTCAGCACAGTGTGACCATAGGGACCTAAAGCACCAAGACCCAAGTTCTGCACCACTTCCTCCATGCATTCCTTTCCTCCTGTTTGCTTATGTTTTTCTGATCATCCGGATGACATCTGCTTGTTGTAGAAAAGGAGCAGTGCAGAGAATGAAATGAAGCAGAGCCGGCACCACACACATGCCACCTACTGCCAGCCAGTCAGGTGCCACCCACCACAGCTAGGATGTCCATGGATTATTCTCATGACATGCTAAAGCGTATGCTACAGGCACATTGTCATCTCTGTGTGGGTCACGGCATGCTTGAAAGGTCAGAGGACCATCTCAGGTGTGGTCACCTTCCGCTGTGTTTAATCCCGGGTTTGCTGTTCACTGCTGTGTATGCCAGCAGCGAGCTTCTAGGGATTCTCCTGTCTGTCTCTTGCAGCACTAGAGTTACAGATGCCTGAGCCCCCATACCCAGCTTTCCACGGGTTCTGAGGACTCAAACTTAGGTTGTTCTGCTCTCATAGCCTGCACTTTACGCATCGAGACATCTCCCCTGCCTTTGAACACACGGTTTTGGAGAACCTTTTTTTTCATGTATTTTTTCTTATGAATCAAAAATATGTAAATATATCTTAAAGTCATCTTAAAACAATTTTTTATCATGTTCTTCTTTCAGATGGAAGAAATGAGATAGATATCTCAATATACTTATAAAACCAATTCCAGTGTTTCCTATTTGCTTCCGCTAGATTGCATTTTCTGAAGGTAATAATAATTAGGCAGCAGAAATAAATGAGGCATAAAAATTTTGAAAGGAAAAGAGGAAATTATATAACCAAAGGTGATGTGATTGATAACTCACCTGGAATCAAACTGAAATCTATTAGAAATATTAAAATCCTACAAGGTCAGAGTATACTAAAACCAACTGCATTGTTTTGTTTTTGAAGAAAATAGCATTCATATCAACGAACAAGAGAAGACTTTGTTTTCAGAAGCAAAACTGGGTACAGTAGCCAAGCACAGCAGCACATACCTCTCATCCCCTACTGGCAAGGCTGGCACAGGGACATCAGAAGGGAAAGGCTGGCCTGGGTGACTTCAAAAGAAGTAAGAGGACAAGACGGCGAGGGAGAAAGCTATCCAGGAGCTCCAAGAAGGGAGTGAGGGGAGTCCAGAGAGTTCTGAGGAATCTGAAGACAGCCTGGGCAGGTGGGAGGGATGCTGTGTTCCTAGAGAGAACAGCTTCATAACAGCATCAGAGTTCTTCCATTCGTCCTGTAAGGGGACACTTGGAGACAGGGAATTCAAGATTTTTTATTTGATTTGTTTGCTTATTCTGCTGAAACAAAGTGTGTACTGGAAAACCAAGTAAAACTAGACGAACGAGAAAGACTTTGAGATACACAGGAGTCAGGATTATTGTTAGGCCACAGTAACTGCTCTAAATCATTGCTAGATGAATGAGAAAGACCTTGAGATACACAGGAATCAGGATTATTGTTAGGCCACAGTAACTGCTCTAAACCACCATTCTAAGTGCATTTATTTAATCACTCAATCCTCACAACAGCCCATTTGGATTAACTTTCTCAAGCTCAAATTGCTAGGAAGTGCAGTTTAAATGAAACTCAGGGACTCTTCAGCGTGTGTGTGTGTGTGTGTGTGTGTGTGTGTGTGTGTGTGTGTGTGTTGAAAGCTAGAGGTTGCTATCAGGTATCTTTCTCCATCATCCTTACAGTTTCGGGCAGGGTCCCTCCCTGGACCTGAAGGTCACTGATACAGCCATGACGGCTGGCAATGATCCCACAGGGATCCTCCTAGCTCTACATCCCCAGTGTGGGATTGTAGGCACAGGCAGCCGTAGTAGCTTATTACCTGGGTGTGGGATCTGCTCAGGTCTTCATGCTTACACAGCAAGCATTTGCCAACTCAGGCGTCTCCTCAGCCTCAGTTTAGTGCTTTTTTTAAAGCCGCCTCCTTCAGGGAACAAAGCTCGTGTACATTTCAGTAACACACTTTTCTCCCTACCTACTACCTCCCAGATTTATATAACTGCCCATTGGCTTACTGCCCATTTGGCTAATGTCTGTCATGGATACTCCTATAGATGGAACCATATAATGCAGAGAGTCGGTTTCTGAGTTCCTTTATTTAGTACTTTAAAGGTTTTAGCCATGTCAGAACACAGATCAGTACTGCATGCTTCTGAATGATTATGCCATTCACCTAGACACTAGGTTGTGTCCACTTCTTGGCTGTCATAAACAATGCTATTGTGAACATGGCAAACAGGTGTCTGTGAATGTCTTTATCTTGGTGCGTATGTAGGAGGGGAAGACTGGGTCATGACGTTTCTATGTTTCACAAAACGGCTAGACTGTGGCTCTATTATTTTACATTCCCATTAACTACATGTGTGAAAGCTCCCGTTTCTTTATGTTTGTAGTAAAGTTTGCTATCTTAAAAAAGTTTCTGCTTAATAAGATCATTAAATAAGATACAAAGGCTGGAGATGTGGCTCAGGTGGTAGAGTGCTTGCCACTCTACCACACATAAGATCATGAGTTTGATCCACAGCAACACAATCTCAGCACTCCAGAAATAGAGGCAGGAGAATTGATAGTTCAGTCCTCAAATACACATCAAGTTTCCGTTTAACCTGGGACACATGACACTTTGTTGAACTCTTTTCAAGGAAAGAAAAGGGACAGAGGAAGAAAGAAATCAAGAGATGTCAGATGGGATAAAATATGTGTCATACACACACATCTTAATACATTAGAATATATAATATATCATAATATATAAAGAGCATCTACCAGTCAATAATATAAAAATAAAAGCCGGGGCTGGGGATTTAGCTCAGTGGTAGAACGCTTACCTAGGAAGCGCAAGGCCCTGGGTTTGGTCCCCAGCTCTGAAAAAAAGAACCAAAAATAAATAAATAAATAAAATAAAAGCCACCTATTAAAAGCCGAGTAAAAGACTTTATGAGTTACTTCACAGAGGAATATATGTAAAATGTCACTATACAATTTAAATAGTGCTCAGTATGTGAATTATTCCTCAAGAACATGAACTTAAACCACCATGAGCTCTCACCCACTAGAATGCCCAAGTGAAGACTGACAGTACCAAATGACAACCAAGATGTGAGACAGCCGCACTTCTCAGCTACTGTTGGTGGGAAGAGGGATGGTTACCATTACTTTGGAAAACAGGCAACAATTCTACCTTAGGAATTTATCAAAGAGAGATAAAAACAGAAAAGAAAGATAAATGTTCTTAGAAGCTTTACTCACAATAGCAAAAGGTAGATACTGTGGGACTAGAGAGATAGCTCAGCAGTTAAGAGCAGTGGCTGCTCTTGTAGAGGACCCAGGCTCACATCACAGCACCCACTGGACAGCTTACAGCTCTCTGCAACTCCAGTTCTAGGCAATCTGATGCCCTCTTTTGGCCTACATGGGTGCCAAGGATTCATGTGGTGCACAGACAGACATGCAGTCAAAACACCCAGACACATAAAATAAAAACGAAATAAACTTGTTTAAGACTCGGGGAGCTAGAAATGGGGCTCAGTTGTGGAGTGGTTGCCACTGTGTACACGGCACTGGGTCAGACTCCAAGGGAAAGCAAAGCAAGTGAGCTGGCCAGATGGGCGTGTGTGTGCTTCTAGGTCCTGTGGACCTTTCTGTTAACATAAGGAGGGTGTGTGCTTCAGTGTTTTCTCTCTCAATATTGTTCTATATCTGGGCAAGGTGGCACATGTCTAAAATCCCAGCACTCAGACTAAAGCAAGGTATTTACCATGAGTTCTAGACCAGCCGAAGCTATATAGTAAGACTTGTCTCAAAAAGGAAAACAAAAAGGATAAAAAAAAAAGAAAGGAAAAGAAAATTAAAGCAGAATATTATAACAGACTTGAGAGTGTCCACAAGAAGACTGACAAACATTTGGTTGAAATTGAAATTATGAAGACACATGTTGACTCTCCTGTCTGTGAACACAGTGCACTCCCCCTGGGGTCTTCTCTAATCCCTCTCATTGTTTGTAGTGTTTAGTGTACAGATGGGAAACATTTGTATCCAGTTTACTTCTAAATATGTCATGTTTGCTGCTCCTATTGTAAAGTTTTGTTTTATTTTTCTGTTTCTATCATTGTCTTTTTGGTTCTTTGAGCCAGGGTCTCAAGTAGCCCAGGCTGGTTTCAAACTCAGTGTGCAGGCAAGGATGGCAGCAAACTCTTGGTGCTCCAGCCTCTCCCTGGGATGACAAGCACATGTCAGGGAGCCCTGGCCTCATGGTATTGCTGTCCTTCTGATTACTTTTACTAGCTTTCCACTACAAGAGCACAGAGGTCAATGCAGTGTAATAATCCAGACCTGTAATTTTGGCCCTTTGGAGGGTGACGCAGAGGATCGATCATGAGTTTGAAGCCACCCTGGATTACTTAGCAATGTTGGGGCTAGTCTCTTTTATACAGCACAACCCTGTCTCAAGAAGAAAGGGGAAGCATAATTGTCTTTATCTTGTGCTAGTGCAGACTCATGTATTAGTGTTACAACTTTCCTAGTAGAATCAGTATTTTTAAATATTTTATTAAGATATTTATTGATTTATTAGGATAATTGAATGAGCTAGGCATAGTAACACACAATCATAACCCAACAGTTGCAGGATTGAGACAGGATTACAGGTTCCAGGTGAGCCTGGTCAACACAGCAAGACTTGTCTCAAAAGAAATAAGGATGCCGCCTCGGTGGGTAGTGCAATATTAACCAAGTGAAGGAAGGAAGTAGAACACTCAGCCCTGTTGCACCTTAGGGTTTTTTTTTTCTGTCAAAAAGAATGCTCTTTGGACTGGAAGGTAAAATAAATACTCAGTCTAGGGACTGAAGTAAGCACCCCTGCGGTTGGAGGAGGTCACCTCCTCCGTCCAGTTCTTCCTCTTGATTTACATTCCAAGGCACTGAGGACTTGGGGATAGCCTTTGAGAAACTGAACATGGGGAGGAAAGCTGAGGTTCTGTTGGGGATGGGTTCAGACCTCTCAGAAGTCAAGGAGCTGATACATAGTCACAGCAGAGACTGAGGCTGACAGTGCTGACCTCCTCTTAGCTGGCTTCCCTCAGCTTAACAGCAGCAACAATTGTCCGTATGTAGAAAAGCCTGTCACAGTCACTTCTAGCTTGTCAGGGCATACAGAGGAGAAGGAAAAGGAAAGAGGAAGTAGTTAGAGACTTTGAGATCTCAGCACTTTTATTTTTTAGTAAAATCACACTGGCAAGTGATTTACACCTCTATAAGCCAAGTAGAAATAACAAGAGCTTACTTCACACAGTATCCTAAACATAAATTCAAATACTGTATGACTGTTTATCAGGTAAATGGTTACTGAGGCTTGAGAGACAATTCTGCTGTCAAGAGTGCCTGCCACCCACATCAGGCCACCAGCGCCTGTGACTCTGGCTCCAGGAGACTCATTGCCTCCCTCAGGGACCTGCACTCACATACATATACCCACATGCACACACACACACACACACACACACACACACACACACACACACACACACATATACATATACCAACATGCATACACATACATATATCCACATGCAGATACACACACATACATATAATTTAAAATAAGAGAAAAATCTCTTAAATGTGCTTATTTAAGCAGATTAATCAGTGACAAGTGGATGATAATGATTAAAAGTAGGTCTCACTGTGTAGCCCTGGCTGACCTGGACCTTACCCTGTGGTAGACCAGGCTGAACTTGATCTCACAAGACATCTTCCTGCCTCTGCCTCCTGAGAGCTGGAACTAAAGGCGTGCATGACTACATTAGGTGTAAAGACAGTGACTGAACAAGGAGGAAGAGAGGTAGTATAAATACCTTCCATGTGTGTGTGCACACGTGTGCATGCATGTATGTGTGGATGTGAAAGTACATGTGGAGGTCAGAGTTCAGCTCAGGAGTTGTTCTTCGGGAGCTGTCCACCTTGGTTTTTGAGACAGGGCCTCTTACTGGCCTGGAGCTCACCCTTAGGTTAGACAAGGCTGGCCAGCCAGTGAGTGTCAGAATATGGCTGTCTCTGCCTCCTGAGTCCCCACACCCAGGTCCTCGTGCTTACTCAAGACAGATATCTCCTACACAAGCGTTCCTTTGTCTGAAGAAATGACTAGACTAAAATGGAGGCATCTTCTTCAGTGTAGCAGTATTCTGTATATTTTCTAGTTTAATTGGATTTCAGTAATTCTTGGCCAAATCTTCATGATATCCTTGTGGGCAAACAGAACATGGGCTGAATGACTGCCATTCATTCAGATTGAACAGTTGCCCTCACTGTGTGCAGATTGATGGGTTCTTGCCATGCTGGAGGACTAGAAATGTAATTCTGCACTATGCCTTTTAGCTGAACTTCTTGTTTATAGTCCATTATTTGCATAGTAACAACATCAGTAGCAGGCTAATTAGATTCTGGGTCAATAGCTAATAAAGTAATTGACAGGACAGAATAGAAATAGCATAATACAGAGCAAACAGTGTGACCCTTGCGCCAGGGCCCTACCACTGTTAGCAGCATGGCTGTAAGAACTCGTGCAGTCACCTGAGCCTTTGCTTCGCCTTTGGCAGAGAGATGGAAACATGTATGCTTTAGAATGTGTCATTTACTGTCTAGCCTGGGAGTGAAGCAGTGAATATCTATTATAGTTTCTAGTTCTGAGGGTCAGGACTCCAGGGACAGCTTTGTGAGGTGATTCTCACTCGGGTCTCATTAGGTGAAATGAGCCTCTAGTAATCCCTGCTCGGGTCTTTAAAACTCACCTGTTTGTTTGTGTAATGCACACGAATGGTGTTCATGTGCATGTGTGTGGAGATGATAGGACAAGCTGCAGGTGTAGGTGTCTTCTCCTATCATGTAGTTTCCAGGATCACACTCACATCCTCGAGCTGGGCTGCAGGTGCCTTTACCTGCTGAGCCATCTTGAAGGGCCCCCACTTGTCTTTCTGGGCCCCCTCTTTCTTGTTCAGTTAAAAAAAATGCCACAGCTGGAGCTGGAGAGATGGCTCAGCAGTTAGGATTGCACACTGCTCTTGCAGAGAACGTAGTAAGTTCAGCTCCCAGTGCCCAGGTCAGTTCACCACTGCTTGTAACTTCAACCTAAGGGGAGTCAAGTCCTGGACCATATCTATGGTCTCTGCACTCTAGTGCACATACACAAAGGTGTATATTTATATACATAATGAAAATTGTTCAAAGACTTTTAAAGTGCCACAACTAAGTCTTACTATTTCGTATTTCTTCCCTAAGAATTAGTGGAAGTACGTAAACAAAGAAGTTTTATAGCAACCAAAGACTCAAACGTTTACGACTAGAATTAATATAACTAAATCCATAGATAATTTAGACTTGTAAATTTTTGTTATATTTGTATGCATATGCACATATAAAGTCCTTCACTAGCCACAGGGACTTTTCAATGCTCTGTCTTGAGGGTGGTTTGTTTGAGTTCTGTTGTTGTTCTTTGGGGATAGGGCTTCTCAGTGTAGCCCTGGCTGTCCTGGAACTCACTCTGTAGACCTACTGACCTCAGACTCAGAGATCTGCCTGTCTCTGCCTCCTAGGTGATGGAATTAAAGCTGTGCACCACCACCGTCTGGTTACTCTGTCTAGTGCTTTGTAAATAAAGGCATAGACCTTTCCCACTCCAGCTGAGCAGAGTAATTTCTCGAGCCACTTTGATACGATCACTGAATTTAAAATATCCTTACACCTTAAACTATAATTTGCTAATGTTTGATTTGCATTAAACACTGGGCAGACCCTCAGGCTAGTGTCTGACATTGTTAAACTCACCTTAGCTTGTCACCAGCATAGCAGTCAAACTTCTAAGATGTAAAACATAGTCAATAATTTGAAAGTGAGTGAAAAAGCTTCTAAGCGGGCCATATTTACAGATTTACATGCTTCACTAGAGGCAAGACAGGAGGTTTCCCAGGATTTTCACCAGGGATCTTGATATATAAATAACTAATTAAGCCACAGTACTGGGCTAGGGAAAAGGGTCAGTGGGTAAAGCACTTGCTGCACAAGCATGAGGATCCCAGCACACATGTAAAAGCCAGACATGGCAGCTCACACCTGTAATGTCATCACTTGGAGACGGAGACAGGTGGTCAGAAGCTAGTTGGCCAGGCTGGTCAAAACAGTGAGTGTCAGGTTCAGTAAGAGACTGTGTCTTCAAAAATAAGGTGGGGAGTGTATTAGCTACTTTTTCTGTTGCTATGATAAAACACATGGCCAAGGTAACTTATAGAAGAAAGTTTATTCTGACTTATGGTCCCAGGGACTTAGAATCCAGATGGCCGGACAGCAAGTGCCAGGTTTGCTGCCTGGAGCAGCAAGCTGAGAGCTTACATCTTGAACCACAAGCACGAAGCAGAACAAGCAAACTAGAAGTAGGTGAGGCTTTTTATGCTCAAAGCCCATCCGTGGTAACATACTTTTCCTTCAAGGCCTTCCCGCCTAAGCTTTCCCCAAACAGTGCTCTGTGACCAGCTGGAGACAAGCTATTTAAGTGTTTAAGCCTATGGGGGACATTCTTGTTTAAACTACCACAGAGCTGTAGAGGAAGACACCTGACAGCAACTTCTGGGCTTTACACGCACGGGCAAATGCTCTGGTACACACACACACACACACACACGTGCGCACACACGCGCACACACACACACATACACACACACACACACACACACACACACACACATCCAAGAGAAGGTAGAAGGAACAGAGAGGGGAGAAAAATGAAGGGGAACGGAAGACCTACAACCTACAGTATTGTTTATGTCAGTGGTGGCAGATAAAAAGAATGTATGGGTCTTCAGAGTCACTAGCCTTAGCTACATACCTAGTTTGATAAATGTCAGTAGCAAAGGGAACTGTTAAATATCCAACCAGTGAAAATATCATCCTGAGTGAGGTAACCCAATCACAGAAGAACACACATGGTATGCACTCATTGATAAGTGGCTATTAGCCCAAATGCTTGAATTGCCCTAGATGCACAGAACACATGAAACTCAAGACGGATGATCAAAATGTGAATGCTTCACTCCTTCTTTAAAAGGGGAACAAGAATACCCTTGGCAGGGAATAGAGAGGCAAAGATTAAAACAGAGGCAGAAGGAACACCCATTCAGGACCTGTCCCACATGTGGCCCATACATATACAGCCACCCAATTAGACAAGATGGATGAAGCAAAGAAGTGCAGGCCGACAGGAACCGGATGTAGATCTCTCCTGAGAGACACAGCAAGAATACAGCAAATACAGAAGCGAATGCCAGCAGCAAACCACTGAACTGAGAACGGGACCCCCGTTGAAGGAATCAGAGAAAGAACTGGAAGAGCTTGAAGGGGCTCGAGACCCCATATGTACAACAATGCCAAGCAACCAGAGCTTCCAGGGACTAAGCCACTACCTAAGGACTATACATGGACTGACCCTGGACTCTGACCTCATAGGAAGCAATGAATATCCTAGTAAGAGCACCAGTGGAAGGGGAAGCCCTGGGTCCTGCTAAGACTGAACCCCCAGTGAACGTGATTGTTGGGGGGAGGGCGGCAATGGGGGGAGGCTGGGGAGGGGAACACCCATATAGAGGAGGAGGGGGAGGGGTTAGGGGGATGTTTGCCCGGAAACCGGGAAAGGGAATAACATTCAAAATGTAAATAAGAAACACTCAAGTTAATAAAAAACAAAACAAAACAAAAAAAACCAAAAAAAAAAAAAAAACAAAAAAACAAAACAGTGCAAGGGACTGAAAAGATGCCTCGGCAGTTAAGAGCACACATTGCTTTTCCAGAGGACCCCAAGTTCAATTCTAAGAACCTATCCAATGGCTTATAGGCACCTGTAGCTCTAGCTTCAAGGGGATCCGACATGCTCAAATGTACGTGCACAAACGCTCACATACATGTGCATACAAACATGCATGCACACAATTAAAAATTAAGAAAATAAAAACATGAACAAATAAATGGCTCCTAGAGATAGATTATCTGTATGGTTCTAGACACTAGTTCATATGTAGAACCAAAGGTGATAAGCAAAATCTAATTTATGCTTATAGTCCATCTTTATAATAAGCTCAGCACATTTCTGCTACCATTCAGAGATACTTAGCACATGGGAGGCCAGCCTGAGTTGTTAGCAATGCCTTGTCTCAAAAACAACAATGAAATTTATATGAAAAGCAAATTTGGGCACTTAGACAAGGTTTCCCTGTTTATTTCTTTAAAGTGAGCATAGAGCCTAAGTCAAAGTTTTGTAGCCTGCCTCTTAGGACTCAAAGATATTCTGGTTCCCTCCATAGCCCACTGTCATTACCAGCCTAGGAGCCTTGACAATAACCCTATGGCATCATCTAATATCCAGTACAAATTGCAGTTTCTTCTGTTGTTCCAAAAATCTTTAATACCTGTCGGTCTTCAGGATTCAGTCAAGGTTTACACACTACAGTTGTTGATGTCTCTTAGGTTTATTTTCGTCTGGGGCAGACCCTACGATTTTGTTTTTCATGACCCTGATGACTTTGGTGCATGTTTTGCCTAATTTTCCTGCCCCACTGTACTCAGAGCAACAAGGATTTGGGTCTTCTTTTCATCGCTACAGTCTTGCCATTGAGGATGGCTCCTGTCCCATGGGACTTAGTAAATATTTGTTGACTAAACAGATGAGCCAATTAATACGGAGTGCTTGTCTAATAAGTATCATGAAAAGTGATACTCCAGAGGCTAACCCCAATGGAGACCGAGAACTAATCTGTTGTTTATGTTCAACTCTGTATTACAGGTGAACATTTTCTGGCCTTGAGACAAGGCTCGTTTTTCAAATCAAATTAGAATATATAAATGTAATATATTGTGTAAATGAAAATTGAGGGGCTGGAGAGATGGAAGAGCCCTGACTGCCCTTCCAGAGGTCCTGAGTTCAATTCCCAGCAACCACATGGTGGCTCACAACCATCTGTAATGGGATCTGATGCCTTCTTCTGGTGTGTCTGAAGACAGCTGCAGTGTACTTATATATTAAATAAATAATCTTTTAAAAATAGGATTTTAAAAAGTTAAAGTTACAAAAGGTTGTTGTGAAATTTATTCATTCTTCATCCTCCAAATCTTACTGAGTGCTTGCTTATGCCAAACACTGTTTGGGTGCCAGATATGGAGAGCTTAACAAAGTCCCAACCACATCCACATGATCTAGCGATCCCAGACCATAGCCCAGACCTTAAGTGTTTAGTTTGGGGCACCATGTTTTTAAAGGGAAGCAAGTAACAATAGTAGAGAGCAGTAGTTTTGAAATAGAGACCTAGCTTTAGTCCTGGTTGATATAATGTTGCTGAGTGATCTTGGGTGAGCCCTTCAAGCTCATCAGTAAGACCAGGGCAACAGCTCAGTCTCATTCATAGGTGAGATGTGACTGAAAGGAGATGCTGGGTGAGAATTGCCTCACCCAGTGCCAAACACTTACTAGTCTTGATAAACGTCAGCAGTTTTCACATTATTAACCTTGGCTAACTGAAAGATGTCCTGTTGGTGGTGGTGATGTGACTTGAAACCAAATAATTAGGAACATTTATGGGAACTAGGAATGTTAAACTCAGAGGAGGAGGAGGAGGAGAGGAAGAGGAGGGGAGGAGGAGGAGGAAGGGAGGAGGAGGAGGGGAGGAGGAGGAGGGGAGGAGGAGAGGAGGAGGAGGAGGAGGGGGAGGAGGGGAGGAGGAGGGGAGGAGGAGGAGGAGAAGGAGGAGGAGGGGAGGAGGAGAAGGAGGAGGAGGGGAGGAGGAGGAGGAGAGGAAGAGGAGGAAGAGGAGGAGACGACATAATTACTGATTTCAAGTACTTGATGATTTGGTCTGTGACCAGAGCTCCCTTGTTCCATGTGGTTTTGAAACACAGAATCAGATCCAGAAGGTAGACGTTACCAGGAAAAGTAATTTCACAATGTACAGTTTTGTTTTGTTTTGTTTTGTTTGAGGCAGGAACATACTAAGTAGGTCTGGCTGCCATGGAGCTCACTGTGTAGACTGGCCTCAGACTCAGAGACCTGCCTAAGGTGTGTGCCTCCAGCCCAGCTGTTGGGTATTTTCCTAACAATTGGGTTTATCTTGTCGCCTGTGGATGGGGACATGCCTAAATTTGCCTTGTTTATAATGAAAAGAGTTACTTGGAAAGCAATGACTATCCCATTATTCAAAGTAACAAAGCAGCTTCATATGGTGACATTGGTGACATATGGCAGCAATCCCAGCATGCAGATAGCTGAGGCAGGAGAATTTTAGGCAGGGTCACCTAGTAAGTTCCAGGCCAGCCTGAGCTACATGGTGAGCCCCATTACAGACAAGGAACAAAACAAAGCAGCATAGACCACAAAGAATGTGCTAGATGTATGCTCAGTAGCCTCATGAAGTCATTTAAACAACTGAATTAATAAAGCAATGAAGTCAGACGATAGCACAGTACTAAAGGACGGGGATGTATGGGGTTATTATTCAGTTAGGGTAAAGTTGCAGTTTGGCCTGAAAAGTTAGTTCTAGTGACTGCCCTGCAGTGTAGTACCTATTGTCCACAGACATGCAAGCTATGGTTTTAGAAGGCTGGACCCCAAAATCCTATCAGGTATTCTTGCTACACACCCACAAAGGAAGGAAGCAAGGAGCCTTTTCAGAAGGGGTGGATGTGTCTTATCCCGATGGTAGTGACAGATTGTGCAGGAGTGTCAGGCTGTACATATTCATAGGTGTGGATTTTTGTGTATCAACTGTATCTCAAGATTGACTTTTTAATTAAATTTGCTTAAGATTTCTTAGTTATTTTAGTCAAGCACTCACGTTTGAGGCACTCACTAACTCTGTATGGCCATTGGCTTCTACCATATTAGGCAGTGCAGAAAATTCTACAGATAGTGCTTTTCTAGATGATGAGGAAGAACGTGTTCAGAAGGAAATTCAGGAACAGAACTAGGAAATAGTCAGACCGATAGAGTGACTTCGAATGCCAATTCTAAACTGGGTTGGATGGATTCTTGAAGTTTATGGGCTTTTCCTGTTTTATTTTCTGTGTATAGGGGTTTTGCCTGCATAGGTGTCTTTGTGTTCAAGGAGGCTAAAAGAAGGCATTGTTTTCTCTGGACCTAGAGTCACAGGCGGTTATGAGCTGACTTTGGGTACCGGGAAACGAACCCATGTTCTCTGGAAGAACAGCCAATGCCCTTAACCTGAGGCATCAGCCCCAAAGGTCATATTTTTTAACAACTCGTAATAGCAGTAGTTTATTTAACAACTAGTAATAGAAGATAGTTTCACTGTGTAATAAAAGAAGTGTAAATCTCAAAGAAATAATGTATTATTTGATGATATCTTTATTTTATTGATATAACTTTTAAATTGCATTTTCTCAGCTCACTATTCAAATTAGAGACAGTTCTGAGGGGAAATGGCCAAGACTGTGTGTTAGTCACTGCATCCTCTTTTCTAACTTTCCCATGATTTGTTTTCTTCAGCCTAAGAGCCTTTGGTGAGGCTTTGAAATCACTGAGGGAGAAGATGGGCTGAGCTGGACAGATTGTGTAAAGGCCATGAGAGTGGAGTCTAGTGCGGCACAGTGCTTGGAGGAACTCAGCTATGAACTTTGCCCCCATGCCCAACTCGTCCCCAGGTTTTCTTCTCCCTTTGCTTTCCAGTCAAAAGGAAAGGGGTTCCCAGGATGAGACATCAGAGCAGTAACTGGCTTGGAGGACTTGAAACACCTTTTTCCCCTTCAAGTCCTATGTGCTTGCCTCCTGAAGTTTACAAATCATTAAAGTGGTTCTTCCCCGAACTCTGAGAAGCAGAGGCAGGCAGATCTCTGTGAGTGAGTCCGAGGCCAGCTTGGGCTACAGAATGAGTTCCAAGGACAGTTAGGGCTGTCACACAGAGAAAACCTATCTTGGAAACAAAACAAAACAGTCCTGCCAGGTGGTGTGATTTATATTTTGGTTCCTGACTAAAAGGAGTATCACTGGGTGTGACCTTTAATCCCAGCACTCCAGAGGAAGAGGCAGCAGATCTCTGAGTTTGAGGTTAGACTGGTCTACAGAGTGAGTTCCAGGAAAGCTAGGGACACACACACACACACACACACACACACACACACACACACACCAAAGAGAGAGAGAGACAGAGAGAGAGAGAGACAGAGAGACAGAGAGAGATAGAGAGAGAGACAGAGAGAGAGAGAGAGACAGAGAGAGATAGAGAGAGAGAGACAGAGAGAGAGACAGAGAGAGAGAGAAACAGACAGAAAAAGAGACAGAGACAGACAACACAGAGAGACAGACAGACAGACAGAGACAGACAGACAGAAGGCCACACTAATCTTTGAACCATCATATATATAATGTTTATAGGTATCCGGCACCTCTTTGTTCTGTCATTAACCCAATTCCAGTATCCTCCAAGAACCAGAAAACAAACAAACAATACTGATATCACCCATAACAAGACGAATTCCCCTAGGAATATGAAGGCACTTTGTTTTGTTTCGGGGGCTTTTTTGTTTGCTGATTGTTGTTGTCAGTTTTGCTTATTTTATATACTGCAGATTAGCTCCCAGAAGCACACCGGAGAGGATGCTCTTCACCTTGAGGGTCCTCTGCAGCCAAATTTGCAGCTGTTACTTTCCTTTACATAAACTGTTCCTTAAGCAACTACTGCTTAACAACTGTTGATACTCTCCTTTCGTTGCTTAGGAGGATATAAGAAGAAAACAAAGAGCCTGTCTGGACTGTCGTCAAAGACTCTAGCTTAAATGCTTACCCAGTGACGTTGATGAGCGGGAGGTTTATAGACCTGCCTTAGCCATGGTGTTTGTGAATGAATGATTCAAGAACTCCTTTTCTGGGTTATTTCATCACTTTTCATTACAGTGAAATATATGTATAGAATTCAGTGGTATTAAGTGCATTGTCATCCCCACTCATTCGCAGAACCTGTGCCTCACCCTGAAACTAAATTCCCACTAAATTGTGGCTCTTCATCCTCCCTTCCCTCTAGCCATGCCCAGGGGGTGTCTATCCTGCTTGAATCTGAATAACTCATAATGGTGAACAGTAACTGATTTTAAGGAAAGACTGTCTTCTGGAGAAGAGGCACAGGTCTGGGTGAAGGAAAGCGAACAAGAACTAGGTACCTTGAGAAGTTTCACTAATTTATCTCAAGCAACAGAAAATGTTATTGTTCATAAACTTTGAGTTTATGAAGTCATAAGGATTTGTTTCTTCTGTTTTTCATTTTACTAGCATTTATTAATTATACAAAATAATGTGTTTCATTTTGACATTTTATACTTGTGTATAATATACTTTGATCATTTTTAATTCCCTATCATTATATCATGGTGCCTCTTCCTCTACCTCCAAGCTCTCCTTTCATTCATTAACTCTACTGCTTTCTTTTCTTATTACATATAAATATATAAATTACACAGGCTGAGTTCACTTAGTATTGCTTGTATTATGTTTTTAGAGCTGACCATTTGTTATTGGCTAACTAATTAGGAGCTGGTCCCTGGGTCTTCCCCTCTCTCTGCAGTCATTAATTGCCTGTAGTTCTTTATGGGACGACATGGCCATACTTCATAACCCCAGCTGACCTGGAACTCAGTATGTAGACTAGGCTGGCCTGGAACTCACAGAAATCTGCTCACTTCAGCCTCCAGAATGCTAAAAGGCATGAACTACCATGCCTGGCCCTGTTATAAAAGTCTTGTCTTGTGCAGGTAATCTACAGGACTCTCTAGAGAGAGTCTCATTTGTTTTGATCTTGGAGAGGCCCTGAAAAAGAGCAAAGAAATTATCTGTTTTGTTTACTTTTTAGATTTTGTACGTGGGGGGTGTCTAGATAAGTGTCTGCCTGTTTGTGTGTGCCATGCACACACGGAGACCAGAAGAGAATATTGTATCCTTCAAACTGGAATTACAGCATTTCTGGGATCTGAACTCTGGGCTTCATGGTTGCATAGCAAACACTTTTAATCACTGAGCCCTATTTTGTTTAATTTAAACACTATTCCTTACACTTTTAAAGCTATGGCATACCTCACTGTCTGGGTGTGTAGATCTGCTCCATCAGGAATGCAACATGGTAACACAGAATTGGGTTTTGTTCACAACAGTGGAGTAAAAAGTACCCCCGTTCCGTAAACTTCTAACTGTAAAATTATTTTCTGTGTAACTGTTAGAGGTTCTTTTTTTTTTAAAGATTTATTCATTTATTATATATAAGTACACTGTAACTGTCTTCAGATACACCAGAAGAGGGCATCAGATCTCTTTACAGATGGTTGTGAGCCACCATGTGGTTGCTGGGAATTGAACTCAGGACCTCTGGAAGAGCAGTCGGGGCTCTTAACCACTGAGCCATCTCTCCAGCCCGGTTCTTTTTATATATCTGTGCTTCTGTGGTATTGTAATAAGCCACTACACTAATGGGTCTTTTTCTACCTGCCTCCCACTTCTCTGACAAAGTTTCAGATGGCCCAGACTCTCCTTGAACTCACTAAGTATGGGAAAGTTACATCCTTATCCTCCTGCCTCCTGAACACTGGAATTACAGGCGTGCACCATCACACCCAGTTTACCAGGTGCTGAGGAGCAAATTCTTCTGTGTGTATGAGGCAGCAGTCTACCCTTTGAACCACACTTCCAGCCCTCCTCCCTTTCTCCTATTTAAGCAATGTTGGCATAGTGGTAGAGAATGAGCCTAACATATGCAAGGCCCTCAGTTCAATGCCCAGTCCTAAAAAATAACCAGAAATGGTTTCTACTCTGAAACCTCTCCCAGGACTCTGATAAGCTGAGCCCATCCATGTGCCCAGTGGAGCCCTGGATTCCATGACCAACTTTATCAAACATCCATGGTGTATCTTTGAGCAAGTCATTCACTTTAGTGTTTCCCACATGACTGTTGAGCATAGAACCAGGACAAGACCACCCATGGACTCTAGTTCTGCATCTCTCCTTGTTTCAGAAAGGGGGAAAGCCTTTTTACTCTTCTGAATGTCTCCCCTGGCCCACTGAAGAAACTCTAGCATCCAGGTCTACCCCAGGGGAACTTTGCTGAACTACCTTTGAAGTGACAGAACGGGGCCTTTGCCAGAAAACTTGGAGGAGATGGGGCCCCACCCATGCCTCTCTGGGGAGTTGTTCTCCTCATGTTGTGATCAGAGAGAGACTGAAGTGCAGTCTCTTCCTTCCGCAACCAAATTTACTCTTCTTCTCCAATCTCTGGGCAAGGTGTGAACAGGAGTGTGAACTGGGCATTAGTGGTGGTAATAACATTCGGTAGCTATGGTCTTGCTTCTTATTGGCTTCCCTGGCTTGTGGAAAGTGTTTTCTTTTGTTACTGCCTATGGAGAAGATCAGTCTTTTTCTGAATTTAAAGTTTTCCCTTTGTCAGTACTGGGGGTTGAACAGGAACCTCACAGAAGCACTAGACAAGCACAACATTGTGGAGTTGTTCGATTCTTTTGAAACAGGGTCTTACTAAGTTTACTCGAGTAGCCTTGAACTCATTCTGTAGCTAACACTGGACTTTAAATTCTCCTGCCTTAGCCTTCAAGCAGCTAGAATACCAGGCCTTTGCTAGCAGGACTGGCCAAAGTCACCTCTCTACATAGTGGCAGTGGCAGAACAAGGTGAACAAAAGCTGCTGGGATTTATAATCAGTGGTGGGCATGGGTGGCACAAGGAGCACACAGCTGTGATTGCAGCACCAAGAGCAAGTGGCCAGAGAATCAATGTAAGTTCCAGGCCAGCCAGGGCTGCCTAGGAAGGCCCCGTCTTAAAAGGGAGGAGGCACGTGGTACCATCCCGTTCTACTTCCCAGTTGACTGACAGTGCTCAAGCCCTGGGATTCAGCAGCTGCTCCTCCTCTTGTGCTTAAGTTTAGCCCTTCCTCACACAGCCAGGAAGGCCTGAGCAAGGCCTTGTTTGTTCCTAGTATAACAGCCAGTAGGAACATTCCGTTTTACAAACTTCCTTACATTTATTTGTGTGTGTATATGTGTTGGGAGCGAGGGTGGGGGTGGGGTTTCACATGGGAAAGTCAGAGGACTTCCTACCATGTGGGTCCTCGGGATTCAACTTTGTTCATTAGTCTTGGCAGCACAAGGCTTTACACACTGAGCTGTCTCTACCCACTGGACTACCTCACAGATCCCAATTTATTTCTTTGAGGCAAAATATGAAGTTTGGAGCTCTTGCTGTTTTTGCTTTTGCCTTGATTTATTTGTTTGCTATTTACAAAACAAACTGTAAACTACTGGCTAACATACTCTGACATTCCCCTTGGTGTCTTTGATAGGTCGAGGGAATACCTTTTGGATCTTGGCTAAATGTTAAAGCCTTTAACACATCACCAGCTCATCTCCATGTCTTCAGAAAGAAAGGCCTTGTTTTACAGTGTGGATTAAATCACATGAGGACACGTGTATTGGAGGTGATGTTACTCGTGCTGGCCACATAAGCAGCATTGCCCAATGCCCTTCCTTTCTCATCTTTAGT
Source organism: Rattus norvegicus (assembly GCF_021556685.1). NCBI lineage: Eukaryota > Metazoa > Chordata > Mammalia > Rodentia > Muridae > Rattus > Rattus norvegicus. The sequence goes on along the minus strand of NC_141536.1, from coordinate 76,622,526 downwards.
AGAATAGTTAGACACTATAAGGAGTAGATTAGGTGCAGATCTATTTGATGGATGACACGTTTTCACTCTCTAGAGGAAATATGTAGCATTTTATTTTGAGGGAATCCTCACACTGATTTACTTGGAAGAACTAAAGGATCCTATGTCTAGTTTATAGAGAAGAGCCCTTTCAGATAGCATTTTTTATTTGGCTCACTAACCTCTAATCCCTACTCACTTGTGGCTAGCTTTGTAAGATGTGGTCAGTTCCTGTGACTACCAAACACCTGTCATGTTGCTTGAAGAGTGTGTGTGGGAGGTCTTGATTCAGGGTTTTGCATTTCCTGAGGAACACATTCTAGTGTAAGGCCTCTCATCCAGTCATGGAGATGTGGTAGTGGTTGTCTTAGAAAAGGGGGTACAGGGGCTGGGGATTTAGCTCAGTGGTAGAGCGCTTACCTAGGAAGCGCAAGGCCCTGGGTTCGGTCCCCAGCTCCGAAAAAAAGAACCAAAAAAAAAAAAAAAAGAAAGAAAAGGGGGTACATTTCTCGTTACTCAGTCCTCTGTGCTCTGTCTACAGGGACCTGTGAGACAATAGTCTGAGTGCTTTCTCTGCACCACCACAGTGTCCTTCGCTTCTGCAACCCTAGCTGGCCTGGAACTCACAGAGATCCGCGTGCCTTCATGAGTGCTGATATCACAGACATGCAGCACAATGTCTATTCTGAGAGGCCACTTAACCTGCCTCCCACCTTTGCTTTCTCCTGGGAGATGGAAAGAGGTGTCGACAGAGGCAGAACTGTTAAAAACACATTTCTGACAGAGTGTGACCATCCTATATTAAAGTAAGAACCAGAAGACATGGGTTTAGAAACCCCCAGAGCAACCTCTGAAACACCATCCCCCCATACCTATGTTGAAGCTGCCTAGTGCCCATGCGGCCATGTCTCTGCCTGTGGAGAGGGAACAGCCGCAGCGATCACTGCCTTCTGCAGAGGTTCCGGGGAAATCTAATGAGATAATGAACTCCATTCTACTTAATTTTCCTACAAGGGAGCATATTGTTGACTTTGAGGGGAAAAGTCTTTGGGGGACTTTGAGGGGTCTGGCAATCTATTACCTCCTCCAGTGTGCAAATAGGACTATTGTAAAAAGCAAACCCACTGCCAAGAAGTCAGCCATTTATTCTGTGGCTAGAACAGACCCAGTGTGTTAACTAGATAGATACAAAGATATTCTCTCTCTCTCTCTCTCTCTCTCTCTCTCTCTCTCTCTCTCTCTCTCTCTCACACACACACACACACACACACACAAACACACACACACACACACAAAGATATCCTCTCTCTCTCTCTCTCTCTCACACACACACACACACACACAAAGATATCCTCTCTATCTATATCTATATCTATATCTATCTATATCTATATCTATATCTATATATATATATATATATATATATATATATATAGATCGCCCAGGATGACATTGAACTCACAGCAGTTCTGCCTGAGGCTCTTATGGTCTTGTTTATTTTTGTTGTTTTAATTAATTAAGTAACATTGTTTTGCCTGTCTGTCTATCTATGTGTGGGTGCCAGATACCCTGGTACTGAAGTTAGAGACAGCTGTGAGCCACCATGTGGGTGCTCAAAATTGAACCAGGAGCCTCTGAAAGAGAAGCCAGTGTGCCTAACCACTGAGCTATCTCTCCAGCCCCCTGGGCTTAGGCTCTTGAAAGCCAGGATTACAGGCATGAGCCACCACCCCCAACATCCTCTCTTCTCATGTCTTCTCTCCTTTTCTCCCTGCTCCTTCTCCATTTCTTTTTATTTTTGGACATAGGATCTCATGCAACTCAGGCTGGCCTCAGACTGGCTATGTTGCTGAGTATGGCCTTGAACTCTGATTCTAGTTCCCAAGTACTGAGATCTCAGCCTGTGCCACTACACTCAACTAGAACATGCATTCTCAGTGGGGACAATATTACCTCCAGCAGGCCAAAAGACTGTTTCTTTAGTGATTAAGAAGAGAGAGAGATGTTATAATTTGGCTATGTATATGTAGTTCATTGAAACGTCCTGTGTGTGTAGCTGGAAACACATGTCCAGTGGGGTTGAGGGTAGAGATTGTGCAGCAGGGATGAAGAGCATCGCCGTGGTCAACATCAAGCATGTAGATGTCAGTTCCTCTTTCTGAGGAGTTTTTCCCTGTGCCTCATCAGGTCTGATGCAAATCGCTATTGATTACTACATCCTTCTAAAAGGGACTGAGTTCACAGAGAACTTAAAAGAAGATGAAATTTGTCCCCTAAGGGGTAAAGATTTCATACAAACAAGTTAAACATAAAACCTACGCGTTAGGACCAATACTTCATGCTTAAATGAAGTGTGGTTAAATCTTTAATGTAGGAAGTCTTTCTTCTCTTGCCTCTTTAGCCTTATACAGCACATCAAGGGTAGAGATGATCTTCAAAGTGCTTCAAAGAAGGAGCCAGATCTGGAGAAGGAAGAGGGTGTGGTCCCCAAAGGCAGGGCAGGCATAATTGTCTAAACAGTGACAGAAAGTGGGCAGCAGGAGAGGGGAGTGGGAGTGGACGTTTAGGAAATGTTGCTGTTTTTGCTCTTGTTACACACACTTTTATATCAGCAGTAGGTCCCCTCCTGTCCCCACCATGTGTCTTCTGTAGTTTCAAACACTCAGAATGGGCGAGGCAACTCAAGAGTCGCTCAGCACTCTAAAACGTGGGAGAGACCTGTAGCCTGTTAGACTTAGCAGCCCTGAAACAACAGGATATTAATCATAGCTCCCTCCCCTCTGGTCTTCCTTGCTGCTTTAGCCAGCTGTTCTCTGGTAACCTGGGTAACTAAGGTGGAGACACAGCAGTGGTTTCCCTGTACCTGCTTGTGTCACAGGAGAATTGGGAATATTCTTTCTCTGAGCTAGGTGTGGCAGGCATCACCAGAGGCCTGGGGATGCTGTGCAGAAATTCATCCAGTTCCCCATCTGCTGATGTCTAAGATCCTATTTGAAGATAAGATGGATTCTAGTGAGGCCCTTAGTCCTTGACACCATGGGCCTGCTCGCCTCCACCCCTTTCCCTAACTCCCGAATCTGCCATATTGTCCTTGACACCATGGGCCTGCTCGCCTCCACCCCTTTCCCTAACTCCCGAATCTGCCATATTGTCTGTTGCAGCAATCTCAGATCCCACCAGCTTCTCTCTGTTACCCATGGGTGGGTGTAACTCACCCTCCTCACATCATGTCGAGCAGCTGGGGCTTCTCTCTGCCCCATTACATTGCAGACATTCTTTTCACATCATTTTGTCCTCTCTGCTGCATTCTCTCCACTTGGCCTCATTCCCTCGGTACAAACTTCAGTTTCAAGGGACAGGAGTTTGCCAAGGAGATGCTGGCAGAGGGAGTCCCATTCCCCACTTTCTATCTGAAGAGCCAGTGTCACTCATTAGCATATGAGAAGAATGGTTGTAAATAAACATCAAATGAGGTTAACGAGCTACAGCACATCAATATTAATGAAGTCCACCTCACAGACTCAAGAGGTACCAAGGGCAGTCACAAGAAGCGGTTTCATAAAGCCCCGACTGCAGGACAAGAAGGGTTAGGTTCAGCCTGTTTGGAATGTTTGTCATTTCATGACCCCAGGAATGCTGCAGAGGAAGGCTGTCTGATATCAGATCTATGCTTGCCAGCCCCCCTTGCATTCAGATTGCATCTGTTTGTCTCAACAGGTGGCAGCCTAGACAGAAAAGTCTGTGCCTGCAAGGCCAGAATCTGGGGTGGGAATAGTCTAAGTCAAAAAATGAGGTCTTAAGAATTCCATCCATTGACCCCACATTATTCCAACCATATGACCTCACATTTAGTCTGTGGAACCTTAACTTTTGTTTCTAAAGTCCTAAAGGGACATCTAGGAACCTGGTCATCTCAATAAAGACGTTCCCATGTCAAGCAGTTTATGTGCCAACCACTACTTGGATTCTCCCACAGAGCTGTGTTTGGTTGCTGTACCCATCATTGGGAGTCAGGACGTTAAGCACAGTGATGTTCTGTGGAGCACCTACTGTGTCCCAGGGAGCATACTGAGTGGCTTGGGTGTATTTATGTAACTCCCCACAGTAACCCCAGGAGGTTATCCTCATTTTGCAAATGAGGAGGTTGAAGCTCACCGATTTCAAGGGTCTAAGACCACACATCAGACAAGTGACCTAAGAGGACCTCAGACCTGGATCTGTGTGACCACCAAGCTCATGCTTAGTCACTGTCCCCTGAGGCATCTTGGCGTAAGTCACAGGAACGGTGTTAAGTCACAGGAACGGTGTTAACTTTTACACCTCTCCTTCCTCTCCTTCTCTCTTCTCTTTCTTTTGGTCCCCCCCCCCCCCCCCCCCCCCCCCCGGAGCTGGGGACCGAACCCAGGGCCTTGCGCTTCCTAGGTAAGTGCTCTACCACTGAGCTAAATCCCCAGCCCCTCTCCTTCTCTTTCTTAAGATGCAGCTCCCTCACTGGCCACAGAGGCAGAAGACTTAGAGCAGAAGACTTTGGAAAACCTCTACCTTCAAAACTATTTATATTACAATTCATAACAGTAGCCAAATTACAGTTATGAAGTAGCTATGAAGATAATTTTTATGGCTGGGGGTCACCACAACATGGGGAATTAACTGTATTAAAGGGTCGTAGTGTTAGGAAGGTTGAGAACCACTTCTATAGAAACACATCTTTGAAATCTTTGGATTTGTGTTGCCTTTCAAGACAAGGTTTCTCTGTGTAGCCCTGGCTGTCCTGGAACTCACTCTGTAGACCAGGCTGCCCTCGAACTCAGAGATGTGCTTGTTTCTGCCTCCCAAGTGCTGGATTAAAAGTGTGAACAACCAATACAGCCTGGCTGAAATTGTTTTTGTAAGAGGAAGATTTTATTAAATGTGGTCTTCTTAGTAATATATTGGAGTCAGAAGGATATGCATTTTAAAAGTGAGGTGTGCATGCATGTGTGTATGTGTATGCATGTATATATGTTTGCATGTGCACATGTGCTTGCATGCATATGTGTATTGGGTAATGCTGATACTGATTTATCCACCTGTCACACTACTTCCTTTATGCCTAGACATATACCTTGTATTACATCAGTGGCAATGAAACAGGCCACCTGCTCCACCAACTCCCTGGCTACGCTTAGCCTGTAATTGTAGACTCAGCCACAATACATGAGCAACTGAGAGCCTGTCCTGTTGTGTCAGGTTCATACTGCAGCCTCTCTATGACTCCCCTCAAAGCAGGAAAAAGAACCTGATGTTTCATCCCTGGTTATTTTAAAAGAGGAACTCAGTAAAAGGACGAGGGCAAAGGTTGCTGTCTTTTGCCCCAGACCTCGGGGACCCTTGCTTGCTAATGTCCACTTCAGCAGAACTTCCAGAACTATTTCCACAGACTGGCCCCCAGAGCTCACCCATACAGGAACCCTTCCTGCCACCAAGGTAACCAAGAGTAGGAAGCAATTGAAACTGTGCCTTCCTTTCCCAGGCCTGTGGCTGTCAGCTTGGCTCAGAATGAGGCAGACTGATGACTTTGTCTCCATACCCAGTCACATTACTGCACAGTTCTCATTTGAGCCTGGTCACATGTCTGTGCCTTCTGGTGGCCAAACAAGGATACGCTGTTTCCATTCTTTGCACCCAGGGTTTGGCCTGGCCATCCTTAGATGAAACCATTGGGACCCCCAAACCTTAAGCTTTTCCAAGGACATATTGCTTGCAGAGGTGGAAGGAGAAGCCAAGCTGTGCAGTGGAGCAGCAATGGTGTGCAGTGGGATGCCTGAAAGGGCGGGGGTAGTTCATTGCTGCTTTGAATACTCAGGCACACCAGCAGACTCAGATTAATAGGCTGTTTATTCTTGAGCATGTTCCTTGAATCAAAGGCTCTGGATGGGATTATTAAAGAGCGTTTGAGAGAGCGCCCTGGAACCCTCCTCCTGGGCTCCGCTCACTGAAGAGGAACCATTGAGGTCTTTCATTTCCTGGGCAGCATCCCTCTTGCTCCGTGCTCACTGCAGCGGAAAGGTCTGCAGCAGCTTTGTTAGAAGCAGGTCTTTGTCCCGTCCTTATGAAGTCCATTACCTACATCACTCCGTGTTCTCGCCTCGAGTTGCCTGAAGCTGATGTGTGGTCCGTGCTGTCCCAGCAAGTGGTTTGGTCTTAGCTTTTGGCTCTATTGGACAGCAGTTCCATGTTTGGACAATAGTTTTATTTTTTAAATCATTGTTTAAATGAAGTTTTCCAGAAGGAAAGACATATTCATCTGTACTGTATTTCGTGAAGCAATGGAGGCGGAAGAATATATGTTTTTAATTACCTGGAATTAAAATTTCTTTAGACCTTGGGGTTGAAGTATGCTGAGTTATGAACGTAAATCGAATAGAGAATTTTTTCCACTAATCCCACCCCTGCAGCAGAAACTTATATTGATTATAAAAAGGGGAGGGATTGCTTCTCTACGATCCCTCCATTCCCCTTTAGCAACAGCAGGCTGGCCCATGAATGCTTACTATGTCTGGATCTCTCTAACGATTATACTTGCCCATAATCTGGAAGATAATATCCTTCAAGCCTCCCCAGAGTTCCATGTGGGTGTGCACGCATACACATACACACACACACACACACACACACAGGCACACACACACACAGGCACATGCACACACACATACACACACACACACACACACACAGGCACACACAGGCACACACACAGGCACATGCACACACACACATACACACACACAGACACACACACACATGCACATACCATGCGCACAAACACATGCACACACATACCATGCACACACATGTGCACACACACACATGAACACACACACACACACACACACACACACACACACAGCATGGATCCCCATGTTCCCAGGATCCTCTGAAGGTACGGTCTTTTTCTCATCATTGTAGCTAGTATGGCTGGAACACCATGGGGATGCATGAAGCTGAACAAACCCAGTACAAATGACAAGCAATAGTTTGGAATCTGGCACAGCCCTTAATTGCTACAGCCAGAGGCCAGTAGATGGAATTGGCTCATACATCTGAGAGCTCTAGAGACTTTTTGGCATGCTGTGCTCCACCAGGGAGATACACCTTTGGGGCAGTGGACGTCCATTAGACACTGTCCCCACTCTTCTCTCCCAAACCAGCACAGCTGCTTGGATGAAGACTGTTTGCCACATACATAGTAAGATATATATACACACCCTGGCGTTCGGCCTGATTCCTTCCGGGAAGTCCATCTGTTTATCCAGTTCCAAATCCCAGGAGGCAGTCACCAAAAAGTAAATAGTGAGAAGGGACAGGACTTTTCTCTTTCTTTCTTGATAAACATGTTCCGATGAACAAAACAGATTTTGCAAACACATTCCATCTAGTAAATCTTACCTCACAGCTGTGTGAGAAGCAAGTGAGGAAAACGATGTCGAGCTGAGGAACTTGATTAGGAGAATTTAAAAGTTCAGCACTGCATAAGATAGGGACACTAAAGTTCTCTCTCCCTCTCCCTCCCTCCCTCTCCCTCCCTCTCCCTCCTTCCCCCTCTCCCTCTCTCCCCCTCTCCCTCCCTCCCCCTCTCCCTCCCTCCCATTTTTCTACCCCCTAACCCTTTATTTCAAACTGAGGACCAGTGATATAGGCTTTCCACAGGTAGATCTCTGGCTGTGGATATAAGTGTCTTCAACTGCAAAGCCTGTCTCTCTAATGAGATCTTTAAACTAGCAAAGAGGGAACCAGGCCTGCCGCACAAGCATAAGGACCAGAAAGCACCCCCAGCACCACGGGGAAAGCCTGGCATGGTGCTGAGTTTATAGAACTGTAACCTTGGGGGAAACAGACTGGCAGGCAGATCCCTGGAGTTCCCTGGCCAAGCAGTCCAACCGATGGTGAACTTCAGGCCCAGTGAGAGGCCTTCTCTCAAAAAAGTAATAATATAGAGTGACCAAGGAAAGATACCTAAAGTCTAAGCCTGGTCTCCACATATATGTATGCAAACCAACCCATACTAAAAGTATAAACACCATGAGTGCGTGCACACACACCCCAGAAAGGTAGAGAGCACTAGAGAGAGACACTAGATAATAATGGTCAACCACAGTGACCATATGCAGTCATCCAACACCCCCCCACACACACACACACACGTACTCTAACACTTACTCCACACAGACAATTAAACTTAAAGCTGAGCACGGTGGCCCAGTCCTTTAATCCCAGCACTGGGGAAACAGAAGCAGGCATCTTTGAGTTTGAGGCTAGCCTGGTCTACATAACAAGTTCCAGGACAGCCAGAATTACTTAGAGAGACCCTGTCTCTCTGTCTCAAGCAAAACAATATGAAAAAATTAAATGTAAAAAACATAGAAAAGTCCTTTAATCCCAGTACTCAGGAGGCAGAAGCAGGCAGATCTCTGTGAGTTTGAGGCCAGCCTGGTTTACAGAGTGAGTTCCAAGACAGCCAAGGCTACACAGAAAAATTCTGTCTTGAAAAGAACAAAACAAACAAACAAACAAAAACAATAAAAAAGAAAGCAAAGCAAAGCAAAGCCAGTCCCATGCTCTAGGTGAAAAGAAGTGAGCAGGAGACAGAAGCGGTCGCTGCTTTGGCTTGATCATTGCACACTGTGTATACACTGAGCCATCACACTGTTCCACAAGTGCACACACTGAAAAGGAAAAGAGCCTGGGGTGGTGAAGCATACTGTCACTCCTCCACTCAGGAGCCCAGAGGACGAGGACCACAGGCTCAAGGGCAGCCTGGCTACACAGTGAACGCTTGTCTCTAAATAAAATCAATACAACAAATAAGGATTTCTTTTTTTTTTTTAAGATTTATTTGTTTTACTTAGGAGTACACTGTCTCTGTCTTCAGACACACCAGGAGAGGGCATCAGATCCTCTTACAGATGGTTGTGAGCCACCATGTGGTTGCTGGGAATTGAACTCAGGACCTCTGGAAAAGCAGCCAGTGCTCTTAACCTCTAAGCCATTTCGCCAGCCCCAAGTAAGGGTCTTTTATAAGCCTTCCTCTCTAGCAGGCATGTTGTGAGCCCTCTTCCTTTCCCGTTGCCCCTGTTCTCAGCCACTCCTGCTGCCGTGCCTCTGAGTTAGACAATGGAGAGCAGTCCATCTGGCCTGCCTCTGTTTCACATTTATCCGTTTGGCTAAGAAAATGAGGGGCTGAGCTCAGATCAAGAAATAGGATTCTGAGGATCAGGAACAAGCACAAGAAAGTGACCTTGTGCCTCAGAGGCGGCTGGATGTTTGTGTGTCTCTGTTCAATGTCGAATTGGCTCACTGAACCATTCAGAAGTTGTTTTTTAAAAATGTCCTCCTCACTCCTCGTTTTCGGGTCAGATGCTTTGGATAATCCAGTGGAATTCTCTCTGCTTCGCTGCTGGCTGCTGCCAGACACAGAGTGCTAAATCCTGTCAGTCGGAGACTTCAAATGCTGATGTGTGAAACAGTGCTGCGAACTGGCGAACTGGCACCCGAAGCTCATTCAGGCTGACTGCTCTGCCAATTAACCATGGCTGTGGAAGGTGACAGCACAGAGAAGTGTGCTTCCACTACCCATGCCATATCTTCACTGTGGGAACAGTGTACCTGGCCATGTCCCCATCCTTCCCATGGCAGTAGGCCACTCAGTCACTGGTAAGCTTTAATTCTGTCTCTTTCAATATTGTTCCTTTCCCAAGCCTGGTAGAGCAATTTCTTTAACAGCTTGCAACACACCAGGGACAGAACTAGCATTAATGTACAGAATGGAAAAGCAGAGAGCAAAACACTCTTCCGACTGGTTCCTAGCCCTCTGGCTTACACATATCAGCCCCCACTTCTTCCTCCACAGTGTGACTGCTTCCTCTCTTGGCTCAGTGACATCTCCCTGCTTATGAGCTCCTATATGCTTTACCATAAGCCACGCCCCTCTCTTTACATCTCATCACACAAGCACTCCTAAAAGCATTTCGTCTTTGCTGTCTGTATCCCCACACACTGGAGCGTAAGTACTCTGAAAATGGGAATTTTAGTCCAGTGGGGTGGCACATACATGTACTTCAGCACCTTGGAGACAGAGGTAGCAGACTCAAGAGATCAAGGGTAAACCAGACGTGGTGAACACCTTTAATCCCAGCACTGGGGAGGCAGAGACAGGCGGGTCTCAGTGAGTTTGGGGAAATAGTAATGCATATGATAGACCAAATTCCCTAGCTTTTGTCTGTCTGTTTTGTTTTATTTGTTTTTTGAGACAGGTTTCTCTGTGTGGCCTTGGCTCTCCTAGAACTCACTATATAGACCAGGCTGCCCTTGAATTCACTGAGACCCTCCTGCCTCTGCCTCTCCCCAGTGTTGGGATTAAAGGCCTGTGTCTCTATCCCCCAAAGTGGTAATTGTTACTATCAAGAAATGAGAGGGGTAAACAAATACACTTATTGTTTAAGGAACGGAACGAAATACGGTGTTTCTTACATGGATTTTAATAATTCCTTTTAATTACAAATTGAATGAACTGAGTCAGGATCTACCTAAATGGGGTCACTTTTCATTTCTTCTAACTCAGACCAATCTGCTCCCTACCAAGCAGGTTAAGTCAGGGTTACACAGAGTAAGTGCTACAGACTTCCTTGCCAAGCTGGAAGCATAATTGAGGCCACAAAGGGTGCCCACTTCCAGATTTCCACTGGACAGTGCCCGGCTTTGCCTTCTTGAGGGAAGGAGCCAGAAGAAACTGGCACAGTTAAGAGCAACTTCAAGCCCAGCCCGGGTGTCTTCATCCAGCCTTCATTAGGTTACAGCCAGTCCCATTTCCAAAGAAACTCCGTTCCTGTCCACAGGTTGGGAGCCCTGCAGTTTCCTCCATAGTGAAGGCCGTAGAGGATCTATGACATATGTACCTTAGTGCTGTTCACGGGAGGCAGCAACCAAGGGAACTTCCTGTGAGGCTGGCAGACATGGAGCTGGCCTCTTCAGAAGTCCTTCCACAAAGAAGTCTCTCAGAAGTTATCCCCTTGCCCTAATAGGGCATGATCTGTGGGATATTAAAGATTAAAGAACCCCATAAGGGAGGGGGATCGTTTTGCCGGCATATCTTAATTTGCCCCTCTTGCAAGTGCATTCATGTTGCTGGGCTGGCTGGCATACTCCCTGGCAGTTTGTACACTTTATTATCATAACTTTGTGGTCTCGTTGATATTAGGATGGGTTTCAACCACCGCAGGGGATTCTTCCCTGCTCCACTGCTTCTCCTCCTGCTGGCTAACAACCCTTCTGTTGGGTTCAGCTCTTAGCCACGCCCATCCGGGCCACACCCTGTGCTCCCGTCTTTTATTGCTGCAGTGTTGACTTTGCATGCTGCTGTTAGTTCAGTTTTCTGAGCACCTGCAGAGAATTAGCCATCTCTCTTTGCTGCTGGGGACCACCCAGGCCTTTGATCTGTTTGATTTCTGTCCTTCTGGAAATGTTGAAGGACTCTCTAACTCCACCAAAGTACACAAAGGTGCTATAATAATCCCTACCGCCTGCCCTTGTAGATGAGCTCTGCTCAGAGACCAGATGCTGCTCACGTAAATACATGTGCAGAGAACGCTCGTTACCTATTTTCTGTGTACCAAATACTGTTCCAAGCTCTTAACGTAAATATCTCATGTAATCTTTGTCAAAGGCCATCCAGGTACTGGCCCTATTTATTTCTGTACCTTACCTCTTATTCCTTTCATCCAAAGAGCTTGCCTATTTGTCCCTAAGCACTTAAAACAGTGTCTGTCACGTAGTGGATGCTTTATGACCTCCACCAGATTCATGACCCTTGACATTTAACCCCCGTAAGGTGGAACTGGGATTTAACCGAGCTGTAGAGTGGTTGCCAAGTGTGTTTGAGTCCCTGGGTTAAACTACCAATATGGCGTGCATTCAGACACAAGCACACACGTGGGAGGGGTGAAAATCTGTGAAGGAGTTGCTTTTGTTTCCCATTTTTTAAAAATTGCTTACATTTACTTATTTTTATATGGATGAGTATCTTTCTCTCTGGGTGTTGGAGTTACATGAACCACCATGTGGGTGCTGAGGAGACAGGGTCTGTCTACATAGATACTAATCTGCTGTCACTTCCCCACATTCAGGACGCAGACACACCAGGAAGCATGCTCTGGACTGCCTAGGGTAGGCTCCATTGCCTTTAGGATTTGACATCTAGACAGATAACAGAGACAGAAGTCACTGCACATTCCCTGCTTTGTACCAGTCCTAGAAGCCTGTAGTTGGCATCCATACCCTCAAGGCCTGGCCTCATAGACTCTCTGAGCCTTCCCTTACTCTTCCAGACTGTGTATATCATTGGAAAACATTGTATTGTGTAGGCTTTAGTTTCTCCACCAACAAAATGAGGGTAGCAATCAACTGTGCTTGAGAGCAGAAGTCTAGACCTGTGATGTTTTGATTTCTCAGGCTCTTTGAAATCATTAAGTCACAAAGCATAGAAAGAAACTTCCAGTGCCGAGAACAGTATTGTAGTGTTGACGGGACATGCAGACAGATTAGTCGGTGCTTCAGCCAGACACAAATAACAGAATGCTTCAAAGTATGTGCTTTAGACTAAGGCAACCCCCAGTTCAAAGCCTGCTGTTTGCCAGCTCTGCCACCCTGCAGATAAGAACCTTACACAGCACTCTCGAGGGAGCATGGAGACAGATCACTTTAGCAATAAGGAAGGGCCTCAGACACATAAGAGATCCAAGCTAGCCTGAGATGGCCCCATCCTTAACTCGATTAGATGAATGGATCTGTGTTTGTTGAGAGACTTTGTGCATGGGGTTAAGATCAAAGGCTCGCACTCCCTTAAAGCAGCTACCTTGAGAAGCACGGTGTCATTGGTAAAAGAGCAAGGAGACGTTCTCCTTGTCACCTTAGCTGATTGTGACTGTACAGGAATGCTAGCCACATGGCAGGGCTCCTGTTTCTCACCCAAGAGATAACTAAACACTGGGTGTGGTGGCCCAGACCTGGGTTCTCAGCAGTCAGGACACAGAAGCAGAAGAGCTGGACTGAAGGATTTGGACTGCCACACAGTAAGGCTGGAGGCGGCCGTGCTTTTGCTTATTTCTCCCTGGTCATGCTTTTATTTACTTATTAACTCTCTTTTATTTTGTGATGTTGGGCCAGGGCCCCATGCATGCAAAGCAGGTGCCTACCAACTCGGTGGCCGTATCTCCAGCCCCATCCTTTTTTTGTTTGTTTGGTTTGGTTTGGTTTTTGGTTTGGTTTTGCTTTTTTGAGCTGGTCGCATGTAGACCAGGCTTCCCTTGAACTAACTATATGTCCAAGATGATCTTGAATGCTTGATCATCCTGCCTCTACCTCCCAAGAGCTAGGGTTGCAGGCATCCACCACAGACCCTGCTTTAGTTTTTTAAATGGGTTATACACGAACCAGACAAAAACTCAAAAGGACAGAGGGTATAAAATCATGCATACTTTAAAATAGACTTAATAGGACTAGATAAAGGTCACTGGATAAATGTGGTCAAAAGCCATGGCTGCTCCCTGAGGGCCCAGGGTTTGATTCTCAGCACTCAGAAGGCAGTAGGTGTTAGCTCCAGTTTCAGAGACTTTGATGCCTTCTCTTCCAAGAGCATTATGTACACAAACATCTTATAGGTTATAGGCAAAACACTCATATGCATAAAATAATTCTAGGAGCTGGAGGGATGGCTCAGTGGTTAAGGGCACTTACCACTCTTTCAGAAGACCCAGGCGCTCAGTTCCCAGAACACGTACCGTGGCTCATAACTATCTATAAGTCCAGTTTCAGAGGACCCAAGTCACCCTCTTCTGACCTCCACGGCCATCAGGTACACACATGTAGATGTGTATGATTGTATGTATGTATGTATATATGTGTGTGTGTGTGTGTGTGTGTGTGTGTGTGTACATACACAGAGAAAGTGAGAGTAAATATAAATGTTTTTAGGAAAGTAATTACATTTTTAATTAAAAAGTGTATTACACTTACTCTAATAAGTTCTGACATGATAGAGGAAGAAACTGAGGTGCAGAGTGAGTAGCTAATTAGAAGCCCTCATCAATAGGAAGCCAAGCACCTGACCAAAACTCAGTGAGGAAACAAGACTTTTGGTTTATAGTATTTTTTTCATCAAACAAATAATTGAGTGGGCTCATCCTTTGATACCATTAGGGTATTTTTTTCATCCTTTTTTCTCTTTTTGTGTGCCTGCCAGACTCAGTGAGAGATAAGGATCAAGGCTCAAAAAACCTGTTGGCTCAGGTCCTGACATGGGAGCACCGTGATTCTGCTCATATTTTTATTAAAATAAGGCAAGTGGTTCTGTCTTGTTACAGGTGAAGGATCATTTACTAGGAAAACTACTCTTCAAAACAAAGTTGATGGCCTCTAGGACTGCTAACTTTAGTTTTATTCCCATCTTGACCCCAAACACAGGCACTCTTCCCTTCTTAGCTGCCTCTGCTCTTAGCCACACACATAATTATAGGAGAGAACATGGTATGTGCCCACAAAAGACAGGAAACAGCAGGAAATACAAAGGTAGATTCAGAATCTGAAGAGTTGTGTGTGTTTACCCATATCCAGCCCTCTTCTACTTCCTGCCGATTCTAAGTCTGGTTTTCAGGGAATGTAGAGCCATAAACCCATCATTGTACGTGGAGGCTAGCAGACTTCGATGGGAGAGCAGCCTTGCCCTTTAAAAGTGTGCCTATAGCCGGCAACAGCCTCCCTGCTTACAATGCCCATGGAGAACCTAGGTTGTTGCTTTTTCAGTCTGTCCTGGTTCAGCTGCCCTCAGTGAGTAATCCCACGAGCCACTACTTCTGTTTATATTTATTTTAAAAAGGAGAATGCATTTTAAGCAAATCAAATGCATAATTTGGCCCACATCTTGTTTATTGTATGGCTGCCTTCAACAGTGGAAGGCTCAGGAAAATAACTTATTTAGATTTTGTTCTCTGCAGCTTTCTTAAATTCTCACCAGACAGTTTTGCTGATAAAAAGTTCATTCTGAATCACACTGACAAAAGAGGCAGGTCTCTGTGAGTTCAAGGCCAGCCTGGTCTACATCATGAATTCCAGAACAGCCATGGCTACCTAGTGAGACACTGTTTCAAAAATACCAAAAAAAGAAAGTTCATTCTGCCAGCTTGATTTTAAATTGGAAAGTAAAAAGTAATTGAAACATGTGTGTCTGAGCTGGAAAGATGACTCAGTGGTTAGGAGCACTGGCTGCTCTTCTAGGGAACCTAAGTTCAATTCCCAGCACCCATAGGACAGCTCACAACTGTCTGTAACTCCAGTTCCAGGAGATCTGACACCCTCACACAGACATACATGCAGGCAAAACACCAATACACTTAAGATAAATAAATCACTTTTAAAAATATATTTGTGGGGTTGGGGATTTAGCTCAGTGGTAGAGTGCTTGCCTAGGAAGCGCAAGGCCCTGGGTTCGGTCCCCAGCTCCGAAAAAAAGAACCAAAAAAAAAAATTATATATATATATATATATATATATATATATATATATATATATATATATATATATATATATATATATATATATTTGTGGGGCTGGAGAGTTGGCTCAGAGGTTAAGAGCACTGTCTGCTTTTCCAGAGGTCCCGAGTTCAATTCCCAGCAACCACATGGTGTCTCACAACCATCCGTATTGAGATCCGATGCCCTCTTCTGACCTGCAGGCATACATGTATACATATGATGAATACATAATAAATAAATATTTAAAAAAAGAGAAAATTTAAAAATATATATTTGTGTATAAATTAATATACTGGTATATAGCCTATTAAAATTGCAGACACAAGTTTGTAATGGCTTTTCAATGCTTATTCTTGTTTTATTTTTTGGGTTTTTTTCAAGACAGAATTTTTCAGTATAGGCTTGGCTGTCTTGGAACTCACTCTGGAGACCAGGCTGGCCTCATACAGAGATCTGCCTGCCTCTGCCTCTCAAGTGCTGGGATCAAAGGCATTCACCACCTCCCAGCTTAAAATGTTTACTAATACTCTTATTCCATCTCCGTTTTCTTCTCGGCAATTGAAGGGAGATGGCCTAAGCCAAAGATGGCAGAAAGGTGAAACAGTCTCTGGTAAATTTAAACACTAACAGCAAAAGAAGCATTTAAGGTGTATCTACCAATTCCCTCATTCTCCATCCACGAAAGGAAGGAAGGAAGGAAGGAAGGAAGGAAGGAAGGAAGGAAGGAAGGAAGGAGGGAGGGAGGGAGCAAAGGAAGGAAGGAAGAAGAGTTCCCAAAGAGCTAAGGCAGAAGCTAAAGGACACAGGAGAGAAAACAGGCTATGTGGAGGGAAGAGGCTGCTCTCTGTTCAAGTGTTCAACTTTATCCTGCCACTACCCCTTACTTGGTAATTTTGTCCCTTGCTATTGCTTGTCTATAAAATGGGAAGGGGGTGGAGCTTGGTGGTAGAGTATTTGCTGCGCGTATGCAAGGCTGTGGTTAGATCCCTAGAACAATGAAAAGAAAGGTAGAACTAGTACCATGATCCACAAGGTTGTTGGTTTTTCTCCTGAAAATTCCATGTACAAATACCTTAGTCATGTTCCTCTTCCACTCCCTCCAGCCCTCCAGCTCTCTATCACACGCCTCCAACATACCTTCCGTCTCTCTCCCAGCTTCATGTCTTTTCCCCCATGACCCACTAAGTCCAGTTAGTACCACCCACATGCACATGTGTGTAGAGTCATCACTGATACATGTGCATTCTACCCATGGCTACACACTTCCCCAAAGAAAAGTGATTCCCCTCTTCTGGCAGCCAACAACTGCCAAATGCCCTCCTATTAGGGGTAGGATATCAGGGGCCTTCCCAGGAACCATGCTGCAATGTTTAACTCTTGATCTTGTGGAGATCTTCACAAACGTCTTAATGGGATAGATCAAAAGTGATGCTGCCTGTGGAAATGGGTAGTCATTATTCAGTTTCCATAGCTATGTGAATGGCGTGACAGTCTACCCCCACAGTGACACTTCTTCTAACAAGGACACACTTGCTCCAACAGGACTATACATTCTAATAAAGCCACTTCCTGGGTCAAACATATTCAAACTACCACACTACCTATGTGCTCCAAAGCAAGGAAGTATTAACCAGAGCAGGTTTGGTTTGGTTTTTTATTTTTTTAAGATTTGTTTATTTTTATTTATGTGAGCACACTGTAGCTGTCTTCAGACATATCAGAAGAGGGCATCAGATCCCATTACAGATGGTTGTGAGCCATGTGGTTGCTGGGAATTGAACTCAGGTCCTCTGGATCTTAACCGCTGAGCCATCTCTCCAGTCCTCCGTTTTCTTGTTTTTAAAGATTTATTTATTATGTACAATGATCTGCCTGCATATATGCCTGTACACCAGAAGAAGGCACCAAGATTACATTACAGATGTTGTAAAGCCACCATGTTGTTGCTGGGAATTGAACTCAGGACCTCTGGAATAGTAGTCAGTGCTCTAACCGCTGAGCCATCTCTCCAGCCCTTACTGCTCTCTCTTTAGTCATCTTTTAATCCTCTCAACAACTCTCCATGATCAGTGCTAGAATTGCCACCATACTACAGATGTCATTAATAATGCAGCCATGGGCTAGAGAAATGGCTCAGTGGTTAAGGGTACTCATTGCTCTTGCAGAGGACTCAAGTTCAAGTTCAAGCACACAAATGTAAGTGAAGTCCCAGGAGGTCTGATGTTCTCTTCTGGCCTGTCTCTGTGCTACATCCATGTACAAACTCACACTTGGATACACACATAACTTAAAAATTAAAACATGATGCAGTCAGAGTCATTATTCACTCTCATTTCTAAATTGACTTGTTTAGGGTCACTTAGCTAGTTAGTGAACACCCACAGTTTGGAATAGTCACAGCTCGTTGACTCAGTAGCCATCCCATTCAGTCAGATCCACTTAGAAGTTAGGGACAGTAGTGTTTATTCTGCCTTTAGTGCAACCCTGGGGATTTTGGTGTGGTAGTTTAGTTTCTTTGAAACACAGTCTCGTTATATAGTTCAGGCTGGCCTTGAACTTGTGAGTCTTCAGCCCTCAGCCTCCCAGTGCTGGGATTACATTATATCACCATGCTGAGTTTTAAATTTTATGTATGGTAGTGTGTGTGTGTGTGTGTGTGTGTGTGTGTGTGTGTGCGCGCGCGCGTGCGCGCACGCGCACTCGAAAGTTTGCATAAGTTCATATACACAAATGTGCATAGAGGCCAGAAGGGTATTGAATCCCCCTAGAACTGGAGTTACAGCAGGTTGTGAGTCACCACATGGGTGTTGGGAGTTGAATCCAGGTCCTCTGTAAACTGAGTGAATGCTCTTAGTCACTGAGCCATCTCTCCATTCCCCAAGCTGAGTTTTCCCATTTTCCATTACCCTTAGCCTGAGTGAGGGCCATTGAAGAGAAAGTTGAGTCAGAAAGGTTTTATTTCATCTATGATTGTCTTGACCAATGGTCTATTGCTGTAAAGAGACCCACGACCATAGCAAGTCTTATAAAGGAAATCATTTAATTGGGACCTCACTTACATTCAACGGTGTAGTCCCTTATGGCAGGAAGCATGGGATGCAGGCAGACGTGGTGCTGAGAGTGCTACATCTGGATCCACAGGCACAGACTGAGAAGGACACTGGATCTGATGAGCATTTGAAACCCCAAAGCCAACCCCAGTGGCACACTTCCTCCAACAAGGCCTAATCCTGTCAAGTAGCCATTTCCTATTGACCAAGCATTCAAATATGTAAGCCTACTGGGCCATTCTTTTTTCTTTTTTTTTTCTTTTTTTTTTTTTTTTTACTTTTTTTTATTAACTTAAGTATTTCTTATTTACATTTCGAGTGTTATTCCCTTTCCCGGTTTCCGGGCAAACATCCCCCTAACTCCTTCTCCTCCCCTTCTTTACGGGTGTTCCCCTCCCCATCCTCCCCCCATTGCCGCCCTCCCCCCAACAATCACGTTCACTGGGGGTTCAGTCTTAGCAGGACCCAGGGCTTCCCCTTCCACTGGTGCTCTTACTAGGATATTCATTGCTACCTATGAGGACACAGTACAGGGTCAGTCCATGTATAGTCTTTAGGTAGTGGCTTAGTCCCTGGAAGCTCTGGTTGCTTGGCATTGTTGTACATATGGGGTCTCGAGCCCCTTCAAGCTCTTCCAGTTCTTTCTCTGATTCCTTCAACGGGGGTCCCGTTCTCAGTTCAGTGGTTTGCTGCTGGCATTCGCCTCTGTATTTGCTGTATTCTGGCTGTGTCTCTCAGGAGCGATCTACATCCGGCTTCTTTGCTTCATCCATCTTGTCTAATTGGGTGGCTGTATATGTATGGGCCACATGTGGGGCAGGCTCTGAATGGGTGTTCCTTCAGTCCCTGTTTTAATCTTTGCCTCTCCCTTCCCTGCCAAGGGTATTCTTGTTCCCCTTTTAAAGAAGGAGTGAAGCATTCACATTTTGGTCATCCTTCTTTTTTTTTTTTTTTTTTTTTTTGGTTCTTTTTTTTTGGAGCTGGGGACCAAACCCAGGGCCTTGCGCTTCCTAGGTAAGCGCTCTACCACTGAGCTAAATCCCCAGCCCCCCTTCTTGAGTTTCATGTGTTCTGTGCATTTAGGGTAATTTGAGCATTTGGGCTAATAGCCACTTATCAATGAGTGCATACCATGTGTGTTTTTCTGTGATTGGGTTACCTCACTCAGGATGATATTTTCCAGTTCCATTCATTTGCCTATGAATTTCATGAAGTCATTGTTTTTGATAGCTGAGTAATATTCCATTGTGTAGATGTACCACATTTTCTGTATCCATTCCTCTGTTGAAGGGCATCTGGGTTCTTTCCAGCTTCTGGCTGTTATAAATAAGGCTGCTATGAACATAGTGGAGCGCGTGTCTTTTTTATATGTTGGGGCATCTTTTGGGTATATGCTACTGGGCCATTCTTATTCAAACCACCAGAATGATAAATATTAAAGTTTCATGTAAGATTTCTTTTTTTTTTTTTTTTTTGGTTCTTTTTTTCGGAGCTGGGGACCGAACCCAGGGCCTTGCGCTTCCTAGGCAAGCGCTCTACCACTGAGCTAAATCCACAACCCCTCATGTAAGATTTCTAATTTTTAAGTGTGTCCTTCAAGTATTTTTACTTTCATATTTGACATCTTCTCTATTTTATGGGTGGAAAACTGAGGCCTAGTCAAGTTGTACCCAGAGGAATGTAATCAGTTCTTCACAGAACTTAAACAGGGCATTACCTCTGTATCATGCTGTCTCTAAAACAGAATAGACTTTTTCTTTTCTACGACAAGCTGGATCCTTTCATTCTGACTATAAAACCCCATATAAAAAATTTTGGGGTTGGGGATTTAGCTCAGTGGTAGAGCGCTTGCCTAGGAAGCGCAAGGCCCTGGGTTCGGTCCCCAGCTCCGAAAAAAAGAACCAATAAAAAAAAAATTTTATATTCCTTCCTTTTCAAAGGCTGAGAGAGTAGTTTCAGATATGTCAGCCATCAAGAGCAGGAGGGACGTCCTCTCACTCCATTCACCATGAGGAGAGTTCATTCTCCATGTTAGCCCTTGGCCTGTTTGTTTACTGAGAACAGGAGTGGGTTTAGCACTCAGACGCACATGCATGGCTTGACTCTTCCATCATGGCTTATGGTACCTGTTTGAAAGGTAAAACGCTGTCCTCTTTGGAAGTAAAGCAAAATGGCCAGGAATGGTGGCACATCCTTTAATCCCAGAACTCGGGAGGCAGAGGCAGGCAGATCTCTGAGTTTGAGGCCAGCCTGCTCTACAGAGTGAGTTCCAGGACAGCCAGGGCTACACAGAGAAACCCTGTCTTGAAAAAACAAACCAACCAACAAGCCCAATACCCTTCCTTAGTCCCCCAACCTCAACAGTCCTATCTGAGGGCCGGAAGACAGAGCCCTACCCAAGGGTTCCACTCAGTGTGGGGGTCTTCTGTGGCAGATCAGGCCTCTGTGTCAAGCCCCTAGTGGTGGGTAGGGATGGTCATGGTTAGCACACAGACCTGACCAAACTGCCAGGATGTGTATATATAATCTTCTATTGAAAATGCCCACATTTCTTTACATTTATATCTGATACCACAGTCCCTGGGCAGTAGTTCTTGTTCATCTTAAACATTGCCACAAGATCATTGCCTTGTCTGATTTAATAGAATCCCACTGGCCAGACAGAAATAGGCAAGATATATTTCTCACTTGGTGCTGGACTTGATCATAATAAAATATAAAAATAAAGAGTTTGGCTTCTTGCTCCTCTTTGAACACGCTAAATAGAGCTCTGGGGAGCGGTGATGTGGCAGAGACAAGAGTTTATAATGGCTCAAGCATTATACCCCACAAGTGTTATTGGAAGCCATTACATCTCATTCCTTTTGTAGGGTCATCTCCCTTTCAGTAAATTAATTATTATTTCCCTCTATTTATAATATAAAACAAATGCTGCCAAAGACGATAACATTTAGGAACACAGACTGTTCTGGGCTTTGCTTGACAGCTACACGGCCCTTAGGATGCTGGCAGTTTTCCTGTGACTGTGGTACCAAGTGTTCCAAGGAGAGGGAAACTGTTAGATGTCTTGCTCCCCACCCCACCCCATCCCCACTCTCCCTCAATTCCCTTTCCCTCTACAGAGTAGTATTTACTCAGCTGCGGCCTGGTAACAAAGCCTCCATACTCTAGGGATGGGAAGGGGTGGTGTGGTCATGCCCCGAACTATCCATGGCCTTCCGAGCACCTCTTGGCAGAGCATGCTGGCTGGCCGAGGGTGAGTGTCATTTAGAATGAGCCTTCAGAGCTCCTGCAAAAAACGCACATAAAAACAATTGTAACTGAAAATTGAAGAGTCCACTCATGGTCTGTGGTGTTCTCTGGCCTCTGTGGCAGTTTCTATTGAAATCACCAGCTAGAGGTCATCCACCCCTCTGGGTTTCCCGTGGCTTTGCAATGTCTCATTACCTCTAGCCCTGATCCAGCACCAGCTCACACAGCTGACACACAGGCATGTCACACAGATGAGTTCAGACTAATCCCGATTGCATTGTAGCCCCACACTTGGAGGACTAAAAGCCCTAGATTCAGGCAGGCTCGCTGGATGAGACAGAGGCTGTGCCCCAAGTCCTTCTGTATGGTACCATCCTGCTGCTCTGTGGTGATGGCTCTCTGGCTCTGGCACAGGCCCCATTTCCCAGGCCTCTGAGTGTACAGCCACAGACCACCACAGCTCTTGTGAGAAAATGCTGTGGACACACATGGTGGTCTGCAAAGAGGATGTAAAATGACTAAACTGCCTCCGCCGAGCTTCAGAGGCAGGGATTCCACAGCAAAAAGGCAGGCCAGATGTAAAAAAGAACAAAGAAAGGCCCTCTTTCTGTTCCTACAACTGAGGCCAAGTTAGCTCTTGAGTACGCTGAATATCAATCATTTCTGACTAATTGATTTTCTTGTCCGTCAATGTCTAGTATTAGAGTAGAGCTAACGAACAAGAAGACGACTTTGGACCTGAGAGCTGCTACTCTTGTACTAGTGCTTACACTGAGTTTGTGCTCTGGTGAAATGCATTTCTGTGAGGCAGCCCTCAGCTTCCTTTGGATGTCATGGTAAAGGTGACCCTTCATTCCTATACAAAAGCACTCGAGCTGACTGAACTGGGAATGGACCAGCCTGTGCACAGTGGCATACTAGCCGTGGATAGTTGTGCTTACTGGCCGTTGTAATGTCTACCAAATAGGCTGTTTACCATTTTCAGTTCTTTGAAGCTTCTGGATTCCCTCAGATAGCCATTTCCAGAATAGTTCTCATGACTAGAGCTCCTCATTCTCTGAATTCACATATTATCTTAATTTCTCCTCTTTTGCTGTGATAAAAACACTCTGAAAAGGGGGTCAGAGAGGTGGCTCAGCGGTTACGAAAACTTGCTACTCTTCTAGAGAATCCAGGTTCAATTCCCAGCACCTTCATGGCAGCTCACAACTGTCTGTAACTCCAGAGGACCTGACACCCTCATACAGATATAAATTCAGGCAAAACACCAATGCACATGAAAAATACATACATACATACATACATACATACATACATACATACATACTCTGAAAAAGGAACTTAAAGGATAAAGGGTTATTTGAGTTCATAGCTCTGGTTGGAATTCAGTCCAACATGATGAAGCGGGTATGGTGTCAGGAGCAGGAGCCGAGAGAGACCAGGGATTGGAACCAGACTATCAACCTGCAAAACCTGCCCCCAGTGACATATTCCCTTCAGCAAGGTTCTGCCTCCTAAGGGCTCCATAACCCTTCCAAATAATGCTACCAGTCGAACACAATGTATCCAAACACACAAATCCATAGTGAACACACTCAGGCCACAACACACATGACCTGTGAGCTTTGACTTAGGGTGATACATGGTTTAATTCATCCATTTTTCCCCCTCATACTTACTATGCTAATGTGAGAATTTAGCTGGGTGTTGTAGTTAAGTCTACATTTCAGGACTTCACATTTGTTTGTTTGTTTTTAAGATTTGTTTATTATGTATACAATGTTCTACCTGCATGTATGCCTGCACGCTGGAAGGGGCACCAGATCCCATGGTGGTTGTGAGCCACCGTGTGGTTGCCGGGACCACTGGAACTCAGGCCCTCTGGGAGAGCAGCCAGTGCTCTTAACCTCTAAGCCATCTCTCCAGCCCCCTCGAGTCTTTTTTTTTTTTTTTTTTCTTTTTTTCGGAGCTGGGGACTGAACCCAGGGCCTTGCGTTTGCTAGGCAAGTGCTCTACCGCTGAGCTAAATCCCCAACCCCTCGAGTCAATTTTTTTAATTTTTATTTTCTGTGTTTTTTGAGAGAGTGAGGAGGGGGATAAAGTCTCTCTATGAAACTATGGCTGCGCTGGAACTCACCATGTAAACCAGGCAGGCCTTGAACTCACAGGGATCCATCTGCCTCCCAAGTGCTGGAGTTAAAGACGTGTACCACCACACCTGGCCCAAGACTTTAAGTTTAAATTAATTAATTTAAAAACAGTATGGGGTTGGGGATTTAGCTCAGTGGTAGAGCGCTTGCCTAGCAAGCGCAAGGCCCTGAGTTCGGTCCCCAGCTCCGGAAAAAAAAAGAAAAACGAAAAAGAAAAAAAAATAAATAAAAACAGTAGTACAGTTTTAAACAGATCAGTTACTTTGCTGATTTTTCTGATAAAGCTATCACATATATAAAATAACCTCTTGTGACTTTTTGTGCGTGTGTACGTGTGTGTGTGTGTGTGTGTGTGTGTGTGTGTGTGTGTGTGTGTGTGTGTTGTTTACAGCAATCCCATTGGGTAGTACTGTGCTGTGCACACTTTTAAACAAGGAAGCCAAAGTGCAGAGAAGTTTTGCAGTTTGTCTGCTGCTAAGCTGTCTAATTTGTTTTGGTGCTAGGTCATCTTGTTTCAGAATCTGAGCTCTGCACCAATACAGCTGCCGGACAAGCACCCTTCCCTGGTGAACTGGTCCACTTGAAGGGAGTCTGTATTTAAACTTAGTCTGTCAGTCACCTGGCATGAATAATCCTATCTTCAGAAGTTAAGCCTCCATAAACCAGCTGGATCCCACCTGCTAGGGTGGAACTCTTATGGCCTTTGGAGCCAGGATAGGTTTCTGTCTATAGAGCAGTTTTGTAAACCAGCTGTTTCTTTGAGAAAATAATTGACCTACCAGAGAAGAGTTCCTTTCTTTCTGAAATAGTCGTGCAAATACTAACACTCATGATGGGCCAGACATGGGTCTGTACATGTATCACTCACAACTTAAAACACTCATGCAACAATTTATACATGGAAACTGAGGCATGGAGTTATCAGTTAAGTATCTTAAAGGCAATGGCAAAGCTAAACTTTAGTCCTGAGCACTTTATTGTTTGAGCTACAGCACTGTGCAGCCTCTGGAGATGGCAGAACTAAGGTGGCAAGCCTCTCTGGTCCTGGGCTAGGTACCTAGTTGGTAAGACCTAGTAGAAGATGGTGAGGAGAGTTCAACTCTGACCACCCACACAAAGAGAAACACCACAAAATTTGTGGAGAGGACTCTGATTTCAATCTTGTACAAAAGTCTTTGCCTTTGAACTTTCAGGACCTGCTGGCTGGGCTCTCCTAATTGTGGGGGCTTCCTTTAGAGAAGCATCCGAGGGTACACACACCTCATCACTCGCCTTCCCTGCACCTGTGTGATGCTGAGCTCAGGTGGCTGTGGTGAGCCCGACGCCAGCCAGCCACACAGGTGTATGCTTGTTGTAGCCTCGTCCTCCCCTGCTGGGGCTCAGCCTGGCGAGCTCCAGCTGCTGAGCCGAGCTTCAGTATTTCCTGTTTACAGTAATTAGAACCTTCCAGTCTCCGTTTCCAGTGAGAAAGATCCCAATTCACAAGGACTGTCTCCTTGATCCAGTTCACCTGGAGCTAGCTAGTTACTGCTGCAGTTTGTTTGCTTGGAGGGAAGTTGGTGTCTAAGATTGATAAGATCTAGGCGCTCCAGGGTTAGCTGGGTAAACTCAGCAGCTACCTCCTGGGTTTGAATTCCAGTTCGTTCTTTGTGCACACACAGTCTAAATTTGTTTGTCTGTGAAGTGGGGATAAAAATAGTGACAACTATGACTGCAAGATGGCTCAGTGGGAAGCTCTGAAAGCTGGGCAACCCAGGTTCAGTCCCAGCAGGTGGTAGGGAAGAGGTGACTCCACAAAACTGTCCTGGGACCTTCAAATAAGTACCATGGTGGACACGCGCGCACCCGTGCGCGTGCACACACACACACACACAGAGACAGAGAGACAGAGAGAGACAGAGACAGAGACAGACAGAGACAGAGAGACAGAGAAAAACTGGTAAAATCATGAAGATCAGCCAGTGGCTCACACATGTAATCCCAGTACTCAGGATGTAGGCAAGACATTTGCTGGCAGTTCTAGGAGAGCCTGGACTAAGTGTGAGAATTTGCCTTTAAAAGAAATTAAAGTGAAAATCAGAAAAGGTAATACATGTAATCCATAAACCTTAAAGAGAGCAGAGCCTGGCCCTTAGTAAACACCCTACTCAAAACACCAGTGAGGCAGTGAGTAGTATTTTCACTAAGCCCCTCTTGCCTTAGGACCTAGAGGACACTGGGCCCCTCCCTGATCATAGCTTATTAAGTCTTCCAAGCTTCCATGTGCTTTCCTGTACTTGGGGATAGATACAAGATCGCTGTGAAGTGCGTGATTCAAACGCTGAGCACAGAGTTAGACCTAGTCAAGAGCACTAGTTACCCTTGTTATTATTGCCCCCGTAATACAGAAGGGCTGCCAGGGAACTCTTTGAGCTCTTGAACAGTGTGCCAAAAGCCAAGGAGCCTGGCGTGCACAGCAGCACTTGGAGTCAGGGCCTCCCAAGCCTCTGGAGCTCCGTTCTGTGGCTGCTGCTTCACTGTGATGCTGTACCTGGGATGCAAGAGGCAAAAATGGTTGCTAAATTAGTGGCTACATAGGAGTGGAAATGAGGCAGCCCAGGCAGCCTGACAGAAACTATCCAAGACTGAGCACTATGGACTAAAGCCTACAAATGCAGCAAGGAAAAATCCACCTTCTGAGGTGGATTCGTTCCTCTTCTCTCCTGTGTTTAAACCCCAGGATTTAAAAACAAACGAAAACAACTCCAAGTGTTTGATGTTACTAAGGTCCAGACATTCTGCTGCGTACTTTATAGATAGCATCTCTTTTTTTACTTCAATTCTGAAAAGTGAGGCTGCCATCCCCAGCTTACAGCCGAGAACCTGAGATGGAGAGATACGCCTTTGCCTGCGGTTCCATACCTGAATTAAAGAGCCGGTTTGACGGCCAGCAGCAGGGCAGTGGCTGGTTAGGAACCAGTCTCTCCACTTGCAGTCTCATCTCCAGAGGTGCACGATAGCTCTCCCTTGCAATCCTCTGGCCTTGATATTATCTGGCCACTGCCCTAATAGAATTTGAATTGCTCTCTCACACTTGAAAGTTGTTTGCTTCTATTTTCCTGGGTCTCTTTCTATGACGGCTTTCCTCACCCAGCACTGGAGTCAGTCCCAGAAGTGTTGGGCAGGGTGTCTTCTGGCTTTAAGAGCCTTTTTGTTACATTAGAAAGACACAAAGTAATTTGTATGAATTTTTCCCCACCCTTAGGAGGGAAATGTATGTAAATGTGTGAGTTAGAACAGCAACAGGAACCTAAAACGGGAGCTGGGGAGATAAGGCTGGAGTGCTGGCCTCACAAGCAGGAGGACCTGTGATTAAAATACAATTTGAAAAGATTGACAAACCTGAGGAACAGTATTTAAGGAACACACACACACACACACACACACACACACACTACAGAGAACCTAACAAGGAGCTGGGGTATGGTAGACCTCAGTGGTAAATCACTTTCAGATAGTTTGACACCACCACCACCTCCACCACCTCCACCACCTCCACCTCCACCACCTCCACCACCTCCACCACCTCCACCACCTCCACCACCACCACCACCACCACCACCACCTCCACCACCACCACCACCACCACCTCCACCACCACCACCACCACCACCACCACCACCACCACCACCACCACCTCCACCACCACCACCACCACCTCCACCCCCCCCCCCAGCCCTTAAAAAGCAAAAAGAAAAGAAACTAAACAGGGCTCAGCTCTGGAAACCAGCAGCCAGAGACTAGTTCTTCTCCTCCCTTAGTTTCTTCTACCTTGTTACCCTTTTGATCTTCCCAGGGGTTGCCTAGGTGATTTGGAGAATGTGTACTAATTCCTGTGCAGTGTTTTGCCTCACACCCAATACTAGTGTCAACGTGTAGCATAAAAAGCTCTTGATTCAAAGACAGTCAGTCCTCTCTGTCCTCCATACCTAGAACTGTGGAGTAAGAAGACAGCAGGCTTTCCTCTCTCCCATATCACTGCTGCTCCTCACTCTGAGCGGTGACACTGAGCAGCTCTTACTCCCATGCCTACAGTGTAAGTAACCTCCTGCCACACTGTGTCTGGGGTCAAATGAGAAGAGAGTGCATGCACGGTCCTTGAAGCCAAGTACAAGGCTGAAAAGCCCTCTTGGTCCCCTGACTTACATTGACGCTGAGTCTGGTCTTCTGGTGCCCCTGCCTTTGGCACGGTGATTAGTTTAACTCTGTGCCCCCACCTTGAGGTGAACTTTGATGAAAAAGTGGTCAGAGCCCAGGCCTGACCCTTGGAGATTTGGGGTTTTTGTCTTAGAAAAGTATCAACCAAACTAGCAGGGGCAGGAGGTCTGGATTCCTGTGGTTTGGGCTAACTTAGCTCCAAAGAAACCAAGGGCCTATGGCTGTCCTCATGGTTGCCCAGCATAGCCATTTCCTCTGGCTCCCTCCTCCTACTCAGCACCACTGCAGCTGGGTTCTTGTTTCACCGTGAGCATGGCCTTCCTTCCACACTGGAAAGCCTTTGCTCCTTGGGAGATCCTGGAGGCTGCGGCTGTCAGGCTGCTCCAGAACTTTTCTTTGTAGTGCAGGCAGCAAACAACTGGGAAGCATGGTGTGATTCCTCGCTGAGATCTGCCTCTGACAAATCTGGACCACAAAGCTAACTGCAGGCTCCTGGCTCCCACAGCACTCCTTCTGTAGAGGGGGATTGTTTACTTGCCACGACTGTGTATCTTGGACCTTTGTCTTGGCTTCCTGTAATAGTAGGATGACCAGATTTGCGTGCAAGCATCCCTGTGTGGCAGAAAAGTTAGGTCTGTGGGTTTCTGTGCTATGCTCTCCTCTCCCTCACACATGCAGCTTGCCTTGCTGCCTGTTGATGTCGTAGATGGTTTGGGGGCATTCAGTGATAAACATTGCCATGCCCGAGACTTCCAGAGATTCAACCAACTTTGGCATGACTTGTCACCCACATTTTGAGGAATCAGGGAAAGCCATGGTAAGAAGGCTGATGTAGGTGTGTTACTTGTTTCCTCTCTTCACCTGGCTAGTTCTCAGACCAATGAAGCCCCTTTAGTCAAAATACTCTAACCAGTACCTCACCCAGGGGTGGCTTGGTAGAGATTCCAGTCTTAAAATCTCACCTCTTTGGCCAGCTGTGGTACATGGCTTTAATATTTTAATGCCCTTAAACTCAGGAGGCAGACAGGTATATCTCTGAGTGTGAGGCCAGCCTGATTGTACATAGTTCCACCAGTCAGAGCTACATAGTAAGACCCTGTGTCGAAAGAAAGGAAAAGAAAAAAAAAAAAAAAGAAGAGAAAAGCAACACCTCGCTCTGCACACAGACTGGCCTCCAAACCAGAGCAGCATTCTAACAAGATGGGGCCCAGAACCCATGAAATGAGCACAGGGTGGGAGTGGCCGAGCTGCAGTCCTAACCCTTTCCCTTGCCCTGCAGACCTGCTGACCATGAGGGAGTACCACTGTCTGCTGCAGTTATTATGCCCAGACTTCCCGCTCGAGCTCACTCAGAAAGCAGCCAGGTATGTA
This sequence comes from Rattus norvegicus, assembly GCF_021556685.1. Taxonomy (NCBI): domain Eukaryota; kingdom Metazoa; phylum Chordata; class Mammalia; order Rodentia; family Muridae; genus Rattus; species Rattus norvegicus. The sequence continues at coordinate 76,592,922 of NC_141536.1, read as the reverse complement.
TGCCCCAAGTCTGAGTCCAAGCCGCCTGCCCTCTGGGGGCCAGAGCTTCTTGGAGAAACTAGGACACTAGGTCTCAGAAAAGGCATTAGGAGAGAAACCGGCCTTCAGGGGACAGACAGGTCTGTTGTGAGTTCTCCTCAGATAGAACACTTTGTTTCCAAGGGAAACCAATGATCCTTTGTGGTTTTCCCAGGGAGCCCCTGGGTCTGAGAGTAGTTAAAGATAGACATGGGACCACAGAAACACACACACACACACACACACACACACACACAAATGCACACACACAAATGCACACACACATGAAGATATTCTGAAGGAAGAGGAGCAAGCATGGAAGGCTGAGAGTAGGGACTGGAAAGGCATGGAAGGGGTAAAATCCCAACTAAGGGGAGAGCAGTTAGTCCTGCGTGTGCTAAAAGAAAGCCTCTGAAGCTAGCCCAGACCTGTGCCTTAGCCGAGTGTTAGGAGCCCCTAAGTCCTGGGTTTGGTTTCACCATCGCTCACATAGTTTAACCAAATAGTAGTTGGACTACACTTAAGTTTTAATCATTTAACACAAATATGAGGTGGGGTTTCACATTCAAGCAGAACAAAAGATCTATTTTCTGAAAAGCTCCCAGTTTCCAAAATAAGTTATTTTGAAGTCACTGTGTTCATTGTTCCACTTCCCCACTCCGTTTACTATTCAGTTATGTTAGTGCTCCTGAGAGGACCTTTCCACCTTCCCGGCCACGCCCCTGCCTTACTGAAGTGGAAACTGGAGTCAGGCAAAGAGGTTAAAGGTGTTGTGCAATTGACTGATAACTTGTAAGCAGCAGAGGTGTGCGTGGCCCAGCTGGTCAGAGTCAAGAGACTTTGAAAGGCAGGCAGCTTCCTCACTGACCCCTCAGTGTGGGGCATCTAGAGTAGTGTCTGCCCAGAGGGCCGGCTCCTTAAGGGTCCAGTGCCTCTGCTGTACCAAGAATCACCTTGCTCCTCCCGAAGATCCCAGCTCCTTCTCTCCATAGACTTGGAGGGTGGAGGGTGGTCCTAAGCTGAGGCAGCATCTGCTCCAGGGAAAGGACACTTGTATTCCAGGCTTATGAACTAACTTCGCTGATACTGTTCAGAGTTAACAAAAACTGTCATAGCTCCCTGACCCCCATGGGGTACTGCATGCTTGTCCTTTCCAGGATCAACAAGTGACAGCTCTAATGCAGGCTTGGTGTTTTCATTAATAAGGGAGGTTGGAATTTTGCTTGGGTTTGTGTTTTGTTTTATCTATTATGTATACAGTGTTCTGTCTGAACGTATGCCTGCAGGCCAGAAGAGGGCACTAGATCTCCTCGTAGACGGTTGTGAGCCACCCTATAGTTGCTGGGAATTGAACTCAGGGCCTCTGGAAGAGCAGTCAGTGCTCTTAACCGCTGAGCCATCTCTCCAGCCCCCCTGTTTTTGTGTTTTTTGAGACAGTCTTTTTCTATGTATCCTCCTGGCATACACTGTCAGACCTGGCTTGAATTCTTAATTGAAAGAACCAAAAGGGAGGAGGAGGACAAAGAGGAGGAGGAAGAAAAGGAGGAGGAGGAGGAGGAAGAGGAGGAAGAGGAAGAGGAGGAGAAAGAGGAGGAGAGAGAGGAGGAGGGGGAAGAGGAGGAGGAAGAGGAGGAGGAAGAAAAGAAGGAGGAGGAGGAAGAAGAGGAGGAAGAGGAAGAGGAGGAAGAAGAGGAGGAGAAAGAGGAGGAGGGGGGGAGGAGGAAGAGGAGGAGGAAGAGGAGGAGGAAGAGGAGGAGGAAGAGGAAGAGGAAGAAGAGGAGGAGGAGGAGGAGGAGGAGAAAACAGAAGGTGATGATGATCACAGGAGATTATCTCTAATTTAAAGCAGCCAGTAGAGTTAACATCAGAATTTCATGCTAGTTTCCCTTTGGGATTGGCTCATTTTAGGAAAGATTCAGTCCAAGAGATTGGGAGTGGAATTTATCCTTTGAACATCTATCAGGACTTAAGAATAAAAATATGACTCTTGGGGAATTCTGGTTAGGAGAAGGATCTGGGCCTGGTGACCTCACCTGTAGTCCTAGCACTCAAGTGGAGACTAAGTTAGGAAGATCATGGGGCCCAGGCCAAGGCCAACCTTGTTTACGTAGTGAGACCATGTCTCAAAAAGAGTTGGAGGGGGATGGAGAGAAGAAACGAGAAAAGGAAAGAAGCCATTCATCTAAATGTGTGTGCTCCAGGAGAGCAGGCAGGATCCACAGCAGCCTCCATTGCCACAGAGGCCCTGTCAGTGAGCATCATTCTGCTCAAACCATCCTGCTTGACACTGTGCATGCCTCCTGGGTGAGTGGACATACAGGTAAATGGAGAGAGGGGAGCACTCACCCACCACTAGACGTGGTTCTAAGCCACCACCTCTCATTCATCTATTTGCTTATTCATCAAATGTTTCTCTTCTGATAGTTTTTTAAGGGCAGAGATATAATTCACAAGTTCACAGCTTTACTCACTGGAGTGTGTAATTCCATGGCTTTTAGAATATTGTCAGAGCTATGCACTCATGACTACAGTCCATTCTAGGACATTCTTACCTTCAAAAGAAGTCCTGGGGGTTGGGGATTTAGCTCAGTGGTAGAGCGCTTGCCTAGGAAGCGCAAGGCCCTGGGTTCGGTCCCCAGCTCTGAAAAAAAGAACCAAAAAAAAAAAAAAGAAGTCCTGAACAGTTTGGGCATTGTTCTCCAATGTCTCATGTTCCCAGAGCTTGGTGAGCCCTGCTCTGCTTTGTCTCTGGGCATCTGGGCATTTCACCTAAATGGACCTTGCCAGTTGATGATGGCACATACCTGTAATCCCATCACTTGGAAGCTGAGACAAATGGATCATTGTAAGACCAAGGCCAGCCTGGAGTACTTGTGACTGGCCTCTCTCTCTCTCTCTCTCTCTCTCTCTCTGGTTGGTTAGTTGGTTTTTTGAGATAGGGTTTCTCTGTGTAGCCCCTTCCTGTCCCAGAACTTGTTTGGATTCACAAAGACCTGCCTGCCTCTGCCTCCCAAACTCTGGGATTAAAGATGTGGGCCACCACTGAGCCATGCAACTTTCTTTTTTATAATTTGTTTATTAATTTATTTAGTATATGAGACATTCACGCATGCCATAGCATGCATGTAGAAGTTGAAGGAGAGACCACTGGTGGGGCTTTCTTCCCTGTCATGTGTGACCCAGAGATTGGACTCAGATCATCAGGCTTGGCAGCAGGTGTGTGAGACAGTCTTCAGGCCTCATCAAATATTCATCCCTCTCCTTCTCCCTCTCCCACTCCCTCTCCCCCTCCCCCTCCCCCTCTCTCTCTCTTAAAGGGTTACTTATTAGCCATGTGTAGTGTTATATGCCTTTAATCCCTGTGAGAGACCTTGTCTCCAACAAAACAAAACCAGACAAAAAAGATTTCTTTTTTTGTGTGTATGTGTGTATGTACCTGTGTGAGTTTATGTGCACCACATACCCACCAGGAAGCAAGAAAAGGACATTAGATCCTCCAGAACTGCAGTAAGAAGCAGTTGCTAGCCGCTGTGAATGCTGGGAAACAAGCTCAGCTTTTCTCCAAGAGCAGCAAGTGCTCATAACCACTGTGTCATCTCTCTGCCCCGTCAAATATTTCTTGAGTGCCAGTTTCATGCAGAGAGCTACTCTGAACACTGAGGCTATAGTTACAATAAAATGCATTCCCACCCTCACAGGACAGGGTTTAATTTTGAAGGGTACCCTTGAGTACTTGAACTTGTCATGTAGCCCATGAATCCTTTCATTGCAGAATAGCTGCTGTCTTCCCTTCCCATTCTCTTAGTTAGTTTGCTTGTTTATATTTTTATAGAATTATGGGTATGGATGTTTTGTGTACCACTTATGTGCCTAGTGCCTACAGAGGCAGAAGAGGGTGCCAGATCCTGTAGAACTATAAGCCATGATGTGGGTGCTGGGAATTGAACTCAGGTCCTCTGGGAGAGCAGCCAGTGCTCTTGAGCACTGAGCTGTCTCTCCAGCCCGCTTCCCTTCCCGTTCTCGATAGTATGTGGTAAATGTATGAGACTAAGCCAAAGATTTGCATTTGCCCATTTCCAAGGTCCTTCTAAACAATCTGATTTGTGTAAGTACTACAAGATTATAACTAATAGGACACTCTTTAAAACCACAAACCCTGGTCTAGGGACATTACTCAGCAGGTAAGAGCTTGCTGCATAGGCAAGAGGACTGGAGTTCAGATCCCAGAACCTACAGAGCAAACCTATAAACACGCGTCACTCCCAGGGAGCCATGGTCCCCTTTTGGATCTCTTGTGTGCTGGACACATGCACTGCACAGTCTGCACTAGATATCCCATGCATGTGTGCTGGACACATGCACTGCACAGTCTGCACTAGATATCCCACGCATGTGTGCTGGACACATGCACTGCACAGTCTGCACTAGATATCTCATGCATGTGTGCTGGACACATACACTGCACAGTCTGCACTGGATGTCCCATGCATGTGTGCTGGACACATACACTGCACAGTCTGCACTGGATGTCCCATGCATGTGTGCTGGACACATGCACTGCACAGTCTGCACTAGATGTCCCATGCATGTGTGCTGGACACATGCACTGCACAGTCTGCACTAGATGTCCCATGCATGTGTGCTGGACACATGCACCGCACAGTCTGCACTGGATGTCCCATGCATGTGTGCTGGATGAATTAATACATGAATAAATAGATTCATGGATATTCCTGGTATGGCATTTGACACACACAAACAAGAATTTTGTTTTAAAAGTTTAAAAACAAGCCCAGCAATGGCAAGTCATCATGCTTTTAGTCCCAGAGCTCGGGAGGCCAGAGGCAGAGGTAGGCGGATCTCTGTAAGTCCGAGGCCAGACTGGTCCACAAAGCTAGTTCCGGGACAACCAGGGCTGTCCTTTCTCAAAAAAGATAAGATGATCAGAGGAGAAGGGGAGAACAGGAGGATGGGGGAGGGGCTGGGAAGAGAGGAGGAGGGAAGGGAAACTGTGATCCAGATGTAAAGTAAATAAGTTAATTTAAAAATAGAAATAAAAATGCAAGAAGAAAAGGTAAAGTAAACTTAAATTTAAAAATAAACATTTAAAATCAGGGGCTGTAGGGATGGATCAGTGGTTAAGAACACTTTTCTTGTAGAGTGTTTCCCAGCACCCACATGGTAGCTCACAGCTGTCTACAACTCCAGTTTCAGAGGCCCCAGTGCCCCTCTGCTCTCCATGGGCACCAGGCATGCATGTAGTACACAGATATACATGCAAACAAAATATTCATGTACACTAATAATAAATCTAAAAGTAAATGAATAAAAGTTTAAGAACATAAATGAATTCTTGTTTGTAGGGTCTCAGGTAGCCCAAGCTAGTGTGGAATTCACTATGTAGCCCACCGTGACCTCCAACCTCTACCTCTCAAGTGTCAGAAGCAACCAAATGTCTTCCTGCCACAGCACAAATATATACTATGTACAATCAATACAAAAAGTGCTAGTCCTCTCCGGTGAGAGGCTTATGTGCTATTTAACAGAAACTCAGCCTCTCTTTGTGAGGAGTGGACACATCCTAACCAGCAATACCAATGGCACTAGGGAGTTACGAGCATGCACGCACAAACAGAAGGAGACCCCTGGGGAATCGACAGGAGGATGGCTGCAAAAGAAAGAGGAATTGAGTTAAAGCAGTTTGGCTCCCTCCGGGCTGTGAGTATCAGGCTTCTCTGTCAACCTCAGCTGCTCCGTGTTGTTCACTCCTGACTCCAGTTGCTGTGTGTACTGCAAGCCTACAACTACCCAGAAAATGCCTCCGGACCACTAAGCTCTTCTCACTTTGTCCTGAAAGTCAGATGGCCAGCTTCCCCACAACAGTCCAGGCATCTGACCAGATTATAGATGTGGGTGGCTAAGCCTGTAAGACTGATTTTTTTGTTTGTCCACCACCGGCTTACTTTCTCAGGGCCCTGAGGCCTGGGGACAGGCTGCAGGAGGCTCCAGTCTATGATGATGCACATGGAAAAGAATGTAATCCACGGGCAGCTGTAAACCAGAGCCTGTGCATGACATGGCTTCTCCACGAGTGCCTGCCTTGAGCACCACAAGCATTCTAGCCAGGCCGCCGGGCAGCAGGTGTGAGCTGGAAACACAGGAAGGAGCTAACAAGCTCTAAAACAGCAGCCTAGTCAGAGACCTTCCACCTCATCATTCTTTCAGGAATGAGAAAGTGAGACCCTTGATCCCTGAACAGTCAGCAGAGCATCTCCATCTCAGCATCCTCCGAACCAGGATGTTTTCCTGATGCCTAAGAGCAGTCCGTGAGGCTTGGGCATGTGAAGCACTTGTTTAGCATGTGTGAGGCCCAGTTCAGTCCCTAGCCCTGAAAAACAAGAGCATGTGGCCAGAACCAGACTTTGAGATTCATTAGCTTGTGCTCTTAGGAAAGTTATTTCTCTGAGCCTCACTGTCCTTATTTGTAAGGTAGCAATAATAATTGTCTATAATGTGCTTTAAATAATGCCCTGCACAGAGTAAACTTGTAATACAGTTAAACGCAGCAGCATTGAAACTAACCTACAGGAGCGCAGGTCTCGATGCTTACTGATCTTGCCGAGAACCCCAGTCAGGCAGCTCTCCATTGTAGGTGACTCTAGCTCTAGGGGATTCTACTCCCTTCTCTGGCCTCCTTGAGCACGCCACTCATTTGCGCATACAGGCACACCAACACACACATAATTAAAAATAACAAGTAAACCAAAAAAGACGGTGAATACGCAACCCACCAGAGCCAGTTGACTAGAGGGCCACAGGATACCACTTAACTTTGCTGAGCCCTGATTCCATTTCTGTAAAATGAGAACAACTATAATAAATGGTCATTTAAGTTCGGCACGTGGAAGACAGGGAGGGGCAGACAGAGCTCTGACTTCAAGACCAGCCTGGTCTACAGAGTGAGTTCCCAGATAGCTAGGGCTGTCTTGAAGAAACACAAAATAATAATAACAGTGATAGATAATAATTAAATGAAACATAGTCGTGCATTCCTGTCCTAGTGCTCAAAAGGTAAGGCAGGAGGGTCAACAGTTCAAAGAATACACAACATCTTATCTCAAACCAAAAATAAAACAAGAGTATATAAATAAACAGGTAAATTACTTTTATGAAAATGTTGGTATTATTATTGTTGTTGTTATTATTATTATTATTATTACTATTATTATTATGGTTTTTCAAGACAGGGTTTTTGTGTGTGTAGCTTTGGCTGTCCTGGAACTCACTCTGTGGTCCAGGCTTGCCTCAAATTTACAGAGCTCCACCTGCCCTGCCTCCCAAGTGCTGGGATTGAAGGCGTGCATCACCACCACCTGGCAATGTTGTTATTATTACCAGTTGTTTAAAAAATAAAACCTGGAGAGGCAGCTCAGCAGTTAAGAACACTGATTGCGGGGTTGGGAATTTAGCTCAGTGGTAGAGCGCTTGCCTAGGAAGCGCAGGGCCCTGGGTTCGATCCCCAGCTCTGAAAAAAAGAACCAAAAAAAAAAAAGAACACTGATTGCTCTCCAAGGGACCTAGGTTCAATTCCCACCTAAACTCACAACCACCTAAAATTCCAATTCCAGATCTGATGAACTATTTTGACCTTTCAGACGTGGTGCCCAGAAATACATGCAGGCAAAACATCCATACTACTACTACTGCTACTGCTACTGCTACTGCTACTGCTACTACTACTAATAATAATAAATCAATAAGATAACAATAAGGTGGGTTTTTATTTTTTATTTAAGAACAAATGAAAGTGCTTTTCAGCCTTTTTCTCTTCACAACACTCAGAAGATGATGTCTAACGAAGCATCAAGATAAGATGACCTATGGTTAGCCTCTGACAAGGTTTGGAAGCTCCAACCCAAGGCTAGATTGAAAGCAGCATCCCTCCCTTGGACTGGCATTAGAATCACCTGAGGGGCCTCTTAAACCCCAGGTAGCAGCCACACCCCCAAGTTCAAGAGTTCTAGGGCAAGGCCTCAAAGATTCATATTTCTAAAAATGTCCCTGATGATGTAGATGGTCTGGGAACCACACTGGAGACCGCTGGTTTAAAGTGTTAGCCACAGGCTCCCTCTGGCGTCTTAGCCAGATTAAACTGCTGGCGTTCCCATCTCTGAAGTCATCTGTAATACTGTTTAACATCTCCCTTACCAAAAAACCACACTTCCAGTCAGGGATGTGCCCAGATAGGAGACATTCTTGTCATCATTGCATTACGTCATTACGTTAGGAATAATGCACAGAGTGCTTGCTACCCAGGCACCAGTCACAGTCGCTTCCACTCAGGAAAGCCACTTTGAGCTGGTCTGTGTCCCAAAATCACAGCCTGATGGGGAAGGACAGGGGCTAGAGCCACACAGACCTGGATTCAAATGCGGCGTCCATCACAATGAGCCTGAATGATCTTATTTGAATTATTTAACTTTGCCAGAGATGGTGGGTGGCTCATGTGTAGAATTGCAATAATTCTTAAGGAAAGAGGCCAGCCTGAGCTACGCAGTGAGACCTTGTATTAAAACAATTATTTAACTTCTCTAAGCATCAATTTTCCCATCTATAAAACAGAAATAATGTTAGCTAATATGGTTATCTTAAAGTTTTAATGAGATAATCCATATAAAACCCATGCCATAATGCCCAAAAAAATTACCTAATTTTTATACTTGATTTTAACCCAAATACTGAAAAGTGTCAAATTATCTGATTTTTAAAATTAGAATGTAGGGCTGGAGAGATGGCTCAGCAATTAAGAGAACCCGACTGCTCTTCCAGAGGTCATGAGTTCAATTCCCAGCAACCACATGGTGGGTCACAACCATCTGTAAAGAGATCTGATGCCCTCTTCTGGTGTATCTGAAGACAGCTACAGTGTACTTATATATAGTAAATGAATAAATCTTTTAAAAAAAAAAATTAGAATGTAGAGGCTGAACATGGGGATACACATCTTTAATCCCAGAAGTCAGGAGGCAGAGACAAGCACGTGGGTGTTACTTGGAAATGCAGGCACAGCTATTACAGCTCAGAAACCCTTTTAATCAACTCCAGGGAGACTGAAAACCTCAATATAAAATCAGAGGCTATTAGAGGGAAATGTAGGGGAACCCAAGCAATAGATATAAAGGGGAGTCCTAAGTAGGACTCCAGTCACTCAGAAAATAATACCAACAGCTGAGAGGTAGAAGCCAGGCGTAGTGGCGCATGCCTTTGATTCTATGGCTCCGGAGGTGGAAGCAAGCATATTTCTGTGAGTTTGAAGCCAGCCTAGTCTCTATAGTGAGTTTCAGGTCAGCCACAGCTACATAGTGATACCCAGTCTCAAAAATATTGCCTTTAATTAAAAAAAATTAAATACATATATACTTTAGTGGCATCTCACACCTGTATTCATCCTTCAAGTCCTGCTGAGTGCAAAAGAATCTTCACAATGCTGCTAAGTCCCAAGCCCAGTAGGTAAGACAAACACAACTGTCCACAAACAAAATGCTCCCTCCATAGCCACTGGTCACTGAGCAAGCATGCCATTACTGCTAGGCTCTCTTTTGGGTACTGCAGCTAGAGCAGTGAGCAAAAGTCCTTGCCTTAACAGGGCTGACTTGCCAGAGAGAGGGTGGGTACCATCAAGGAAGCAGGGGTTCCCCAATGGCAAGTTGATCTCTGGCCACAAAAGTCAAATGCTGGGGTTGTGGATTTAGCTCAGTGGTAGAGTGTTTGCCTAGCAAGCACAAAGCCCTGGGTTCAGTCCCCAGCTCCAAAAAAAAAAAAAAAAAAAAAAAAAAGTCAAATGCTAGCTACTAGACCAGTGGCTCTCAAGCTTCCTAATGCTATGACCCTTTAGTCCAGTTCCTCATGACGTGGTGACTCCAACCATAAAATTACTTTATTGTACTTCATGACTGTAATTTTTCTACTGTTATGAATGGTAATATAAATATCGGTTATATAGGATAGCTGGTATGTGGCCCCCAAAGGGATCTCAACTCACAGATTGAGAACCACTCTATTGGACCTGGGAATTTAAATGTAAATGTTCTATTTAACAAAAGATACCATCAGCAAAATTGAGGGGCTGGGTCATGGCCAGTGACAGAGCACATGCTTTGCAAGGTCATGAGTTCAACCTGCAGTACCATGGCTACAAAAAGCTGAAGTTGATGTCATGTTTGAAGTCTTAGCTACTAGGGAGGCTATGAAAGAGAAATCACTTGAGCTTAGGAGTTTGAGTCCAGTCTGGGCATATTAGTAAGACCCTTCTCAAAAGTAGGAAACCAAGCAAAACCTGGTCTGGTGACAGGCCTGTAATACTGAGTACTGGGGTTAGGCCCAAGGCCTGCCTGGACTAGGAAAGTAAGCTAGTAAGTAGGCAATTTAGTGAAGCTGTGTCTCACATTAAATCTAGGAAGAGGGCAGGATGCAGTCACAAGAGAAAAAGGCCCTGGGTTCAATGCCTAGTACAGTACTGTTGTGGTGGTGGTGGTGGTTTTGGTTCTTTGTTTTTGCTTCGTAAGTTGAGCTAGGCAGTGTAGAACACATCTTTAATTCCAGCACTGGGGAGGCACAAGCAAGTAGACCTCTGTGAGTTGAAGGACACTTTGGTCTTCTTAGTGAGTTCCAGACTAGCCAGGGCTACATAGTGAGACCCTGTCTCAAAAAACATTACAAACAAATTTAAAGAATGGAAGAGGATATTTGTTATGTTCACTTTAGAACACTCTAGAAGTTCCAGAACTTTTAAGTTCCAAGAATGCTTTATTCGAGTCTGGTGGCAGATATACTTGTGATTCCACTTGGGATGCACTTGGGAAGTAGGAAGGAGGATCAGAACTCCAAGACCTGCCTGAGCTATTTGAGATTCTGTCGCAAACAAACAAGCAAACAAACAAACAAAACCAAGCAACAAAAACCATTTAAAAGTTGAATGGAAGAGTGTGGGCGTTAGGCTGTTCTCTGCAGTAATCTGAGAGCTTCCATACTTCTTTGAAATCAAAAGGACAAGGAAGAATTACAGTAGATGGCAGAGCAGTAAGGGGGCCAAAGAATTCCAGGCAAAGTGTGCAGAATGGCTGGGCTTTGCACTGGTGGTGCCTGAGAGAGACGTGTCTACGTCAGAGGGAGAGATGGACGTGAAGTCTGGACCTTTACCTTCCCCAAACCTATGCAGCAGTCCACCCAAGACTTCAGGCCGCTCTGTGGTTCCAGGATTGTTTGTAGGGAAGCAGCAGTATCACGCCTGAGTACCCAGCCCTATGCAGGAGTGTGCCAGAACTGAGAGCCAATAGCAGGGGCAGGGGGAAGGTTATTGCCAACACAGAGTCCAGGGATGGTTGGTTGTTTGTTTGTTTGTTTGTTTGTTTGTTTGTTTTAAACAGATACAGCAGATGGCCTAGAACCTGTGCTCAAGAGTCAGAAAGGCCTGTATTTGAATGAGACTCTTCAGCTTCTAGCTTGTGATCTTGGTTAACTTGTGATGCTCCTCTGTACCTCTATGTCCTTATCAATGTGCTCACTGAATTTATCTCACAGAATGGCTAAGAGGAGAAATGGCTCATAAGGTAGAGGCATTTCCACCAAGAATGACACCTGAGATCCGTCTCTGGGATCCACACAGTAGAAAGAAAGAACCAGTTAAAATTGTCCTCTGACCTCTACAAATGACGGGCTGCCTGCCTCCATAAGCTCAAATAAGTAAATATAAATTTTAATTTAAAATATATGAAAATGGATACAAAATATTACTGTTGTTATTGATATTGCTCTGGGTCAAACTTGCCAGGCCCTACTGGATGGATGAATTTGGGGTGCCTTGAGCGTACAGATTGCAGCTGAGGGAAAACTGTGTTCTACATGTCCTGTGCTGTTTGAGGTCCTGGGGTAGCACGTTTCCTACCCTGGCCAGGAGAGAGGGGTTGTGGGGGGGAGACAGAGAGACACACACAGAGACAGAGACAGGCAGGCAGGCAGGCAGACAGACAGACACCCAGGAGACCTTTCCAGCAGCATGCTCCCTGATCCTGGCATGTCCCCTGGTTTTATCACTGTCCTAGTCTCACAGCCCTGACATTAAAACACTGTTAGCACAAACTAACTTGGGGACATGCTTCAGCTGTCCCAGTAAAGGACACTAGTCACATGACTTCTCCAAAGTTCAGTCATGCAAAGTGGCTCTTCTTTTGGGCTCTGACTAAGAGCTAGCTCCCCCAAAAGTGGGCTAGAAACTGAATCTCGAGCTTCCGACTGGCAGCTGGAGGCCTTCATTTCCACTGAGCCGCTTTCGTTTGCTATTTTAGGCTCTTCCAGCACCGTAACCCAGAGAGGCTCTGCACGCTGCCAGCACCTCACACTACTTGCCTGTGAGACCCCCAGGCAAAGGGCATCCCCATATTGCAGTTCTCTGTCCTTTGCTCATCTCTTCTCTGCATCTAAGGAAACTCAGACACAGATATAACTGAGTCCAGTTGTAGGACAACTGCCACTTGATCCCAATGCCATCAAGCCCAGAATTTCAGGAAAAAGGGCCCAGTTCATGTCACTAGACCAGGGGGTGCACAGGGGATTGGCACTTGGATGAGCCTGGACGCTCTGCTTCCTTGGCACCTTCTTACCCCCCAGGCAGCCAGCTTGTCCCAGCTGTTGGAGTTAGCAAGGAAGAGAGCAGCCACCCCCCTGGGACTAGCTCGGACCCTGCCAACTCCACTTTCTTCATCCCAGTTGTTGGCCCTAGACTCCACCCTCCACATGGTTCTGCTCAGAGCCAGCCTGAACCAGAGTACCCGTATTTCTCCCCAGAGGCCTTCCCTCTAGCCCAGAGGCATTGCTTGCGAGGATCCCTCCATGATCCAATAGATTTGTACGGACTCTTGTTGGCAGCAGTTCCTTGCTGGCTCCACTTCAAAGCCAGGGTGGCCAGGCCCCTCCAGGTGTCAGAAGCAGCTGGCATGTTAGCAAAGGCCTCTGGCAGGAAGGATGCCCAGCCAACTGCTCTCCACTGGAAAACAGCACACGTAGACAACCCTGTCTCAAGGAAGGCTCTGGAGACCTCTGGGAGATGAATCTGAGTTCAAGAAGATAAAGGAGTTATCTGTGGGGATACCTGACCTCAGGTTATCCCTGTCTTGGAAGACAAAGGCAGGGCCATAGCTTCCTGCCTGCATTTAGCCAGTTCTGCTGCAGTGCAGAGCAAGGTGCAAATGCCCAGAACTTTCATGGATCAGAACATTTGTCTAGAGATGGACAATACTGCATGTGGTGTTTGTGTCTGTTTTGTTTTGCCTTTGTTTGTTGTGTTTGATTTGTTTTGCTTGAGATGTAGTCGAGGCTGGCCTTGAACTAATGATCCCATTCCCTCAGCCTCTAGAGTGCTGTGACTACGGACACGTGCCACCACATTTGGCTATATAGGGTAGGCTTCGGTTTGATTTAGTTGTTTTATTTGTTTTATTTTAGGCGATAAGTCTTTTGCCTACATGTATGTATGTGTATAGAAGAGAGTACTGGATCCTCTGGAACTGAGGTGCAGATGGTTGTGAACCACCATGTGGGTGCTGGGAACCAAACCCAGGCCTTCCGCAAGAGCAGCACACGCTCTGAACCACTGAGCTATCTTTCCAATCCCTTAATTTAAAAATAAAAAAGTATCTGTATTTTTAAAATTAGTGGCTAGAGAGATGGCTTGGCCGTTGAAAGTACATATTGTTCTGCAGAGGATCCAAGTTCAGTTCCCACAGCACACATCAGATTGGTCATAAGCAACGTGTAACTCCCACACCAAGGAATCTGATGCCTCTGCTCTCTCTCTCTCTCTCTCTCTCTCTCTCTCTCTCTCTCTCTCTCTCTCTCTCATACAGACATATACACAATTAAAAATAAAATTAGGAAAGCTGAATGTATGTACTTGCTGGGGTGTGGCATGCTGTGGTGCACGTGTGACAGTCAGAGAGGAAGACAGTAGAGGAAGCTGTCCTTCCTTCCATCTGGGTACTGAACTCAAGTCCTCAGGCTTGGTAGCAGTTGCCTTTAGCCAATGTGGTATTTTTAAAGATCAAAGCACCTTCCCATCAGTTTCTTAGAATCTTCTGCAGCCACAGCCTCTGGGCAGCCAGTTTTTCCCTCTAGTTCTAGTAAGAAAAATCAGTAGTTCCATCCATGGTTGGGACAGCTGACATTCTGACAGGGCCAGAAGAAGCTCTTTGAGAAATACAAGCTTCCCAGCTTTTGTGTGACTCCCTTCTACACAAATCAGCCACAATCACAATTTGGAAAAAAATCTCCTAGTGCCCAGTTCTAGGTCCACCGATGTCCTCAGAGGCAGTCCTAAAGAATTGGATCTGACCTTGACTTTCTCCTAGCTTCTCTACCAAGACAAAAGGTCTAACTATGGCCACTTGCCCGAGTCCCTATCATTCTGGCCTGCTTCTCCAGGACTCTATTTTCTTCCTAATTGGATTTTCCAGAGCTGAAATGTATATGTAGGTTTCCCCTGACCAGGGACAAAGACTAGGGTAGTAACATGTTTTTTCTCCTTGTTCCTACATCCCTGTATCCAACAGTATTTCCTGAGTGCCTGAACTGTGGCAGGTGCCATGCTGGAACCCAGAGTCAAACAACAAACAGGAGAGAAAGGTGTTATCTGGCAGATCTTCCAGCACAAGGGCAAAGATCCCCTTCTACCAGCTAGCTAATCCACTGCTGTCCTACAACTCATGTCCCTCTTCCTACCTGCTGCCTGCTTGGTCTGTTCCACCCTCCCTAGGCTGGGATTTGTGGGTGCTGCTGTCACCCAGTATCACCCCTGTACGTGTCTGCCTCCTCCACTTGGCCACAGGCATTTCTGACCATGCCTCAGTCCCAGCCAAGTAAACAGCAGGGACAAAAAGCCAAGCACAGCAGGCTACCCTACCCCCATTGAGGTTCCACTCTGCCATCTTCAGAGATGGGCTGGTCTCTCTTCTTAGCAGTGCCCATACCTATGTATGGAGCAGCCATCTCCTCTTGGGCATCATGGCCACCCTGAAGTCTCTCATGTTGTCGAAGAAAGGATCAAGAAGTGTTTCTGGCATAAGTATGACCAGTAACTCAAATGTAAGCCTAATTCTTGGAATCCCAGAGGTACTGACAACAGATTGCAGAAAAGATTCAAGGCTCAGATCTTTGTGTCCTTGCTGATTCTGTGAGTGACAAGTAGATAAGCTCATACTTGCAGTGGCTTTGCCCCTGACTGGGTGAGTGACAGGCACACTCACTCCTGATCCACAGAGTCTAAAGTGCTGCTCTTGGCCACAACTTCTGCTAAAACTGTCTAAGGTGTTTCTTCCCAGAACAGCAAAGCCACCCTGGAAGAGCAGCAAATCCCTGCAGCAGATAAGAACTGTTATCTCTCTGGCTATCAGGTCAGCAGTTCCACCAGATGGCTGCACAGCAGGTCAGGTGTGGGGTTACCACGCAGCTTGAGTGCATATTTTATGTGTGCTTTAACAAAACCTGAAACCAAATACAACAAAAGGAGGCTAACATTCTAATCAAGAATGGCCTCTCAGGCTAGAGGGATGGCTCAGTGGTTAAGAGTGTTTGAGCTTTTTTAGAAGACCCATCTTTGGTTCTAAGCACCCACAGCTCACAACTGCCATAACTCCAAGGCCTCTGACCTGCAGACTCCTGCACTCACATGCACACACTGACACACACCTAAAAATAAAATAAATCTTAAAAAAAAAAAAAGCCTCTGACAGAAAGCTGGAGCCAGTTCTGAGGTGGGGACATGGTATATTGCTTTGCCCAGAAAGGGGTAGGGAGGTCATTTTCCTAACATTCCAGAGAGGTGCTGGCAGGATCTGCTTGGACCCTTAGAGAAGCAGAATACACCTCAGGAGCATGCTGGTGGGGGAGAAACACAGAGAGAAGTAACTTCTAGAATCATCACAGTTGTGATAGGGAGTGCACAGTGCTTTCAATAGATTAAAACACTGTCTTATTTATATTTAATGAGTTGGCTTTATGGTATTTTAATTACATCACAATATAATGATCAATAAAGATACAAGCCCTAGGTTCCAGGTTAATGATAGAAGCATTTGTGGTCTTTGAAAGCTTCAAGGCTTTGACCAAGGTTTCCTGAGGGTGAGGCTCAGCCCAGTGCTCTCCTGTGCCATCTGCTTTTGGCTGCTAGGGTACTAGGCCATTCCAGGAGTAGGGCAGGAAAGATTGGCATCTCCCTTCTCTCCTCCCGATGTGTCATTGGAACTCTGTGTAAACCAGACTGGCGCTGGCTTTAAACTCACAGGGCCTGACTACCTGCCTCTGTCTCTCCAGTGCTGGGATATTAAGACATTCACTTGACTTCTTTCAAAAGGTGTCTTCCTCCCTGGGTGTTCCGGTGGAGCGCCCTCTCCCTCTGCAGTGCATCTTAGTGCACGCTCGCCCGCCAGCTCGCCCACCCGCCCACCTGTCTCTCCCCCTCTTCCCCTCTCATTTTGTTTTTTTTTTTGGGGGGGGCGGGGGGGATTTGTCTGTTTTTCCCTTGGATATGAGAACTCAACGTGACCTTTGCATTATGGAGCTACAGTTAGTCTCCCAGCCGTTGATGGAGGGACCGGAGCGCCCTCTTGTGGCCCTTGCAGCATTGTTGCTTCCCACTTTGACCTCATTTTTTTTCCAGCTGGATAGCGGAGGGCAGCTTTACTTCTCAAGAGATAAGGAAACAGTTAAAGCTCTAAGATGTATATGGCAAAGAATATAAATTGGCCCTAGAATCTAATTTATACTCTAATGATAATGTTTCTATTGTGTGTTCGTTATTTTTAGAAAGGGTCTCTCTAAATAGCTCTAGTTGTCTTGGAACTCTAGGTAAACCAGGCTGGCGCTAGCTTTAAACTCACAGAGCTCACCCTGCTTGCCTCTGCCTCTCCAGTGCTGGGATATAAGGCATGCACTTGATTTCTTTCTTATTTTAAAAGAAATAGTTTCTTTTAAAGTTTTAAACTTTTAAAGAAATAGTTTCCAATAGTAGTGACCTAATGGAAGCCTTTGAAGTCATACAAACTCACAAGGTGTATATATTCTTAGTAAGTGGACTCCTTTAGGATCAAAAACCCCTCATGTGCAAAAGGAAGTAACTAGTACAAACTTGTATGGTGCTATGAGTGATATTTAATAAAGGTAGCTAAATACAGTGCCCACTGTGGAGCAAGATGCTCAAGAAATGGTACCTGTCACTACTTCTGTTATTGCAGCTACCTAGGACCCTCTTTCTGTCTTTGGGAATATATCCCTAACCCTGACCCCTCTGATCCAAGGAAGTAGAGATTTAGAAAAATAGTCCAAAACAAAACAGTTTAAAAATTTTTAAAAAAGATAAAGCCAGAAGGGCCTTGTCATAACCAGATTGGAGGCCCAGCTTCACTCCAGTAGAGGAGTCTGGCACTCTGCCTGGCACACGGCTGGAGCCCAGCAAGTGCTAACTTCTTTCTCTTCCTTCTCCCTTCAGCTGCATCCCCGAGCAGAGTACAGACTTGGCCTTAGTGTGATCTTTACCAACCAGGTGGTTTCTCCTGGAGGGTGCTCAGTGGGGAGAGCAGTGACCATCGTCACAACTCCACTAGCTGATGTGCATTCTGTGTGCAGAACTGTCCGCTCTCCACCTCCTGCTCCCAGCCTACCTTCTGTGTCCCCATGTAGAGGTGCCTGCTGCTGTTCTGGCCATTTGGTAGCTTATTAAATCTCAGCACCACTTGCCAAGACCCCTTTAAACCCCTTGGCTGTTCTTTTTGCCTTTTCTGATCAGCAGTATTTATTCAGAACCAAATAGTCCACCCTGCAGAATGAAAGGATTTACTGCTTTAAGTACACAAAAGGAAATGTTGGCAGCATTACAATTGCACCCACTCTTTGCTGCTCCACTCCACTCTGCCCATGCTCCATTGACTGGTGCCACTGAGACTGACCTGGGGGCCTGCCCTTGGAGCAGTGTGCTCAGTGCAGTTCAGTGAGAGTTGGATTGGTGGGGATGAGGTGACTACAGGAGGAGCTTGCTTTTGGGACCCTTTCCCCAAATACACTGCAGTTCCAAGGGAGACTGGAGGTCTCAAAACAACTTGTTCGTGCATAGCCTTTGTCTATGTCAGTTTGACTTTTTCTCTCCTCCCAGGCACACACATGTAACATACACTCTCCCCCCCCCAATTCTCCCCCTCCCTCTTTCCCTCCCAGGATTGTGCTCATGGATGATGCCATGGACTGCTTGATGTCTTTCTCAGATTTCCTCTTTGCCTTCCAGATCCAGTTTTATTACTCAGGTGAGAATGTTCCAGGCTCCATGTGGCTTTTGTCGGGGACCGTGTATCCCTTTCTCATCCTCTTGTCTTTTCTATCTGGATGCCTGGCACACACAGTCCCCATCCCCACTTCCTTCCTGGCACACACAGTCCCCATCCCCACTTCCTTCCTGGCACACACAGTCCCCATCCCCACTTCCTTCCTGGCACACACAGTTCCCATCCCCACTTCCTTCCTGGCACACACAGTTCCCATCCCCACTTCCTTCCTGGCACACACAGTCCCCATCCCCACTTCCTTCCTGGCACACACAGTCCCCATCCCCACTTCCTTCCTGGCACACACAGTCCCCATCCCCACTTCCTTCCTGGCACACACAGTCCCCATCCCCACTTCCTTCCTGGCACACACAGTCCCCATCCCCACTTCCTTCCTGGCACACACAGTCCCCATCCCCACTTCCTTCCTGGCACACACAGTTCCCATCCCCACTTCCTTCCTGGCACACACAGTTCCCATCTCCACTTCCTTTGGAGGTATACTTCATCATTGCCCACTAACAGGATGTATGATTTGCACTGCTGGTCACAAGATACAATCTGCCAAGCCTACTGAGGACACTGATAAAAACACACTGCTTCCAATCAGCAGCACAAAAATCCACTTAAGTGATAGCAGCAGAAAGGACACCAATAGCACTCACTCACTGAAAACTACTACCTCTCAGGTGCAGCACTAAGGACTTTAGTCTGTTCACTAGTCCTAAGAGATAAGCTTTAGAGGTTAGAAACCAGACCTGTGCCTTTAGCTACTCCCTTGGTCCTTGATCACCAGTGGCCTGTGTCTTTTACCTTACTCATAGCCTTTTTTTTTTTTTTTTCTCGGAGCTGGGGACCGTACTCATAGCCTTTTAATAAACACAGCAAACCAGACACAGTGATATACTCCGGGGGTTTTGGCATCCTCACTGACTGGACAGACTGAGCTATCAGAAGGGAAGACATGGTGAAGAAATGAAATATGTCCTCCTTACCTAAACTGTCCCTTCCTATTCCTATGGCACCAGAATTTCTGGAGAGTGTGGCTGCCATCTATCAGGACTTACTGTCAGGGAAAAACCCCAATACAGTGATTGTCCCAACATCATCGAGTGGGCAACACCGCCAACGACCCGCCTTGGGTGATGCTGGCATGCTGGATGGAGTGGAAGCATCACTGTTCTGTCAGCGCCTGGAAAACCTATGTGACCGGCACAAGTACAGGTGGGCCTGGGAGGAGGCCCACTTCAGCCCTGGAGGTCAGGTTGTTGCTGAGAACAAGTCTCTGGCAGAATATTCTGGTTGGTTCAGGGTTTCTGTCCCAGGATGGTCATGATTTTAAAGCATGCTCATGTGTCCCAAAGCAGGAAAGACTAGCTGAAGTGTCTTGCTTACGAGGGGAAGACTAGCTTTGGCTACTTCACTGTTCCAAACCTTCCCACAGAAAGACAAGTTTAAACTGTCCAGTATGACACAAAGACCCCTGAGGGACATAGCCTCCAGGCAAGAAGCTCTTAATAGTAGCTGCATCCTCTTTCCTTCCCCTGTCCTAGGTTCCCTGTAAGAGTTAGTTATAGGGCTGGGGCTGTGGCAGAGCACGAGTTCCATCTCTAACTCCACCAGCTGAACAGCAGTAAGCACACCAGCCCTGTGTGTCTGCAGTCTGGCCCTGCTCCTGCAGGCTCTCCCAGCTTTGAGTGTCCTACAGGTGGGGATGAAAAGATAGCACTTAGAGTTGAATCTGGCCTCTCCCTTTTAGCTGTCCACCACCAGCACTTGTCAAAGAGATCCTGAGCAATGTCCAGAGGCTGACTTTCTATGGATTCCTTGTGGCTCTCTCAAAGCATCATGGGATCAACCAAGCCCTAGGTAAGCAGAGCTCACTGTGATCACCTGTGCTCCTCCCAACAACACAGGCAACAACAGCTGGCCTGTCAACATGGCCCTACAGGAATAGGATGACACTCTTGATTTCTCCAAGGTAGAAGCTGCAATGTGCATCATCTGCCTGCCTGTGCCTAGGAGGTCCCTTACATTCCCATGTGACTGCAGTGACTGACAACTGTCTGCCCTGCCCCAACATGAATAAGTGACTGCTCTGTTACCTGGCATAGGTCTACCCAGCCCCTCCCTACAGAATCCCTGGTTCTGTTCTAAGGAGTGGCCTGCAGGTTGGGCAGACACAAAGCTATTTACCCAATGACTCTGGAGATTATGTATCAAAGCAACTGAATCCCATTTAGAAACAAGGCAAAGGTGTGTCTGGGGAAGTTTTTTCCACAGCTGTCAGGGGTGGGGAGCAAGAAATCTGATAAATCTGAAAAAGAAAAAATGGAGACTGGCCCAGTTTTAATACCTATCACTTTTATTCTCACTGGCCTCCTCCACCCACTGCACCCCTCCCCCATGTGTAACCACTACTCTCCCAGTTAGGGACCAGCAGGCCACTCTTGTTCTGAAGACTTGTTGATTTTTGTTTTGAGGCAATGTCTCATTGTATATATGAGGCTGTGTAGCCTGGAATGTACTAAGTAGACCAGGCTGGCCTTGAACTCAGAGATCCGCCTGCCTCTGCCTCCAAGTGTGTGCTGGGATTAAAGGTGTTTTAATAAGTTTTAAGCACTTAGTATTTACGTCTATGCTCAGGAGACTTTCCTTGTGTGATTAGATCCAGGCATTCTTCCCTCTGTGCCAGTTTAGGGAATGGCACTGAGGGAAGGGCAATTAACTGACATCTGCTAAATGCCTAACACAGTGGGCCAGAAGCTGTACTGGAGCCTTTATGCTTATTTCTGTGTACTCACATCTGCCAGAGTCCTAGAGGAGATAGGCGAGAACTAAGTAATTGATCAGAGCCTGGTTACTCTGAGTCACTCAGGGACCTGCTCAACTCAGATTCATAACTAGGACTGCTGGACTAGAGTTAGAGATCAGGCCAACTGGGGATCAGACTCAGGAGCCAGTGAGGGCTTGCTGTTCTTTCACAGTCCGAGGAACTGACCACTTCTCTACCAGTGACTTCTGCAAGCAGGAAAAGAAAAGGCTATTAGCAATGATCACAGCCTGCATTAACCTCATCCCCTCTGCTCAGGCAGTGCTAGCACACACCTTTAATACCAGCACTCAGGAGGTAGAGGCAGATGAAGGCAGAGAAGAGATTCATCTTGTGAATCTCTGTGATGCCAGCCTGATCTAGAGTTTCAGGGTGACGCCAGCCTGATCTAGAGTTTCAGGATAGCCAAGAATACTGTTTCAACAACAATAGGGAAGGAAACCAGAAAAGAACCTTCTGAGGGGAACAGAAAGGAGCCTTGTGCAATGTTCTCTGAGTACTGACTAATGCTAGTGTGTAGAATAAGCAACGATAGAAGGCAGCATGTGTTAAAATAGGGACTGGGAAATATCCTGGTTCTAACAGTTTGTGTAAGACTGTGGGGTATCCCTGAAACACCCCACAAAATGATAAGGCAAATCGCCCGATACCTTTTAGAAGAGTCAGTGCTGGACACTTTTTAATCTCTCTGAAGCCCAGCACCACTGACTGTCCAATCTAGGGACTAAATACCATTAAGCCCTGTTCTTTCAACAATTTACTGGTAACAATCTTCCTCTCTGCAAATTTCAATCCCTCAAAAAATTTCAACTGTATTTGTCCCCAGCTACCAAAAAAGAAAGAAAAGAAATTAAAGAATCTAATTAATCTGAAAAAGAGCAAAACAAAGAAAATTTAAGTGGAGAAGCACTAAAGACTCTTCATATCACCAACCTTACCCCTCATGACTAAGGAAACCAATCCAGACAGACGTTAGCATGAGACCTCAGGATGGGACGGCTTTCCTCCCTACCAGAAGCTGCAATTTTAACATGTCTCCACGTATCACCTGACATGGGGACATACAATTGGCTTTTTTCTTCCCTCTGGAGTTAGCTTAGGCCATTATCATCCAGCTAAGCACACGGGGCCTCAAGAACTAAACACCAGTGCCGGTCACAAACCACATCCAATCTTGGAAGGGGACTGATCAACCTGTTTGTAGATATCTCCTTAGCTTGTCCCAAATGAGGAAAGGGAAACAGTAACTAAGTTTATCAAGTGATACCCAAGACCACATAAACTAACTTCTTCTGGCCAACCAGTTGTCAGACATGAAGGCAAAGGGCAAAATATCTGCTGCCTGTTTGAAGGGCCTTCATGTTGTTTCATGACTTCACCCCCAAATCCCTGTCTTCTAGGAGCTTTGCCTGACAAAGGAGACCTGATGCATGACCCAGCCATGGATGAGGAGCTGGAACGGCTGTAAGTGTCAAGTGGGAAGATGCTGCCCTCTTGTGGAAGCTAAATCTGTCAGATGTGGCTGTGCCCCATTGTAGGTGACACAGCACTTTGTTTTTAACACCCCATATTGGTCAGGGAAAGCTTGGGGCCAAGAGAGAAGAGAGGTACCATAAGTCCTTGGGGCTCTGCTCAAGTCTAAGTGTAGAGGGTCCTGATCTCTGAATAGGAGACTCATCACATCACCTTCTGGGCTTCTTTCCTTCTTCAGGCTGGTCCAGGTCCCAGGCCTGGTCAACTCCATCACTGCCACTTCTGAGGCCAGCTGCCTGCCTTCCCGAACCCCTCCCCGGGTTGGTTCCCCATGGAAACCCCTCCATCGCTCCCGCAAATTGGATGCAGAGAGCGATGGCTCCACTGAAGAGACAGATGAGTCCGAGACTTGAATCTGAAGGGTCCCATCTGTGGCCTGTACCTTGTTCCCACCCTGCTCTTGCCGCTCTCACCAGACTTCTCCCACATCACTATGCGGCCCTCTGCTGGAGAGAATGGTGAATAACAGTCCTCATAAGACCAGCCTAGTTCAATAATCCCAGAGATCCTCTAACTCATGCTCTAAGCAACCTTTTGGTCCCTAAACTGACATGCTGTCCCACAGGCCACTTCAGCACAGGGAAGAGTGTTGGCTTTAGTCTTGTTGGCAGAGCTGCTTATGCTTTACGTACAGTGTTGTCTCAGCCAGCCCATGATCCTCCTAGTAAGGGTAATTTTTCACAGCTCCTTTAGAAGGGAAACATGAATTAGTAATGCAGGGTCTTCATGGTGGAGGGTGACTCCTGAGAGCATGTGCTGGGAAGACGTATCAACTGGCCTTCTGCTGGAGTGATCAGTCACTAGCTGGAATAAGAGGGAGGATGGGCAAGAATTTCACTTTTAAAATCTGCTTCAAGTTTGTATCAAATAGTCAAATCTGTTAAATGAATAAAGTCCCTTGTGTCTGGTAAGCAATGAGTCTAAAGCCAGTAGGCTCTGGGGAGGGGAAGGGAAAATGTGACTTGGGTGGTTTTCTGACTGGACGTGAGGTGGAACCTGGGGGCCATTCCAGGATGGAGACCTGCCTCAGCTGACAGAGGACTGGCCTCCCACAGATGAGGACAGCCATTCAAAGCAGGTGTTCTGAACATGGCCTCCAGAACATGTGAGTGTCAGGTTCTCTCTCCCTGGCCACAAGAACTAGAGCTGCAAGCCTTTTCCAGAGTTCCATTAGATGTTCGTGAAGACCAGTTTAGGGCAGTGGTGCACATCTGCACAAAGCAGGCCTAAGATTTTGAAGAAGAGACTGGAAAAGGTCAGAGTTATTCTTATCTTTCTTGAATGAGGTAGATCTCTAAAAAATAAAATTCACTAAGGAGTCATGGCAGAATAGGCTGCCTGCTCCAAGGCCGATATCACCATTTACTGGACACATAATTTCCTGCATTCTTCCTTGCCAATGGATGATTACAAGTGGCTTCCAGAAGCCCTGTGGTACCAAGCCTACCTACAGGCATCTGAGTGAGCCCTCAAAGGTTCCTCAAATTCTGGTGTGTACCAGAACCAGAGAAGCTTGTCACAGTGCCATTTATCAAGCTGGAGTCCTACTATACCAAGTTAGCATTGGAAACAGAAATCATGTATTTAAACACCCCAGATGATTCCAGGGAACTTGGCTCCCTGTACCTGCCTTTCTAACCCTCTATTTCCCAGAGAGGCTTATAACTAACAAAGTGGCCTTAAAAGGGTTTACACATAGCATCCCTAACTCTTCCAAAATATTTTATATCTATTTAAATTTAAATATATATTTAGGGGTCGGAGGTTTAGCTCAGTGGTAGAGCACTTGCCTAGCAAGCGCAAGGCCCTGGGTTTGGTCCTCAGCTCCGGGGGTGGGGGGGAGTCTTCTTCTATTAAATATATATTTAAAATGCTTTTCCAAGCATTTTAGTACCTTTAGCCAATGCTGAAACAGGAGGATTTCAAGTACAAAGCCAGTCTGAGGTATGGAGACAGTCTCAAACACAAAGCAGAGCTCCGTTGACAAGCAGGTCCCTGTCTGCTTCCTGTGATGAGGTGCTAAACCACTGAGGTTGCAGACAAACTAAAGGACCAACTAACACCACCTCTTTCCTCCACGTGCAACAGGGTGGTGAGGTCGAGGCTGTACCGGACCCCGCGGCAGCAAAGGGGCAAGGAGCCAGGGGCCTTTGGCTTTCAGAGAAGAGACAAGCTGGAGGCCCCGGAGAGAGTGCCCTCAGCTTTGGCACCGACGCCCAACCCATATCGGTGGGAGCCCAGAGAGTGAGCGAAGGGCCACACTGGGCAGGGAGGCAGGATGGAGAGGACACTGACCCGCAGGGCCCCGTGGGGGCTTTATTTTGACACCACTTTGTTTCAATACAAACAGTGCTGAAAGAAAGTCATGTCCCTCTGGGGAGGGATGAGGGAAGAGTGGTCGTTGTTTGGGAGCCCAACCTGCAAGCCACAGGTAGAGGTTGGGCCCAGACTGCCAGCGTGGCAGGGTGAGATGGCACCAAGGATGACACAGTGCATGGCCCAGCTGCCAGTGTTTGGAGCCTGCAGCTGCAGGTCCTCAAGCTCTCACTGGTTGATGGGGTGCTGTCCAGGACCCCTAAACCCAGGATGATGCAGAGGATAAAAGCTGAGCTCCAGGGGCTTCTTTCTCTCAGAGTCTCAGCTTTCTCAG
The DNA here is from genome assembly GCF_021556685.1 of Rattus norvegicus. Classification (NCBI taxonomy): domain Eukaryota; kingdom Metazoa; phylum Chordata; class Mammalia; order Rodentia; family Muridae; genus Rattus; species Rattus norvegicus. Next base: position 76,567,526 of record NC_141536.1, on the reverse strand, counting down.
CTAATAGGTTCACAGCATCCAGGCAGGACACAGGTGAGACTCACCATGGGGCCAAGCAGGACACAAAAAGAGAGGACCTCAAGCATAGACAGAGGGTGCTGTGATCCACAGGAATGGTAGGTAAAGGCTCTCAAACACCCAGGCAGAAGTCAGCCTCCAAGGGACAGCTGTGACAACGGAAGATTGCTCAGGCCTCCAGGCTGATCCCAAATAAAACCTTCAGGTACCAAGCAAAAGTTCTAGCTCTTAGTGAGCTACCAGGGTCCTTCTCCTAATCCATCCTTCCCTGGAACCCAGAAGAGGCCACTGACAGGAACAGCAGTGGCAAATCCATAACTTCCCCGCAAGGGCTGATACAGCACAACTCTTGCTAGGCCTCCCCTGCCTCCAGAAGATGGAGGCCCAAGCCCTCAAACCACCTACAAGGATCCTAGAGCCTGCAAAGCCTTAGGCCTTCCCTCGTGGGGAGAACTAGACCCATAAAGCCATCCTGATGGACTCCTCCCCTCACTCCCAGTACAGCAGGCCAAGCAGCAGCAGCTTTGGGGCAAGACCAGAGGGAAGGACACTAGCATGGAGGGAAAGTGTGAGGGATGGGGACAAGGACTCAAAGCACAGGCTGAGGACAAGGGCTGATGCTGACCATTCCCCTTGCCAAGATCCCCCAACTCATCCAACTCACACACCACACACACAAAGTCAAAATCCCCAGATCCACAAGATAGGCATCTCTGGCCTGGGAATCAGGGTTCTTGCTGTCACCACCACAGGCCTGAGCCATGGAGCCTGGATCAGTAGGAACCGTAGCGATCCTGAGTGGGGAGAATAAAAACACAAAGTCAGAATCTCTAATCTGCAGGAGCTCCCCCAGTATACACAATGCCTCCCCAGCGCATCCACAGCAGAACTAGGGCTGGCTGCTGCAGAGGGCTGGGGACCCCATGTTGGAAGTATGTGATGGAAGCTGGAGTGAAAGCCACCTAGATACTAATGAAAAGGAAAGTCCTGCCTGACAGAACCTGGGGGGTTGGGGGAGAGCAGTAGCTTAGCCAAGGTCCCCAGCTCCGGAAAAAAAAAAAAAAAGAAAAGTAAAACAAGCTTAGCCAAATCAGTGCAGACACATTATCACCTTAGGGAGAGGCTTAGCCCAAAAACAAGGATGGAGAGTAACTTTCCTGCTGAGAAAATCAAGTGATCTCTACAGAGCTGGCCAGGGCTAGTTAGCAGTATATCTAGATACAGTAGAAGGCAAACCTCAACAATTCTTCCCAGGTCCAGTAGCCCAGCCTCACCTGTAAAGAATTCATCACACCATTGGCCAGCACAGCCATCTTGCCAGCCACAGACTTGACACCCTGCTTAAACTGGGCAATGTCAGCTGTAGGAAGTACATTCCCCAGAGATACAGTTCCTGTAAAATTAAGGGAAGGGGTGATCAAGAGCTCTGCAAGAAGCCTGTCCCAGCAACAGGGTACTCCAGCTGTGCTCATTCGGTGTCTGCGACAACACGGAGGCCCTACCTCCTCCATGAGCTCCATCCACATCCCCAAAAAGGTCTGAAGAGCTGATGGCACTGCTGCCCGAAAGCTGCTGTAACCGAGACCTGGCTTCATACTGTGTTGGAGAAAAGACAAGGTCTGGGCAATCTTTGGCCAGTGATAAAAGAACTGATTTATGCCAAATTAGGTTACCTACTGCTGAAGCCCAAGGACAGACAGGGAAGCTCTGGCTGCTGCCTGCTGTGCCAAGTACACAACTTCACTAACCTCAGAGTCCACCTCTCGACCAAAGAACATGTCAGACGAGATGGCTTTGGCTCCTGCGAACTTCTGACGTGCTTCACTGGACTCAAGACCTGAGATCCGACTCTCCACTTCCCTCCGACTTGTGGTTCTGTGGGCAAGTGCAGAACATCTCTGTCCCTTCTCATTACCACCAGGGAAAGTGGATTCAGAAGCCAAAAACTGTACCCATAACTTTCTGGCCATGGCTTATCATCTGTCCTGCAACTCTGGGATTCAAGAACCTTTCCCCCTAGTGAATACCCTACAAAAGAATGCCAAGAGGTCCTCTCCCTTTTCTTCACTGAATCCAAGGCACAAAGAGCCTCAATCTAGACAGAGTGGAGTATGGACAGAGTGGAGTATGGTTCTGAGGGCTTAGGCTCACAAGAAGGCCCTATTATCACTGCTGCTGTCCTTGTCCTACTCAGAATCTGAAGTAACCAGGTCTGTTTCCCTGGCTTACACCCACTCTCCTGCTGTAACTATTCAGTACCATGATCACTGTTTCAGAATCATGCTAATGTGGATAGGAGGGCCACGCCACTTCACTCCTGATGAAGGCTCTAGGCTGGGGGTTTTACAACTGTCCTTCCAACAACCCAGTGAAGTTATTTCTTATGTCATATTTTACAAATGGATAGTCTATAGTAACAAAACATTGTTCATAGTGAGTAGAGTGAGAGTTTTAAAAAAATAAGGGGCCTACCAGGTGGAAAACATGGGTTTGATCCCTATTCTGCAAACAATCAAAACTTGAAGCATATAGTCACCTTTGGAAGGGACATCAGAACTGAAAAAGAAAAGCAGGCTCCTCCCACCATAAAACAGATCCCAATCCAAGGCTTCCCACCTGTCTAGTGAATGGTCACAAGCCATATGTGGCTATTTACATCTGCTAAAATTACATTAATAACATTAAAAACTCAGTTCCTCAGCTGCACTAGCTTAACAGCCATACAGCTAGTGCAGGTACCAAACCCTTGCATCACTGCAAATTCTGCAGATAGCACTGCCTGCCCACACTACCTTTCTGAAATAGGCCGGATGCTGGAGATGGTAACTTCAGGTTCCTTCTCTTCTACCCTGTCCATACCCCAGGCTGCATCTGAATCCCAGCGGGAACCAAAAGTTTCTCCCAAAGAAAAGGGGTTATCCTTGTACCTAGGGAGATATCAGAATAGCTCAGAGAAACCTGTAAAAGAACAAAACAGTCAAGTCTATGCCCCAGCAACAGCCTTACTTTGGGGGTCCAGAAGCAAATGTTCCAACATCATCAAACAAGTCAAGTTGTGAACGGGAAGATTTTGCACTCAGCGGGGTTTCCTGCTCAATCATCTGCATCTCAGACAGCACAGAGTGGGAGATGGAGCTGTGGGGAAAGCACAGCAGGCCAAAGGCTGGCAATAAGCATCAACAGTTCATAGACCAAGAGCAGAGGCTAGGCTGATGGGTCTGTTTCACCACCCACCACCCACCACCCACCACCCACCACCCACCACCCACCACCCACCACCCACCACCCACCACCCACCACAGTGTGGCTCCCTGCCTGTGTGCTGCACTGGGCCAGTTCAGGCAAAGAACTATGTTCCATGACCTGGGACCACACTCAGAAATGTTAACATACCAGCTTTGTTCTCTCAAAAGGCTTGTCCCAAGACAGTGGCTATTGGTGGTTATCTGAATAATGTACACCAGCCTCCATTCCTCCCCTTTTGGTTTTTGGTTTGCATTTTCTAAGGAGACTGGCTATGTGACCCGGATCTTCCTCCCTCAGCCTTTCCAGGGTTGGGATGACAGGCATGAGCCACTATGCCCAGCTCCATCTCCATCCTTACTTAGTGCCATTACACCACAGACTCTCCTTCCTGAGATCCTGACAAATGTACACATGCACAAAACAGAGTGGAAACACCTGAAACCCTCATGGGATCACGGTGAGCCCTTACTCTTCCATCTCTTAGAAAAGAAAAGAGGAAGAAACTGCGTCTCCTAGCACAGGGTCTGGCCATACACCAAGACCTGGATCTGCCAGTGCTCCCTAGAGTGGGTGGCAGCACAGCCAATGCCTCACCCCTGTCAGGATCCCTTCGGTTCACACAAACTCACTAATAGATTCCAAACTGAAAACTGCCAAGGAATGAATATTTTGCAACTGGATTTTAAATAAGGTGGACTAGATTTAAGTAAGAGATTCTATTGCACTGTAAAAAAAAAGAAAAAAAAGAACACACAGGGGCTAGAGAGAAGGCTCAGAGGTCACTGCCACTTTCCCAAAGGACATGTGTTTAATTCCTGGCACCCACATGCAGCTCACAACTATCTAACTCCAGTCCCAGGTGACCCAATATTCTCTCTGACCATGAGTCATCCTTGCCTATGTAACTACTTTGAGGCCAGCCTGAGCTACATAAGACTGTCCACAAAACAAAAGACTGGCCTGTTTGAGGCCAGCCAGGACTAATGAGACGCTGTCTCAAACTAACAAGCACACAGACATCTACACACTCCTGCACTTCACTAATGACCCTAGTGCTTACACTAGCAGCATACCGGGGATCACTCCCTAGGACTTGGCAGGGGAGAAATGCTTCTACCAAGGTGCTCTCTGACCTCCACATGTGTGCCATAGGACATGTAGGCATACATACATACATACATATACATACATACAAATTTTAAAAAAAGTAAATAAGAATGTAATTTTAAAAGATTTAGTAGGAAAAAAAGATTTAGTAGGGGTTGGGGACTTAGCTCAGTGGTAGAGCGCTTGCATAGCAAGCGCAAGGCCCTGGGTTCGGTCCCCAGCTCCAGGAAAAGAAAAAGACAAAATAAAAGATTTGGTAAATGTTGGTAAGAGAGCTCGGTAGGTAAAAAAGCACTCACTACCAAGTCCAGTGGCCTGAATTTAACCCTGGAGTCCAGACAGTGAAAGGACATGATCACAGATACACACACGCACACGCACACACGAAAAAAATGTAATAATGTAAAAAACCTTATAGACACTTATATCATACACGAACACACAGATGTTCACACTTCTGCACTTCACCAATGACACTAGTGCTTACACTAGTGCACACACAGAAAAGGAATAAGGTAAATCCAAGTATATGTTCTGAAAGATTAAATTTCAAGTCAGACTTGCCTTGGAGGGTATAGTAGCACAGGCCTTTAATCCCAGCACTTGGGCAGAGGCAGGCAGATCTCTGAGTTAGAGGCCAGCATAGTTTACAAAGTGAGTCTAGGATAGCCGGAGCCACACAGTGTTAAAAAACAAAACCAAAAATAAACAACAAACAAAACTACAAATGAATTTAGAATGAAAAAGTCAGCTCATTTGCCGACTGCAAGGTTCGGAGCGTTGAGGAAGCTGCTTAGCATCTCAGGATCCTCATGTGCACAGAGGTAGCGAAGTCCTTACCACGTCTAAGACATTCCTCATAGGGAGCCCAGGCCTCCTAAGAAGAGCCATGGCACATGCTAACTGCAGCCAGGACCTTGTCAATGGCATCAGCAGATATTCTTCTACTTCTTTTTCTTCATCATCATCATCATCACCATCAGTTCTCTTTTGAGACAGAGTCTCCCAGAACCCAGTCTTATTTTGGATTCCTATGTAGCCAAGATCACTCTGAACTCCTGATCTTACCCACTTCTACATTCCAAGTGCTAGGATCCCTGGTGCATGCCACCTTGCAGTTACATTTTAGCACAGGTTAGCCTGGAACTTGCTATATAGCCAAGAATCACCTTGAACCTCTGACCTTCCTGCCTCCGGAGTGCTGAGATTACAGACTTATACCGACACACTAGTTTTATATAGTACGGAGGACTGAACTCAGAGCTTCATGCATGCAAGGCAAACACACTACCAAGCAAGCTACATTCCCAGGCCCACATATTTTAATTTTTAAAAGACATAAAAAAAATCTATTACTATCTTTAATTCCAGCAATTGGAAGGTAGAGGCAAAAGAATTTCTGGGAGTTTGAGGCCAGCCCAGATTGAACACTAAGACCATCTTAAAAAACAAAGTCATGCTCACAGCCATCTGTAATGGGATCTGATGCCCTCTCTGGTGTGTCTGAAGACAGCTACAGTGTACTCATATATAAAATAAATAAATCTTTGAAAAAAACCACTATTACTGAAATCTCTAAATAGTAACTCAAAATGCTTCAGAGAGCAGCTCTGCTTTTGTTAAGCAAAGCACAGAACAAAAACCAAGTAGTTCTAGAACAATAGACTCCTAGCTAGGCAGTGGTGGACACACACACACACACACACACACACTCTCTCTCTCTCTCTCTCTCTCTCTCTCACGAAAACACACACAGGACTCCCCAGAGGCATTAGAAGTGTGGGATAGGGGCTGGGGATTTAGCTCAGTGGTAGAGCGCTTACCTAGGAAGCGCAAGGCCCTGGGTTCGGTCCCCAGCTCCGAAAAAAAAAGAACCAAAAAAAAAAAAAAAAAGTGTGGGATAGTTTGAGGTATTACAGTATCTGGTAGGACGAATGGCATTTACTAGACAAGGACTAAGAAAGCAAAAAGCCCTAAGGTTCTTTTTTTTTTTTTTTTAAACATTTATTTATTATGTATACGTTATACAGCTTTCTACCTGCATGTATGCCTGCAGGCCAGAAGAGGGCATCAGACCTGATTATAGATGGTTATGAGCCACCATGTGGTTGCTGGGAATTGAACTCAGGACCTCTGGAAGAGCAGACAGTGTTCTTAACCTCTGAGCCATCTCTCCAGCCCCCAAGCCCTAAGGATCTTAGGTCTTGGAGAAAAAAGAACTGTTCAGTCACAAAGCAGTCATATTAATAAGTGTTATCCTAGCCTGGAGTAAAACAGCACCTGATCCTGCTCACTTAAGCAATGAATACACGTGGGCCAACCACTGTCCTAGGCACTTTAAGACAACAAAATAATTCTCTCTTCAGCCTCAGAAGACTAAGCAAGGAACCCTGACTCACTAGGTACAGCCTGTTCTGGCTCCCAGAAAAACAATGGCATTTTTCTAATACACCAGAGCCCTAGCCTCACCTTCGGGACACCAAGCCCATGCCCAGCCTTTCAGCCTGCTCTCGTTTCTTTCCTTCAAGGTTCTGTAGCTTTTTCTCCTCCTTCTTGCGATCAATCTGGAGCTCCTGGTAGGCCAGACGCATGGAGGCAACCCTGGAAGGAATGAACACTCAGAGGCTGCCACCCATGCCACCTGTCACCAACCCCCACACAAGCCAAGGGCACCACAGCAATCACGCACATGGACTCTTCTGCCTGCTTCTTGGCATCAGCTGCCTGCTGCTCTCGGAGCTTCTCTGCCACCTGGGCCTGCCGCTCAATCTCAGTAAAGCTCTGGTTGCTCACCTTCTGAGCTCCCAGGCCTTTCTTGGCACCCAGCTGAAGAGAAAACCATGTGATGTGGGGTCTGGCCAGCCAGTCTCCTCAGCTCCCTCCCCAGTGTGGTCACTGTAGTCACACCCACAGTGAAAGGGATCCTCCTCCTTAGGGTCCAGTGAGCATTCTAAGACAACAGTGGTTCTGCTTGGCACAACCGCCGCGCAGGTCTCAGGAATGAAGACAACAATTAATGCTGACTGGGGCCTGCTATGTGCCAAGTTCTCTAAATACTAGATGTGCTTGATCTAGCTTACTGCCCAGAAGAAAGTACTGGTAGCTTACTGTACCAGGAGTTAAGTAACTTTATATCACTTTCACAGACAAGGTTCAGACAAGTTTAGTACCTTTGCCAGTACATGGGGAGAACTGAAGGAGCCCAACTCCAGCTCACAACCACCCTACAATATTGTCTCATCCCACCTACCCCTTTCTTAGCTGCTGCTGGCTTCTTCTTGCCAATAATGGAGCTTTTCAGTTCTGTGTGAGGAAGAAGGTGAGCATGAGCTAGGACAAAGGAAGGTCAGAGAAGGTGGCTTAGTCCACACCAAGCAGCTTCACAACAAGAGCATGTAAAAAGAACTCCTTCAGATGGAAAGGCAAAAACTGCCACCACCAGATCCAGCCGAGACTGTTCAAGCCAAAACCAGACAAAGTTAGGGGAGCTTGCTGATGCCCAAAAAGTCACAGTAAGAGCCTAGACCCGAGGCACAAAAGACAAAGTACCCAACCAAAGTAACAACTGTTAGGCAGGGAAATTGCTCAACAGTCTCAGCTGCTAATGCAGGGAGCTGGCAAGCAGGGCAGGTGTCCCAAACCCCTGGTTACCTCTGGTAGAAGAGAGCCCTTTAGCTGACAGATACATGGATTCTGGAGGAGAAACAGACGTGTGGCTAACAAGGGCCTGCCCCAGAAGCTTTATAAAGCTCCCAAACCCAGAAGCCTATAAAGAGCCTGCTTCAAAGTCTGCCTTCGCACATAATCAGCTGGACAGTCACTGGCTTCCTGCCCCATCCCCCAAGAGTCAACAGAACAAACCAAGGTCAGCAAAGGAATTATTTACCATAACCAAGTCTGAAGGCCACAGAAGAGTGGGAAAAGGCTGAACTTTGAAAGGACAGTATTACCTCTAGCCATGAGTAGCTTAAAGCTAAACCCATACCCTGGAAATGGACGAAACGAGCCAGTCCTACCTGACACCAGTCCCATTCCAGCCTCCCATCTTGTGGCTAGATCTACTCCCACACTCAAAATGGCAGCCCATACAGAATTGTCAGTTCAAAGGCTCTGAGGTCAACATGGCAGTCAGAGCTTCAATTCCAGTGCCTACCCAAGAGGGGTCAGCTGCTCAGTGTGCTGTGGTTAGTTCACGTAAGTAGGCAACAGAGATCTGGAACAAATATTGCCCACTTTCTCCCAGCCTCCCACACCTGCCAGCTGTCATACCCAGAGAGGCTTGGGGTGAGGTTCCAAGCAGATCAGTGTTGGGGCCAGGTTCAGGTTCTGTGGAAGCAATTGACAGGAGTTACATTAAGGAGGTGGTAAGACAGGAGTCACTGGCTTTCCTCAGCTTGCCATCAAAAGATGTATGCCCACTCATTCCTCCAAGGACTAAAGTGAAACCTTCTCCGAACTTCTATGTCACTGGCCAAGTGTCCACTTCATATACCCTAACCCTTTTCCAGGCCCAAGCACTTTGTCGAGATCTGGGCTGAACTCACGCGCCAGGCTACTGCTCTCTGAAGGTAGGGCTGGTTGCTGGGTCCCTGAAGGATCCGTGGCTGCTGTATCCCAAGCAGGGGCCTAAAAAGGAAGCCAGATCATGGAGGCCTCAATGAGCCCTCCTAAAAAACCACAGCTACCTGTGGATGGGAGGCACTGCTCCCAGCTCTAAGACAAAACTGGAGATTAGCAATTATACTCACCAGTTACCATGGGAGAAAAATGTAGGAAAATAGCATCTTCAACTTATTGCCCAACTCATTCCCCTAACTGATAAAGCAGTAACAACTCTGGCCATGCACAGGCACAAATCCCTGGGTGCTCACAGATACAGCAGGTTCAGCTGAAGTAACTATGTACAGACTCTATCAAGTAACTATGTCTCCATTTTGGAAACTGAGCTTTGCTAGGTTAAGTCACTTGGCCACATCACAGAAATACTTGCAGTGAAGCTGGGATGTGACCTGAGGCTTTAACTTCAATACCCACTGCCAACAGAGGGGAGGCCTTTCTTATATACAGGTGGGTCACAGGAGAGGCGATCCTCATTGTCTCCAACTAATGTTCCTTTCTGGAAAATCTAGAAGTTGTTTAGGATCCCTGAGACTTCTTGAGCTTTCCAACTTTTCTCTACTCTAGAATCCATTTCTAAGGAGGATTCCACTGCATTCCCTTAAGAAGCAGGCAGTAATTACCAATTCTTAGCTACAAAACATTCTCTGAGACATTATACCTAAACACAAGAATTTATGTCATGATCACAAAAGGGTATTATAGCCTTGGTAAGTAAAGCATTTATCAGAGGAAATATCCCTGTGGTACTCACCTGAGTATGCTCTGTGAAGAAATCAGAGTCTTTCTTCTCTGGAGAGTGACTAGGAGCACTGTTCATATTGTCTATCCAAAGCTGAAAGGGAGGAGAGACACTGTGAAACTCAGGGTTGTTAACATCTCTTATCCCAACACCCTAGCCCAGGAACCAACACTCACATCAGTGCCGTGCCTAGCCAGAGCTGTACTCCCTAACTGCCTGATCTTCTCTCGGTACATCTGGGCAGCTCGGCTGTTATATTTGGTGTTAGCATCATTGGCCAGACATCCATGTTGGCGGAAAAAAGCAGTCTGGAGAGCAGACAGAGGAAGTAATATGTATTTACTCTCAAAGAGAACTGTATTCACACTATAGGAAACATTTTACTAAACAATTGGGGTATTATTTATACAGACTGACACACTACTGACACCAACTGATTTTCATAGAGGTAAAGGTCTTCCAAAATTCCTTTTCAAAACAAGACAGGAACAACAACAACAACAACAATAACAACAACAACAACAACAACAACACCTTAATTTTTGTTATTATATGTGCACCTCACATAACTGACCTCACTCTTCCCTCATCCAAAAATTCCCCAAAACAAAACCCAAAACAAAACACCATGCCATCCCCTCCCTGTGAGACCAGGGAATGAAGTCTAGGGAACTAAAGAATGTATGTACCTCTCACTCCAGCTATCCTCCCAAGGAGCCCACAAACCCCCAATGACTATGGAGACGAACTACATTGGGCTTTTCCAGAGAGCACTGTCTAGTTCAGTTTGTACTTAATTAAGTCTCTTTGAAAGTGTGTGGCATGTTCCAGAGCTGCAACCTCTCTGAACTGAGAAACCAAACTCACTTCTAAGAATCAAAGAAAAGTTACTACTCAGGCAGAAGGATAGGGTGGAGGAAGGTAAAGGAACGTTACCGCATTGGCATTCCCGCCGACCTGCATACACCTCAGCTGCAACCAGCTCCAGTTCGAATCCAACTCTGTGGACCTGTGTACAAACACTGAGCGTCAACTACCCGTTGACACCAAAGCATGCTTCCCTATCAAGACCAAACCTGTCATTTGGCCTCAGGCTTCTGTGGGTGTCCAGGAACCAGCACTCACTGTCCCATTTCCTCCTCTCTTCCCTGTATTTGAAATCATTGCTCTTCACCTAATCCAAAGGGTACTAATTATTTCTGAAAAGGAGATCCAAAATGAGGTCGACTTCTCAGGAATGCAGGCACGGGTTTGGCTCTCCTCCAAGAGTGGTCAAAAGCACACTAGAGATCTATTGGGCTAATCTTTCTTCAATAGCAAGGTCAATGCATCTAACTTCTCCCCAAATTGATCCCGAGTATCTTGTTAACTGTGAGGAGAAAAGCCCGCCAGGAGGTATCCAAACACCGAGTTCAGAAAGGTCCAATTCCTAACGTCCTCTCCTCTCTGACCATACATACAGCCCCTGTGAAGACACAACACCCTCACACAGAACCTACCTGATAAAGCTGAGATGAACACCCAAGGAGCGATGCACTCCAGAGCAGTCAATACACAAAAATACACCATACGTGATGCTGGCCCAACTAGGACTCTTGGCTCCACAATCGAAACAGGCCTAAGTGGAAGAGGCGACGAGTAAATGGTTAGGGCCCAGAGTCGAGGCCCAGCGCTAGAAACCACAAGAAAGCCTCCAACCTCCGTCCCCGCCGCCCTCTCTCAGACCCTAGAGGACAGGAGACGTCTTCTCCGCTGGCGCCAGGACCCGTGCCCCTCCCGCCCAAGCACCTTGTTGGTGGGAATTGCGCGAAGCCTCTTAAAAAGAGTCTGGATTTCGCTCTTGCTCGGGCCCGCCGCCATTTTCTCTTCTTCCCAGACACAACCCCGACCGACAGGTCCCGGCGCGGGCCAATCCTTGACGGCGAAGGGAGGCTAACCGCGCCGGTCCCGACAATGCCCTGACCCGCCTACGAGTAGAGTGATTCGACCATATCTGGGCCAATGAACGTCGGGCGGGACTGAAACATGACGTCACAGCCGGGAGCTCCACAATGGGTCTGAGAGTGAACGCCGCGCCGCGCCTAGCCAATCGGCAACCGGAACGGGCTACGGCTCGTGGGTTGGCCCAAATTTCCTCGCGAGTTCCTGTTGAACGCCAGAACCCTACGTGCTTAGTTCGACTACTGCCTGTGGGCCACAGGCAGATATCCATGGCAACAGACTCTGTGATGAGTTACTGATAGATGAGTAATGATTAACAATCTCCCAAGTGCTCCTGGTTCCATCGGGAAGACATTGGCAGGGCTCCAGCTCAGCTCACAATCCAGCAACTGGCCTGGAGCAGAGGCTCTTCCAGTCCAGATTACGCCACTGAAATTCCGGGACAGATACCAGGAGGCAACTGCCTGCCCAATCCCAGTTCCATAACACATGGCCGGTCCACTAACCTGCCCCATGCCTTCCACCAGCAAGAGTGGGGTATCAAAAGATGCTCACAACACTTGATGGAGTTTTTATTCTTGATCAAATTTAATACACACTACAAGAAGTCACAAAAGAGGGTGCTGCTAGCCCCAAACTACATTCTCCCCAACCTCACACCAGGAACTCCTAAACAGTTTAGGAACTGGATCCCCCTACTTGTGGGATGACCCAAATGCTCCCTGGGAGGTTCAGGCCCTTCTCAACCCTCTGTCACTCCAATCTCCCATCCTGCCCTCAACCTAAACTGTTGTCCTCTTTCTAAACCCAGACCCCCTTCCCATCATGGGCCCTAAGACTTCCTCCTGTGGGAACAGAGGGACAGCAGCAGCATATGGTTCAGGGCTTTCAGGTCCAGCAGTCCAGGAAGGGTTGAGCTCTGGCCATTTCACAGGGCTGTCAGGGCACTCAGGCACCCACACATTCTACATAATTGGCAGGGTACAGACCAATGCGGCCACTCTGCAGCTGGCCCTGGCACCAGCCCTGCTCATCCTCCTCACTCATCTTCAGCAGCTCTTCCCCTGAAGAAAGATGAACTGGTCACTGCCAAAGGCTTTGGCTTCACTGATCTCAACTGGGGGATGGGATAGCACAAGGGCCTACAAACTGGAGGATCCCCAACTCAGACCATGATAGAGCACAGCCTGGACAAGCCACCCAGCCTTAGACCCCAGGGAAGCAGCTGTTAGGTTGAGGCTGGACCCCCAGCAGCGCATGTGTGAGAAGGGAGTCTCTGGCTTTCCTTCCCTACAGCCCTGCTCTAGCAGGTAGGACAGGCTGAAATGAGAAGGAACCTGGAAGGGCCCCACGTACCTGCTCTGAAGCTCAGCTCATCGGCTTCCTGGCCAGCATAGTCATAAAGTGCCCGTACCCTCACCCCAGTGCCAGCTTTCCGGGGACTCTCCTCATCTGACCAGTCCTCGTCCTGCCCACTACTAGAGAAGGAAACACAAGGGGACAACTCAGGGCAAAAGACTGACTATATCCAGTACTCAAGACAATGGGCTTTGCCGCTTAGAGGATCGCTAAAGAGGTGGGTGGGAAGAAGCTGAGTGAACAGTCAGTCACACTGCTGCCTCTCACTACTGTGAATGTGGGTCCAACTCTGTGAAGAGGGCTGTTATACATCCAAACTGTGAAGGACATTAGACCAGGGAGCAAATCTAAACCTCTGTGAAATGGCCTTAACTCTACCAAGATGAGATGGGAAAGAAGTAGGAGGTGGGAACAAGCAGGGAATAGAGCTATTTCTTTTTTTTTGACCAGGGTCCTGGCTCTCACCCTGGGGATGATGGGGACTGGGGTGGGGGTGCGGTGCCATCTCTTGTAGGTACAATGCTGGTCAGAGTAACCTCATCTGGGCTCCGGCCACCCTTCTCCTTCCGGCTGATGGCTCTCTGTGTGTCTAAGGACCATTCCTGTGGAGAGATTTTGGAACACCTTCGCTGACTTCAGTGCAAACCTTGTCATTCTTTTGGGACCCACACTGAGCCCAACCCAAGTCCCACCCAGCCTATACCACCTGCCTCAAACTGTGGCCAGTTCATGGCCATGCCAGGCCCATGTGTGCTGCGCCACCAGCGCAGGTCTTCTTCATCGCTGGCATCCTCAATGCCCCGCTGCAGGTCTCGATGGAGCTCATGGAACCTATGAGGACTCAGTCAGACAGGGAAGGCCAAGGCCCCCTTCAAGTCATGCAGCCCAACCCAGAGGAAGTCAGGGAAGCCTCTATCCAGTGTGCTGGCCATACTTGTCACTACTGGAGAGGTCGAGGTGTTGATGCAAGGTGAGCAACACATCCTTGAAGAAGAGAAGTCGCTGGCGCTCAGCAGCCTGGCAGCTCTCGAAGGCCTGCTCCATGTCCTCCATGTAGCGTGGGGTATAGCGATTTAGCTCTGCCAGGGTCTGCTCATACTGGGTTTTCATCTGAGTGAGAGAGAGGGGAGGCAGTGAGGACAGACTGCCTTCCACTTAGGCCTGCAACCAGTATTCACTGAGCATAGCCACAGGCTAGACCTGAAGCTAGCTACCAGGGGCAGCCAGGCCTGAAACTCACTTCCTACCCTCGGGGACTGACAGAAGCAGCCTAATAAGGGAATTGGCATACAAACACCTATAAGAATCTGGGGGAGTTGGGGATTTAGCTCAGTGGTAGAGCGCTTACCTAGGAAGCGCAAGGCCCTGGGTTTGGTCCCCAGCTCCGAAAAAAAGAACCAAAAAAAAAAAAAAAAAAAAAAAAGAATCTGGATGGAGCACAAGACAGGGTCAATCTAGATGATAAGGAGAGATAAAGTAGGCTTCCTAGAGGAGGTGTTATAGAAATGGCACCCATTCAGGGCCATTCAGGTCCTGGAATGCTAGAGAGAAGGGCACTGGGAGTAGGGGACAGAGTATGCAATATGAGAAATGATTCCAGGTAACCAAGTCCCCAATGGCCTGAAACCCAGCCATTATTCTCTTGGGGGGAAAAAAACTCCTAGGTAAAACATCATATTTCTGGGGTTGGGGATTTAGCTCAGTGGTAGAGCACTTGCCTAGCAAGCGCAAGGCCCTGGGTTCGGTCCCCAGCTCCAAAAAAAAGAAAAAAGAAAAAGAAAAAAAAAAACATCGTATTTCCTCATGTTTCTCTGTGCATGTGTGCATGCGTGCATATGGTGGTGGCAGAATGTCAACATGGGGTGCCTTCCTCAGTCCCGCACAGCCTGTAGACAAGCTGGCCATCCAGGTCTGGGATCCACCTGTCCTGTCCACTCCTGCCTCACACCCATTCTGACAACTCTGCTTTACCACTCCTGCTGCGCTGTCTAGCTTTTTCCTCCACAACCAGCACTTCACCAACTAAGCTATCTCCCCAGGCCCAAGTTCCTCCTGCTTGTTCGTTTGTTTGTTTGTTTGTTTGTTTGTTTGTTTGTTTGTTGAGACAGGGTCTCACTACAGTAGCTTTGTTGTCTTGGAACTCCACGTAGACAAGGTTAGCCTCTATATAGACCAGGCTGGTCTTGAACCTATAGAAATCCACCTGCCTCTGTTTCCTGAGTGCTGATATTAAAGTGTGCATCCCGACGACACCCAGCCCAAGTTCCAGTTTTAGATAACCATCTCAAGAACGGACAGCGGTTGGGGATTTAGCTCAGCGGTAGAGCGCTTGCCTAGCAAGTGCAAGGCCCTGGGTTCGATCCCCAGCTCCGAAAAAAAAAAAAAAAAAAAACGGACGGCATTGGGAGTTAGAGCAGGAGGAGCCTAAGGTCTGAAGAGGCATCCCGGAAGGTTTGCCAGGGAACTGTACCTTCTCTGCCTCCTTGGTGCAGCGTCCCACCCGCTCCTGTAACTTTCGAAGCTGCTCCTGGGACATGGAGCTGTCGGCCTTCGCGTGGCTCTCCCGGGTCTGGGCTGTCTTCTCGTCCTTGCGGGCTGTGTGGTAGCTCTTCTTAGACGCCTCAACCTAAGATGCATGAGAACAACTCGGAATCCTAGACGCCACACCTGGTCCTTTGCGGACCTGGAGGGTGCCTGCCACCAGTAAATGCTGCCCCTGGCCTCACCTCCTTCAGCCTTTTTAGCCAGGGCTTCTGGGCCTTACGGAAACCATCCTCTGCAGCCCGGCTTTCCCGAAAGCCCCCCAGCACTGGCCGGTGGAAAGCCCCGCGCTGCCAAGTCCGCACTCGCTCGCTGTCTGGACCATGCAACTTCTCCCTCACTTCCAAGTGCAGCTCGCTCAGCCGCTCAGCCGCAGTGAAGAAGGCGTGCCAGGCCTTCTCCAGAGTGCCATATTGTGGGCCTGCAGAGGGATGATGAGCTTGGGCCAGGTGCGGCTGCTATCTTAAATACGACCTTCCCATCTCCCCACGTCCCGCTCTGGGTGCCAGACAGGGGCATGGTACGAGTTGGGGTGCCAAACTGAACAGCACCAATGTCAAGTGCTGCATATTAGGATTCCCTACTCTGCCCTGACATGAGTGATCTCGTGAATCTTTGCCTTCACTACTACCATGGGAGCACCGCCATTGCCAACACGGAATGGGCAAAAACAATGACAAAACAAACAACAAAGAAACTAAACTTAGAGAAGAGAGGTTAACTTGTCCAAAGCAGAGTAAAGCCAAGTCTGCTGCACAAGCTGTTTGCCTGGGATCTCTCTACCCAGATAAAAGACCTGCATTCCACATTTAGCTTCTTCTAGCTGTGACTTCAGGCAAGTCCCTTCTCTGACCTTTATTTCTGTTCTAGAAAACAGGTGGAGTAGGAATATAGATCCCTCTTGCCATGCACGCTTGAGGTCTTAAATTCCATCCCCAGTACCCACAAAACCTCAAGAAGCTGTCCCGAAGGTCCCACCCTCACCACCTGTGAGGCCTTTGGTAGGCCTGTGTACTGGCTCACCCTTCTCGACGGCACCCCTCCACTTGCGGGCCCAGTCAGCCAGCTGCTGGGCATAGGCCTTCTCAATTCGGGCGCGTTCTTGGAAGCAACTAATCAGGTCCCCACACAGCCTGTGCCCATCCTCAACCCTCTGCACCGTCCGTCTGTAGTTGCCAGCCTGGAGCACAGTGGAGCGATGGCTTTATGAGTCCCCTTTCCAGCTGGGACTGATAGCTAGGCTACTCCCCTGGACAGGTAGCTGAGCCCAGAAAGAGGGGGACAGTTTACTGCCACTCCAAACCCAGTCCCCAGCGGCTTACCTCCCAGAAACTGCCCCCTAGGACCTCCCCTCCAGCATCCTCTTCTGGAGCCATGGTATCCCTGCAGCACGGAATGGTGGCAGCTGTGGTGCTGAGGAAGGCAGGTAAATAAGCAGTAAAGTGAGGCCTGCAGTTTGGGGGCTGGGAAAAGGCCTTCTAATAGTCCAAAGCTTTGTCCTCTGCCATCCCCACCACCCACGGAAAGAGCAGAGCAGTGACCAAGCAGCAAAAGGCTACAAGTCCCCAAGAGGAGCCAGGAGAGAGACAAAGAAGGCAGCCCCCAAGTTCCCTTCTCCCTCTGGGTCTACCCGCCTCACTCCATCCTCTACACACCGGGGTCTCCAGATCACTTCAAGGACCCGCGTCCAAGTCTCCAAGCTGCCGCTATGACTCTGTCTTGATGTTAACAAGAGCACAGAAGGGAGTCAAGAGTGGGAGCCTCCAGTGTCCAGGGCGGTGCCCAGTACCCTCAATATAGCAACTGCTGTCAGAAGTGCCAGATTCCAGGCCGAGAATGCCAGATCGGTCACACAGCCCAGCAAGGGATTAGGTGACAGACAGGGGTAGATGGTGGGCAGGAAGCCCCACACACCTACTTTAGATGAGAACTCTTGCCTAACTAGGCCCCTTGGATGACAAGGCAACCCCATGAACAAACCAGTCCAAGTGAGGAGGTACCCTGTCACAACCCCAGCAACTGTCCTTGCTGAACAGAGTGGAGAGAGAGCCAGAAGGACCCTATCATGACCAGGAAGTTTCAGACAACTGTGTTTTACTGTGTTTTACCTCACTCTGAGGTGGAAATTCCCCCACCTAGTTAGTGTCCATGCTATGGCTGATAAAACTAGGTAATGAACCGGAAACACTTGAAAGATCCATCACTCATAAGGAGACAATTGCCTACCCCCTACCACCACCACACAACATCCAAAAGTCCTGATCAAAGGGTCCTGAGATAATTCCATTCTGCCTTCAAAAAGCCCAGGGTGGGGCTGGAGAGATGGCTCAGTGGTTGGGAGCATTGACTGCTCTTCCAGAGGTCCTGAGTTCAATTCCCAGCAACCACATGGTGGCTCCCAACCATCTGTAATGGGATCCGATGCCCTCTTCTGGTGTGTCTGAAGACAGCTACAGTGTACTCATATATAATAATAAATTAAAAAAAATTTTTTTCTTTTCTATTTTTCGGAGCTGGGAACCGAACCCAGGGCCTTGCGCTTGCTAGGCAAGCGCTCTACCACTGAGCTAAATTCCCAACCCCCCCAAAAAAATTTTTTTTGGTTCTTTTTTTCGGAGCTGGGGACCGAACCCAGGGCCTTGCGCTTCCTAGGCAAGCGCTCTACCACTGAGCTAAATCCCCAACCCCTAAATAAAAAAATTTTTAAAAAATTAAAAAAAAAAAAGCCCAGGGTGTGACATTATGAACTGCCAGTGGAGGACAGCAAAGTGAAATTTTACCCCCAAAGTCTGTCTATCTGTCCATCTCTGTCCATGTCTGTCTGTCTGTCTGTCCATCTCTGTCTCTCTGTCTCTCTGTCCCCCTCACCCCACCCCCGTCTCCCTTCCCCGACACTAGAGGACACAGTGACATGCAACCTCCTGCCTCCAGGCAAGTTCTCAGCTCTCCCCCGTACAAACCGACTCTTAGTCCATAGAAGGAAATTGTTTTCTTCCCTGAGATAGCCCAAGGCCTAAGGGACAGTTGGGTCAAGAGGACAAGAGTATGAGATGGCAGCAACCAAAGCAGGACTCTGACACAGTGCTCTCTAAACTGGTAAACCTCTACTTACTCTTAAAACTCCAAACTTCACTCTGCCTTCCTCGGGGCTCCCATAGCCCCTGTGTGCCCAGTCCCACACTATACAATCTATAGGTTGTGATTGGATTTGTCCAAAGTCATTGTCAGACTTCTGCAGTTTCGATTCACATTACCCCTGGGGCACTAAAATCCGTAACAACTCAATCAGAAAACAAGGGACTGGAGGCATAGCTCAGAGTAAGGATGTACTTGAGGCCAGAGGTTAGGTCCATCATCAGCATCAAAAAAGAAAGAAGAATGTCCCATTTGAAGACCAGAAAAGCTGATGACTACAGCAGCCCTGAGAAAAGCCTGGTCTAAGCTGACTTCCTACTTCTGCTGGCAGGAGGGAGACCAGCATCTCCCTGGGATCCCATTAGCCTATAGGCAATGAAGATCCCTGGACACAAACCAAACTGCCCCCCAACCTCAACTAGCTCTCCACCTCGTTTCCTCTTGAATCAGCCCCGCTTGTCCAGAATGGCTTGCCAGTCAGATGGGGTGTGTGTGAGGAGGAAGAGCAGTAATTATAAATCACTAGGCCTTTGGAGCTGCCCCAGTGAACTATCTGGGACCTGGGGCCCCTGCTACTCCAGGCTCCCTGCTCCTGGCTCCCAGGAGAGCTGCCCCCAACCCGTTCCTTCTCCCTGGCCCCAGAACAGAGCAGGCTGTGTGTATAGTGCTGGCACAGCTCCCTCAGGCCTCACAGAGCAAACACAAGTTGGATGGAGCCCCAGGCACAGCCAGGCCCGGCACCCCAGCTTCATCTGGCTATGGGGGTGGACCTGGCACCTTGGTCCCTGTTGAGGGGGATTGGCATCTTGTGCCTCCTGACGTTAGTAGAGGCCCACATCTGAGTAAGCACATCCTACCACAGTAAGAGCTCAGAGAACAAGAACAGGTAGTTAAAAATCTTTCCAGCCCAGGCCCTCCACCTAGCCTGTCAGAGAAGGCTTCTGGGACATTGGCAGGGTCATCTTCTCCGCCGCCGCTAGTGCTGAACGGGGAGTCCTGGGCTTCAGGACTGAGCCCACTCTCCCTACCTGAGCTTAAAGGCTTCTACCTTGCTCTTCACTTACACATAAGCCAGCCCCCACCCTTTTCCAGTAGCTGGGGACATAGGCCTGGAAGAGAGCAAAGCCACCCTTCCCAGCCCAGTCCTGTGTCCTGAGTCACAGGCTGCGCCCAGCAGCCTCTCCCAGTCAGCCTGTAGACCTAAGATTTGGAGGTGCAGGAGGGGCTGGCTGGTTGCTGATCCAGAGAGGGGCACTTAAAACCAAGAGACTGGCACAGTCTTTGGAAGGCTGGGGGAGGGGGCGGCTCAGAGAAAGGGGGAGGAGGCAGAGTCAGGGAGGGGCATAACAAAGGGGCATTTTTGGAAACCCGACCTGCCGGCTGAGGTGCCTGTCGCTGATGACGCACTCCTAACCTCGAACCTCCACACCAAATCACAGAACCCAGGGGCTGCCGGTCTTTGGCCTCCACCCTTATAGACAGTGCCACCCAACAAACCACCTCCGGATCCCAGAAGGCTCGGTGTTGAACAACTCTAAGCTGGTGGAGCCAGCCACACGGATAGGCATAGCCAGGCCTAGACATGGAGGCTTTAGGACTTCTTGGACAAACTAGTTGAACTTGGTCTCGGTGGGGAGGTGGGGCCAGCTGGTTGCTGCAGCGGGGAAGGGGCGCTGCCTACTAGGGTTAGCCATACAGATGGTGGCGCGAAGGGGCGGGGGGGGGGCGGGCTTTTTACAGAGGCCCCTTCTAGGGCTTCAGAACGGGCGCGAGGAGAGCAGTTTGGGACCCTCTAGGGGCCCCAAGAGATGATTTACTCCTCCAGCGTGGACGCCCCATTTCCCTTGGCTGGTCTGTAGAAACGCCTAATTAGCGTAGGAGATGAGATGGCCTTGCGCTCAGTGGCAGCCAATGGCCGGGGTCGCCCGCGCGGGAGTCCGTCCCATTGCCAACTTCAGGAGTCGGAGGACCAGAAAGCGAGCTAGAGCCACCGCGCCGCCGCCGTGTTCCCCAGCATCCCCTCCAAAGCACTCACCGTGTCCTCTCAGGGGCCTTCAGTGGGTTAGGGGAATCTGGTCACGCTCGGTGTGCAGTTCTACCACTCCCGGGTCCCGGCCACCGCCTCCTGGAGCGCTTCGGGCCCTCCCCCGGGAAGCCCGGCCCCCGGGCCCGCCCTCTTCGCGGTGCCGCCGCCCCAACCCCACCGACGGCATCCCCGCGGCGGGGACTGCAGGCATCCCTGCGCTAGGTGGCTCGGGATACGAGCCATAGGATCTGCTCCCCCGGTGCAGAGAAGCCGGAGCCAATAGTCTAAGGTGGCGGAGCGAGGCTACCAGAGAGCTAGATTTGAGCTTTGTCGCTCTCCGACTTTTCCAGAGCCTGGGAGGCCGGTGGGAGTGAGCGGAAACTTGCACACTAATCACTGGGGTGGGATTCGGGGACAATGCTGCATTACATTCTTTGCTGAGAGCACCTTTCTACGGGGAGACAGGTTCACAACCACCCACTCTTTGTAAACCTTACGTTTCACAATGGCGTAAACGAGGCTTAGAGATACCTTCAGCGGTTTGCCCAAGATCTCTAGTCCGGCAGAAGCAAGACTAGGAAAGCCATGCCTACCTAGAGCAGCTCTGCTTGCAGCTCTAGCACGCATTCCCAGACCTGAGACAAACATGCGGTGGGGGTGGAACAAAAAACACGAACTCCTCGGTGTTCACAGTTTCAGATTTTGTATCTCGGCTCATATTTAAATCCTTGGTCTTACCTCCTAGACCAATGTACACTTTTTCCGAATCGTCACGATGGCACCCCACCCTAAATAGATCCCTTCTTCCCTGCCCCACCCCCAGCCTCTCGGGATTTCAGAGCCCGTGGGTCTGTTATTTATATCCACTGGAGCGGTCCAAGAATGTTCTGAGGCTGACCTAATCGCCACCTGCTCAGGTTCCCCGCCCCTCCTGCTCTCTCCTGAGCCGGGTGAGCCAGCAGTGGTGCCCAGGACCCGAGAGACAGGAGTGGACGCGGGTCAGCGGGGTCCCAGGCCTCTGGTTCAGGGGTCCTGGAGTCACAGTTCACTCCGGGTTGGAGAGCCCAAGGGACCGCCCCCTAGGGGACCGTGCGCGCTCTGGGAAGCAACCGGCCTTGCTGCTCTCTTTCCAGCAGGCACATTTCCAACCCAGCCCCCTCCACTCCCTTAGAAGTGTGAGTACGTGCGCGCGCGGATTTTTAAAAAGACAACTTTAAAAATAGCAAAATCGTGTTGTTTCTAAATCTGGAAGAAATCACTGACAAGTTCTTCGCTCAGTAGAGTCCACTCACAGAATGGGAAGAGGGGCTCCTGAGTTTAACGGTAACTTAGGAGTGACACCAGCTGCCCGGGGGGGGGGGGGGGTTGACTTAGGAGCGTGAAACTGTCTCCTTCAGCGGCCCGTGTTGTCACAAAGACGCCCATCACTCGTGGCCTGAGGACTCTGGCCGCGCGCGTGTAGCAAATCTGTAATAGGAGACTTGAAACCTGAGGATGTGGTTTCTGAAACCAATTTCTACACCCACTCTCTCAAGGCTTGTGCAGATCTTTCTCCTTATCTGTTTCTGCCTCTGTAAAACCTGACAGGTAACCCTACCACTGGGCTGTGTGCCCCAGTTAATTAATGATTGTTAAACAACTGCAAATGAGAGGGGCTTGGGAACCGTCTAATCACAGCCATGGTGCTAGCACGATTTGGAATCAGTTACCATCGCACCTATCGCCTGGGGGAGTTTAGGCACCTAGACAGAAAGTGTGAAAATACAAGAATGAAATTAATTACAGAGGCAGCCTATTAAAACCTCATTAAAAAATAAAGTTGGCAGCCAGGCTCAGGGATGTGGGGAAGTCAGGATATAGAAGCTCAGGAAACAAGGCTGTTCATCAGACCACAGGGAGAAGAGGATATGCAGTGGAAAACATCTGGCTTCCCTGGGGTTCCAATCTAGAATCGGAAAGCAGAAATGTTGCAGCTGATCTTAATTGTCCCTAAGGTACTGGGAGGGGGCAAAGGACAGAACATTTGGAGCTGTAGGTGAAAGGAGACAGACATGGGCTCAGGATCCCAGTTCCCACTCCCCCAGGGGCTCAGATTTCATAGGAACAGGCCCTTTAATTACACAGTCCTTCAACATTGTCATCCCTCAACCTGATCAGTTCAAGATGAGATGCCCAGGCCCAGAGAGGGACAAAGACAGAAACCCAGCAAGAAAACATTTGGTTCAGAGTACCGGGTGGCACAGTGATCTACAGTCAACTTTCAGGACACTCAGCCTCGCCTTGAATTTCTGGAATGTCCTAACCACTGAGCCTTCATTTGTTTGTTTATTCACCCGAGGAAACATTTGGATTTTTGCTTTATGCCAAACCCTATCCCAGGTTTTGGGACTATAGAGAGAAATAAGGCTGAGCCCTATGTGTACAACAATGAAGATGTGGAGGGACAGTCCCACAAGTAAACTGAGGCAGGAAGGAACACTTTCTACAAAAGCACAACACCTGGTTGGGCTTGTTGAATAGGAGTTAGTCATGGAGAGAGGTATTCTAGGCAGGAGTAAGAGGGTGTGCCAAGCCCCAGAGGTAGTGCTCTGTGACTCTATGACCTAGCAATTCTACTACTCGGTATCTACCATAGATAAATGTGTACCAATACAGACAGAAGTGCCAAGGTGTTGTATATAGTACTATCAAAATCCAAGAAAATGAGATACCAGTGCCCATCATTGCTGAAGACATAAAGCTATGGGGTACTGTACGATTCCAGAACAGAGGAGACATATTTTATAATTAATCATTGTACTCACAGTGCTGAAGTTAAACTCAGAGTCCTGCTTCTGCTATGCAATGCTTTGCTCCTAAGCTCCACCTCAGCCTGAGATACACACATATTCTCATATGAAGTTCTCCAAGACACTGCTAAGTGGAAAGAAAAGTGCAAAACGCCATTTGGAGAGCAAATACATCAGACTGATTTGGGAAGCTATCTCTGGGAAAGGAGTCTCAAATTGACATGTTAGAGGAGCCACGCCACCGTGAGACGCTGAGGTATGGCTCAGTGGTTAGTAGGAAGCTTTCTCAGCACACGAAGACTTGTGGTTAATTCCAAGTACTGAAACGAAAGTAATGCACTTGTGCATAAATTCTCCAATTTTGTTTGCTTTATAAGTCAGGGACTCATAGCTCAGGCTGCCTTTGAAAGCTGGTGACATAGCTGATACTGGCCTCCACTTCCCAAATGCTGGGTAGGATTACAGCAGTGTGCCACCAGGCCCACCTAAACACTATAATTAAAATGAAAACTGGTGAGGAATAGTGTGTAGGGTTTGGGTCTAAAACATGGATGTCTGATAGAATTTTTTTTTCCAAGATAACTTTTCTGTGTATCCCTGGCTGTCCTAGAACTAGCTCTATAGACCAGGACTGCCTTGGACTCACAGAGATCCACCTGCCTCTGCTTCCCAAGCGTAGGGATTAAAAGCATGCGCCACCACTGTGTGCACCAGTAGAAAGGTCCCACTGCTGTGCTGTCCAGTGGGCAGCCACCAGCCCATGCGGCTTCTGAGCACTTGGATGAACTGGATTTTATTCTTTTCTTATAGGGGGTGGATCACCTTATGCTGTTAAGGCTATTCTCAAATTCCTAAACTCAAACAATTTTCCTGCCTCCGCTGTTTTCTCCTTGAGGGGCTGGAACCCCTGACATACTAAGCACACTCTCTACCAGCTGTATCCCTGCCCAGACTTACCCTTCCAAACTCTGGAAGGAGTTCCTATGGAGCACAGCACACCGAGGACTCGAGGGAGAGCGAGGCTCCTCTGAAGGCTGCCTTGTTTCTCAAGTTTCTCTCCGCCTCTGGATTTTACCCCTGGCATTCCTGAAAGGCGGCTGAGTAATGTATCTGATTTAACTACTATGCCTTTAAGATCCCAGGAAACTCCACTCCTGGGTGGGAAAACTGGTCAGAGTTATGAGAGTGAGGGGTTACTCTCATCAGAGAAGGCTGATTCACAGGAAGAACAGCAGAGGAAGGGCACCAGGAGGAAATGCAAAGCAGGTTACAGAGCACAGCATTTCCCAAGCGCAGGAATTTGCTCAGGGCAGAGCCTCCGGTTACTGCAGGCAGGAGGTGGCCAGAGGCTACAGCAGCATCTTCAGCTTCCAGCCTGAGTACATCAGGGAGGCTTCTGCGGAGGTCTGCCGTGGTGTCGGCTGAACAGTGAGTGATACTCAACGGTCCTTTCCCTGCGCACATTTCCTGAGAACACCCACAGTGTGTGAGATGCCCCCAGGTGTTCAGCCTTCAACTTGAAGAAAACAGACAAAATCCCTGACTTCCTGAAAATCTCCAGTAAAATCAAATAATACACGATTACAGGTTGGGGCAAACATTTTAAATGGGTGGGGGGAAGAGAGTACAGGGCTGGGAGTGAAGCTCAGTCGTGGTAGAAAGTGTGCTTAGCACCAGCAAAGTCTGGGGTGGGGTGGAGAAAAAGGTGTGTGTTGATAATACACGGAGCATAATTTCCATTAGGAACATGTGAGAAAAGACTCTGGAGGCATAATCCCCTCTTCCCGCTCAAAGACCCAAACACTGAATGACAGCCAAGGGAAGGGAAGATGTACCCAAGAGCACTCCAGCAGGGCTGGTGACTGCTGACTGCTGACTGCTGACAGCACCAACCCGATGGGACCTTGACCTTCTGGAAAGAATGTAGCATGAGGGGGCATGGTGACAGAGTGGGAAAGGCCACCACACCCACATGCTCCCAAGCTTTGTGAGTTTCTTCAGCAGAGGGGAGGAGCGGAGGAGCAAGGAGCGAGCTGACTGGTCTTGGACGCTGGGTACAGAAGGGCCTTAGGAATCAACAGACAGTGGCTTAGTATGATCCACAGGTCAAAGAATGCTTTTAACTTTTCTAAAGGATGCCTGAAAACCAAAACTCAAAAAAAAATATTCCTCATGAAACTCAAATTTTAATGTTCAAAAATAAGGGGTTGGGGATTTAGCTCAGTGGTAGAGCACTTGCCTAGCAAGTGCAAGGCCCTGGGCTTGGTCCCCAGCTCCGGGAGGTTGGGGGGGACAAAAATAAAGTGAGCCTTACTCACTTACACACAAATTGTCTTGTCATTGTCTCGCTACATTGGCCAAGGTGGAGCAAAGATTGTGTGGTCTTTAGAGCCTAAAATAGTAACTACTTGGCTCTTTTCACAATAAAACTAAGTGGCCTGTGGGTTAGAGAGAGACTAAAAGTAGAAAGCCCAAGCAGGAGGTTGTACCAGCCCCAGGCTGAGATGACAGTGGCCTCCTCCATCTTGATGATAATGGAGCTAAGATGTGGACAGACTGAAGAAGCAATTTAAGGAAAGAGCTTCCAGAACATGCTAATGGCATGTGGGAGACTGAAGCAGGGAGATCATCTTGAGCTGGAGGCCAGCCTGGGCTACACAGAGTGAGACCCTGTCACAAAAACAAAAACAAAAACAAAAACAAAAACAAAAACAAGGGCTGGAGAGATGGCTCAGCGGTTAAGAGCACCCGACTGCTCTTCCAGAGGTCCTGAGTTCAATTCCCAGCAACCACATGGTGGCTCACAACCATCTGTAAAGAGATCCGATGCCCTCTTCTGGTGTATCTGAAGACAGCTACAGTGTGTACTTATATATAATAAATAAATAAATCTTTTAAAAAAAAACAAACAAAAACAAAAACAAAACCAAAACCAAGCCAACAGAGCTAGCAGTGGTGACTTATGCCTGAACCACAAAAGTTTGTGAGGCAGAAACAGTAGGCCTTTCCATACAAGTTTGAGGCTAGCCTCCTCTATATAGCAGCAAGGCACTATCTGATTGGGGAAGGGGCCAAAAGGGAGAGGGAAGGAGGCAGAGAGAGGTAAGAGGAAGAGAAGAAAAGGGGAAAGAAGAATTGAGGATGGATTGAGGTGATGAGATACATTTCAAAATAACCCAGAACTTGTGGTCCTGGAGTAGGACCTTAGTGACACTTGGTGACCGACCTGTGATACAGTTTGTGGCTTAGCTAGTAGTGTTATAGTGTTAAGTTCTGCATCCTTGACCACACAATGATTTTGAGGCCAGCATTGGCTACAATGAGACCCTGTCTCAAAAATATAACCACAGCGGGTTGGCAAGCTGAAAATCTGTCTAGTAGTTGAAAGCTCTTACAGTTCTCACAAAGGACCGGAGTTCAATTTCCAGCAACTCTGTTGGGCAGCTCTTCTGTAACTTCAAGGGATCTGATGCCCTCCTCTGGCCTCTGAGGTCACTTTACTCACATGTGCATACCCACATGCATATTTTAAAAACCAATAAAATAAATCTGAGAAATAATAATAATGGGAGTGTGTGTGTTAGAATTTCAGGCATTGACCATTGCTCTCAGCTTTCATGGTCTCATTTTAAAATCCTTAATTACATCTGCAAGCCACTTTTTCCAAATGAGTTAGTACTCACAGGCTCTGGGGAATGGATGTACACATATCTTTCCAGAAACTAAGCAGTTAAACCACTGTTCGAGGCAAGCTCACCAAATTCTTCTTGAGCTTTAAAGATAGGCAGCTTTCGCAAGTTTTCTTCACGAAGTTTCCTAAGTGTGCCTCTTTGCATAAGGGATCAGCAGCCCTCATGCTGCCAACTCAGAGGTGGCTTGGTCGTCTAGACTGCCTGTCATCATAATGAAACACTTCAGCTCTGAGCCCGTAGGAAATAGACATAGTTATGAATGAAGGGAAAAGAAGGAACAATAACTGTGTCTGAGCCAGACAGGCAATGGGTGTCTGCAATCCCGGGGTGTGAGAGGTAGAGGTGGGAGCATCAAGAAGTCAAGGTTAGGCTTAGCTATACAGCAAGTTCAAAGTCCACCTGGGCCACATCAGACCCTGTTTCAGAACTGAAACTAAATAGAGGTAGAGAAATGGTTAAAAGTAGTTAAAAGTAACTCTTGATCTTTCAGGGGACCCAGATTCAATAATTCTCAGCACCCATGTAGCAGCTAGCAACCATCTCCTAACTCCAGTTCCAGGGAATCCTGTGTCCTTTTCTGCCTCCCTTGGACACTGCATGCATATAATGCCCAGCTACGTGAAAGCAAACCACATACATAAATAAGATAAAAGTAAAATAAATCCGAATACTTCCTGAGTGTGAACCCACTCAGAGGTTGACATTTACGAAGGACATAGGGGGACACTCTCTCTCTCTCTCTCCCTCTCTCTCTCTCTCTCTCTCTCTCTCTCTCTCTCTCTCTTTCTCTCTCTCTGTGTGTGTGTGTGTCTTTCCCTCTCTCTCTCTGTGTGTCTCCCTCTCTCTCTGTCTCTGTCTCTGTCTCTCTCTTTCTCTGTGTGTGTGTCTTTCTCTCTCTCTCTCTCTCTCTCTCTCTCTCTCTCTCTCTCTCTCCCCCTCTCTCTCTGTCTCTCCCTCTCTCTCTGTCTCTCTCCCCTCTCTCTCCTTCTCCTCCCTCCCCTCTTTTCTTTCTTTCTTCTTGGTTTCTCGAGACAGGGATTCTCTGTGTAGTCCTGGCTGTCCTGGAATTCACTCTGTAGACCAGGCTGACCTGGAACTCAGAGAGCCTTCTGCCTCTGCTTCCCAAGTTCTAGAATTCCATCATCTAGACTTTAGTTTCTTTTTTGAAAAGTTTTTTAAAATTTTTATTTATACGCATGCATGTATAATTTTGAGACTGTGTATGCCATGTGTGTAGCTGCCTGTAGAGGCCAGAACAGGGACACCTCAGAGCTGTAGTTACAGGTGGTTGTGAGACACCAGACGAGAGGCAAAGTAATGAACTCAGCTCCTCTGGAAAAGCAGGAAGTGATCTTAACTGCCGAGCCATCTTTTCAACTCTTGGTTTCTTCTCTCATGCTATGGTAAAATATTCTGACAAAAGCCACGTAAGAGAAAAAAGGACTTCTCCTCGTTTACAGTTCAGAATACAGCCCATTTTGGTGGGGAAGTCAAGGTGTCAGGACTTAGCCCTCAGCTCTCAGGTGATTCTGGATTCTGTGAAATTCACAACATTGACCATCACTCTGCATCACAGGCTAAAGGCTTCACCAATAAGGACCACAGCTAAGAAAGGGAACCACACTTTCCTCTACATTAAGACACTTACCTTGGGAAAGTTTTATTGTCACATGCTCCTGGAGTTGCAATGTCATAGTAGGGCCAGGAGCCAAAGCAGGGCAGTGGGAAGATGGGCCGTGAAGGAATGTAAATGGAGTTCTCCCAGCCCCTCGAGAACATGACTCATCTCCCATAGGAAACTGGCTCTCAGCTGTACCACAAAGAGGCATTTTCCTGTCTGTCATTTG
This sequence comes from Rattus norvegicus, assembly GCF_021556685.1. Lineage (NCBI taxonomy): Eukaryota > Metazoa > Chordata > Mammalia > Rodentia > Muridae > Rattus > Rattus norvegicus. The sequence goes on along the minus strand of NC_141536.1, from coordinate 76,538,466 downwards.
GGACTTCTACAGTCCTTGGAAGAGAACATTGGGTCAGAAGAGTAGAAGGCACTGTCAGAATTCAACCCCTGCCACGAGGGCTATCCTACCAGTAAGTGCCCCCTTCGGAATGGCTTTGAACAATGGTTAGTTTTATGTCAACTTGACACAAACTAATCTGTGAAGAGAGAATCTCAAGGGGGAAGACACTTCCATAAGACTGGCACGGCAGTGGTGGTGCACACCTTTAATGCCAGCCCCTGGGAGGCAAAAGCAGATTGGGGGCAGTGGTGGGGGGTATCGTCTTGGCTGTCCTTAAACTGGCTCTGTAGACCAGGCTGGCTTCAGACTCAGAGACCTGCCTTCCTCCTCAGCGCTGGGTTTAAAGGCATGTGTCACCACTGCCTCACTGCCCCACTGCCCTGACTTTTTTCAATGATCCATTGTGATACAGGCATGTGACAGGAAACAAACCTTTTTCTCTCCCAAGTAAGTTGCTTTTGGCAAAGTGTTGTGTAGCTGTTTTTTTCCAAGATTGAAACGGTCCATCGTGCAGGGAGACTCCTTAAGGCAGAACAACTCAAAATAGTTCCAGGACTGCTCATGGCGCCATGTGCTTTTAATCCTAGCAGAGACAGACAAAGGGCTTCTGACTTTCAGGACAGCCTGCTCTATACGTGAGTTCCAGGGCATCCAGGGTTACATAGAGAAACTCTGTCACAAAACAAACAACAGGAAATTCCTGAAACTGACCAGATTCACTAGGCCCCCTTCCTCTCAGAGTAAGTAAAAAAAAAAAATTCTGAGATCAGCCAAGATGCCCCAGATGATGTTTGGATCAACTTGGGACACTCCCACCTGTTAATTTACCTATAGGCTGTGCAGTGGGCCCCAGGTCCCCAGCTTTTGTGGGCTTTCAACCATTCTGGGTGGTAGGCTTTGATGATGCAGCTGTCTTTTAATCATTTCTATTTCTGTAAGTAGCCCTTCATCCATATTCCTATAAGAATCCCAATAAAACTCACTGGACTTTGCTGGTATCTATACTTTGGTCTGTCATAGGCAGTCTGGGGTGTATTGCATCTTCCCAAGAATAGTCTTGTCACACAACATCATGCTGATTTACCACAGTAATAGAAACCCTAAGACAAATCTAAACTTGCTCTGTAGTAGCCAATAAAGACCCGTACTCTTTATTTTATTTTTTTTTAAGATTTATTTGTTTTATGTGGGTACACTGTTGCTCTCTTCAGACACACCAGAAGAGGGCATCAGACTCCATTACCAATGGTTGTGAGCCACCATGTGGTTGCTGGGAATTGAACTCAGGACCTCTGGAAGAGCAGTCTTAACTGCAGAGCCATCTCTCCAGCTCCAAGACCTGAACTCTTAATCCTCCTGCCTATACCGTACAGATATGCACCACCACACCCAGTTTACCAGATATTGGGGATTGGACTCAGCAGCACACACTAGGCAAATAATTTACCAAGTAAACTATATTTCTGCCCCCTGATGAGGGTTTCTTTATCACTTTGATCAGGCCTTATAGTAAAGAACACCTAGTCAGGAGATTATACAACAACCTCTATTAGCAGCCACTTTACAGTTTGCAAAGTACTTCACATAGATCCTGTTAGTCCTGACGTATTGCTATGCAAATCTGGCTGCCTGGAGATCCCTGGCACATTTACCATGCTATCTCATGACAGGATATTGAGTTAGCATGTGAACAGTGCTTCAGTCTCCACAGTAAACACTGAAAGTGTTCATTTATTCTTTTGCTTTGCTTTTTACGCAGTCTAACATTTCCAAAGCTAACCCAAATTATGTATATGTAATTTTGTTTTAGTGGTGCAGGGGATTGGACCTAGCACCTTATGCATGCTAAGCACTGAAGTACTTACGTAGGCCAGAATTTATACACACACACACACACACACACACACACACACACACACACACACACATTATGGTAATGTGTTGTGTAGCTGTTTCTTTCACGATTTAAACAATCCATCTTGTAAGGAAACTGCTTAAGACAAAACAACTCAAAATAGTTTCAGGGCTGGTCATGGTGACATATGCCTTTAATATATACATTATATATTTATATATATGATGTATATGTATATTTATAAATATAAAACACTAATGCATATAAGCTTATTTATTTATGTCATGTATACTTAGCAATATCTTCATATACTTTTATAAATCTTGAATAGAAATGAGCAATTTAAAATAGTTGGGGAAAGATGAAGGAAATACAATTATTTTAATTGTTACTTAAATGTACCAACTATTTAGGAGGGTTATTTAAGTAGAGAAACTTTTGTTTCAGATTTTTTTTTTTTGGGTGGGTTTTGTTTTGTGGACACAAGGTCTCATAGAGCCAGGCTGGCCACAAACTCACTGTGCAACCAAAGATTCCAGATTCCTGAACCTCCTGCCTTCATTTCCCAAGTGTAGAGGCCAAAGCAGGACTTCAAGTATTTTTCCCCTGTGCTCTCTGCCTTATTCACTTGAGACTGGGTCTTGAAGAGCCAGGGACTTACTGTTTCTGCTAGGCTGCTGCCAGTGGGCTCGCAGGAGATGCCTGTCTGACCTCTCAGTACTACTGGGGTCGATAGAGGCAGGTTCGGCCACATGCAGTTTCTCAGTGTGAGTGCTGTAGATCTGGATGCGGGGCCACACTCTGCTCCTGGAGTGAGTACCTGTACCAGCCGGGCCATCTCCCCAGTGGCTTCCAGTTTCCCTCCCTTTCTTCTCTTGTTCTTCCTTGTCCTTCTCTTTTTTCCCCCTTCCCCACCTCTGTCTCAAAGTCACTATCCCCCTGCATCAGCTTTTTCCAATAATAGGATTATAGATAGAAAAATAAATTTTAGTCTAGATTTTCTAACTTTTGTGATAAAATGATGTCTACCTGAGTTTGAGAACATGTTTCAATAATTGATGGCTGCCATTAGCTAGAAAAACTTATACAGATCCAAACTGAAAGTCATTGTTAGACGTCCTTTGGTTCTTAAAAGAATTATTTTCTGTATAAGAGTACACTGTAGCTGTCTTCAGACACATCCAAAGAGGGCATCAGATCCCATTACAGATGGTTGTGAGCCACCATGTGGTTGTCAGGAATTGAACTCAGGACCTCTGGAAGAGCAGATAGTGCTCTTAACCACTAAGCCATCTCTCCAGCCCTAGATGTTCTTAACATACTCATTTATTTGTTCGCTTGTATGGCTTTTTGGTTTTTTGAGACAGTGTTTTTTTGTGTAATCTTGGCTGTCCTGGAACTCTCTCTGTAGACCAGGCTGGCCTCAAACTCAGAGATCTGCCTGCCTCTGCCTCCGGAGTGGACCATCACGTTATACTGTTCTGTTCTGCCTTCCTTCCTTCCTTCCTTCCTTCCTTCCTTCCTTCCTTCCTTCCTCCTCTCTCTCTCTCTCTCTCTCTCTTTCTCTCTCTCTCTCTCTCTCTCTCTCTCTCTCTCTCTCTCTCTCTCTCTCTCTCTCTCTCTGTTGGGCTGGAGATATGGCTTATCAGTTAAGAGCACTTGTCGCCCTGGCAGAGGATTAGCTCTTCCACAATCACCCATAATTCCAGTTCTAGGGAACTGGATGCCGTCTTCTGACCTGTAAAGGCACCAGGCATCCATGTGGTGCACATACATATATGCAGGTAAAATTCTAAACATATAAAATAAATAAAATTTAAAAAATTGTGTGTGCACATGTGTATATGCATGATGACCTAATTGTCACTCCTCAGGAGCTGTTCACCTTGTGTTTAGAGACAATGAGTCTATCTTTCGGATCTGCAGCTTACTAGTTAGGTGAGGCTGGCTGGTCAGGGAGCTTCCTGTGGCCCATACTGGGATTACAAGTGTGTGCCAATATACCTAGCATTTCACGTGGGGGTTGAACATCTGAAGTCAGGTCCTCAGGCTTTCAGTTAGTACTTTACTGATTGAGCTGTCTGTGTAGACCCAATTAAAAGTATTTTCTTTTCTTTCTTTTTTTTTTTTTTTTCGGAGCTGGGGACTGAACCCAGGGTCTTGCGCGTGCTAGGCAACCGCTCTACCACTGAGCTAAATCCCCAACCCCTTAAAAGTATTTTCAATAGTCAGCCGGTGGTGGTGAATACCTTTTCTGCCACCCTTTACGAGACAGAAGCAGGCAGATCTTTGAGTTCAACACCAGCATGGTCTATAGTGTGAGTTCTAGGATAGCCAGGGCTATACAATGAAACCCTGTCTGGAAAAAAAATCAATAAGGCTGGATATATTACACTAGTACATGCTTTAATTCCAGCCCTTGGGAAGCAGAGGCAAGTGGGTGTAAGCTGGCCTGTCTATGTAGCAAATCCCAAGTCAAAGCCATGTAGTAAAACCAAGTCTCCAAAAGTAAAAGATTTTAACAACAAATGATTCAAAGTAATTTTCATAAGATGGTTAGCAGATTTTTTTGGCTTCAATATTTGACTTATTTCCAAAACTATAGTGTTTAATCTTATATTCAATAACCCCAAGGGGCGGGACCTAGGATCTCATTTAATATTGCTATGAAATTGTTCATATTTGGATATTTAAAACATGAATTGGAGATGCCAAACAAGAACTCTGGCTACTTGAGTTCTACTTAGTCTGTTTCCAATTCTTTGGGAAGAATTTGAGTTCTCTGCAAGCTTTGCGGAATCCCCGAGCCTGTCATTAGCAAACCACTGGCTGTATGTAGTCAGTGTGTGTGGGAAGCCTACACCAGCCTCTGTGTGGATCGAGGAAGGGTTTGCAGACTCAGCAGGGTTTGGATTCATAGACAGCCTGAGTAGAGTTGGAGTCATGTATCAGCCTGCACCACACAGCAATGACTCCTACTCGCCAGATAACGTCCAACAGCAGCCTGAAATCCTGCTTTTTGCTGCCTGTACAGCAACTCAGAGGATTCCAGATCCTAAACCTGGGCAGGAACCAACAGTTCTCCCCCCTACCCACCTACTAACTCCTGACTAAAGCAGAGATAAAGGGACCCCCCACAGTGGTAGTGCAAACTTGAATCCCAGCACCCGGAAGGCAGAGGCAGGCAGATGTCTGAGTTACAAGCCAGTATGGTCTGCATAGAGAATTCCAGAACAATCAGGGAAATTCAGAAATACCCTGTCTCAAAAACAAAAACAGAAACAAACAAAAGCTCCTAAACAAACAAAAAAGTGAAAATCCGAGTCCAGGTCAGAGTCTAAGTGCAACTTTCTGCCCCACTGTGCTTTATTATCAGTTCTAGAAAACACTCCAAAGAAGTCATGTATTGTTCTGCACCTCAAAGAAGCTGGTATTATTTAGGGTCATGCCCGTGGTCTGCCCCAGTTTTCCCGTGTGAACAAACACGAGACCACAATTTACTGCAACCAGCAGGTTTTCAAAGAGCTGCTTTGTGGTACCCTTTAGTAAAAGTAGTGTGCTCTCTCTCTCTCTCTCTCTCTCTCTCTCTCTCTCTCTCTCTCTCTCTCTCTCTGTGTGTGTGTGTGTGTGTGTGTCTGTCTCTCTCTGTCTCTGTATCTCTCTGTCTCTGTCTGTCTGTCTGTCTCTCTCTCTCTCACACACACACACACCCCAAAACCCAAACCCAAACCCAAACCCAAACCCAAACCCAAACCCAAACCCAAACCCAAACCCAAACCCAAACCAAAAAAACCGCCAAGCATCTGTAAATGAGGTTTCATGGGCACAGCCTGAAACTGGAGCAATAAGTCACACACCGCTTTAGCAGACCAGCATCTTGAGAACGCCCATATGAAATACCCCTGTCCTTCCTGCACCTGGTGGCTCATCAGCTGGGAAGGAGTGACATCAGGCCACCAGGCTGAGGCTTTATTGTGAAATCAGGAAACAAAGCAAACTCTGGGTTAAAGGTGCCTCAAAACCACAACCTGAAACCAAGTGTTTTGTTGGTGTGTGCAAGGCGGGTCACCACTGCTCACAATCAGGTCTACCCATCATGGAGAAATCCCCAGGTCTAAGAAACAGATTCTGGGGAAACCTGGCACCAAGCAGAATCTTTCTTTTGCTCATGAGTCCAGCACAATCCACTATTCCCTTCTGGTCTTTTCATGTCCTGCTCCCTCGGCCTGAAGCACCCTCCCTTTCCTCTGCAGTCAAGAGCCATCTCCTTTTACAGGTTTTTGTTATTTTATGTGTATGGGTCTTGTGTGTGTGTGTGTATGTCAGTGTACCATGTGTGCAGAGTGCCTGATGGGGCCAGAACTACAGTTACAGACGCTGTGTTAATGTGGGTGCTGGAAATGAACCCAAATTCTGTGGAAGAACAGCCAGTTGCTCTTAACCCGGGCTGGCCTACAACTTGCTGTATAGTAGAGGATGGCCTTGAACTCGTGGTCTTCCTGCCTCTACCTTCCAGATGCCAAGATTACATGATTGACAATGAGTTCAAGGCCAGACTAGGTGACAAGAGAACCTGTCTCAAAAAAAGGGTGGTAGTGATGATGGTGGCAAGCAAGATAGCTTAGTGGGTAAAGTACCCAAGTTCAAGCCCCAGAACCCATGTAAACATGGATGGAAAGACCCAACTCTACAACATTGTGCTTCTGACCTCTGCACATGCTCTGTGAAGGACATTCACTCATATACATGCACAATTATAATTGAAAAAATGTGTATTAAAATTTACTTTATGTGTATCAGTGTTGCCTGCATGTGTGTTTGTACAGAATTTGTGTGCCTGGTGGCTTTGAAGGCCAGAAGAGAATATCAGATACCCTAGAACCAGAGCTTCAGAAAGCTGTGAGCTTTCATGTGAGTGCTAGGAATCAAACCTATGTTCTCTGGAAGAGTAGTAGCCAGTTCTTTTATTTGCTGAGTCATCTCTCTGGCCCTAATACATTTCTTAGAAATATCCCTTTTGTGTGTCACTCTCTTGGCCTATGCTTCTACCCTATCACATTCTATAGTCCTTGAAATTTGGGCTCACTGTCCTTCACAATTGAGAGCGCTTATTACAGGAAAAGTTTTGGAGCAGGGTCTGGAGGTGATGAACCAATAAAAGAAAGCAGACATCTCCAGAAGCAGAATTGGTCCTGTAACCAGAACTGAAGGAAACGAGACAATGTGAGCGTGCCACAGGCTCTTGGCGCTTTATAGGATAGGAAAGGAGGAACTTTGAGGATGGATGAGTCCACCTGCAGGTCAGTTCTTCCTCAGGCTGGAAGGGGTAGATACCAGCAGGTTTGGTATGTGAGTCTCCACTAGTGTTAGCTGTTAAGTCAACTTTCCTACCCAAGTTTCTCAGTTCACCTGAGGCTTTTAGGTAATCCACCCTGCAGAAGACAGACATGGCTCTCAGAGGGTATTTATAGGGTTTAATATGCGTTAAACATGGCAGCACTTGGGGAAGAGTTCAAGGAATAGATGTGTCCTAGTTAGGGTTTTGATTGCAGTGAAGAGATGGCATGACCATCACAATTCTTATAAATGGAAACATTTAACTGGGGCTGGCTTATAGTTCAGAGGTTTAGTCCATTACCATCATGGAGAGAAGTGTGGTGGCATATAGGCATGCATGGTGCCGGAGAAGGAGCTGAGAGTTCTACGTCATGGTCCAAAGGCACCCAGGAGATTGGGCGTCACACTGGGGCTAGCTTGAGCACATTTCACCTCACAGCCCACCTCCACAGTGAATACTTCCTCTAACAAGGCCACACCTACACCAATGAGGCCACACCTCCTAGTAGTGCCCCTCCCTTTGGCTATGCATTCAGACAAGTGAGGCTATGGGGGGTCATTCAAACTCAAAGCACCACAGGAGGCTTTGCTCTGAATTGGAGACTTTCAGGAAATAGGTGTAATTCCATGATCACCTACTGGTTTTAAAATGTACTACTCTCAAATATACCACCTTGGCAGGAGGATTATTTTAAGCTGAGGGTACTTAAAAAACAGTAAGCTTCTAATCACACACACACACACACACCCCTAAAACCAAATCATGATATTGCTCATGAAGAAAGTATCCATTCCTTGAACCAGAAAGTTGACACTCTCGTTGGTTTGCTTGCTGTTATTTTTGCTTTTGGGCTTTGCTGTTGTTTGTTTGCTTCTTTTGAGACAAGAACACACTGGTGTGCTTAAACTGGTCTGGAACTCACAGTGTTGCCCAGTCTAGACTCAGACTCAAGCAATTTTTCTGCTTTAGCCTGTGTGGGATACAGGTATGAGCCACCATGTCTGATTAAGAAAATAACATTATGGGCTGGGGAGATGGCTCAGTGGTTAAGAGCACTGACTGCTCTTCCAGAGGTTCTGAGTTCAAATCCCAGCAACCACATGGTGGCTCACAACCATATGTAGTGAGATCTCATGCCCTCTTCTGGTGTGTCTGAAGACAGCTACAGTGTACTTATATATAATAAAGAAATCTTTAAAAAAAAAAAAAGAAAGAAAGAAAATAACATTATAGGTAGTAGTGTCTCTCCCCTTTAATCCCAGCACTCAGGAGACAGAGGCAGGCAGAGCTCTGTGAGTGAGACCAGCCTTGTCTACAGAGTGAATTCTAGAGTTCCACGACAACCAGAGCTCCACAGAGAAACCTGTCTCAAAAAATCAAAAGGAAAAAATAAGAGGGGGGAGGGGAGGAAATAACATTAGAAGTTAGATGTAGTGGCACACACCTTTGAACCCAGTACTATGGAGGCAGAGGCAGGTGGATCTCTGTGAGTTGGCCAGTTTGGTCTACTGAGTTCTAGGCCACTCAGGATAACATGGTGAAACTCTCAAACAACAAAAAACACACATGAAGCAAGCCAAAACAAAGCCTGAAAATAAACAGATGAACATTCTGATCATTTGAGGCTGACACCACCCCAAAGAGGACCTATACAAATAACTTATTTTTCCTCATAATCTTCCTAGTTACAACTTTTTTAGGATTCATTTTTTTTAAAGATTTATTCATTTATTATATATAAGTACACTGTAGCTGTCTTCAGATACACCAGAAGAGGGCATCAGATCTCTTTACAGATGGTTGTGAGCCACCATGTGGTTGCTGGGAATTGAACTCAGGACCTCTGGAAGAGTAGTCGGTGCTCTTAACCGCTGAGCCATCTCTCCAGCCCCTTAGGATTCATTTTTATTTTTTATATTTATTTAGTTTATCGAGGCAGGGTTTCTTTGTGTGGCCTTGGCTGTCACTGAACTTTCTGTGTAGAAGAGTATGCTCCACTGAGGCCTAGCTATCTATTTAATTTGTTTTGTTTTTCCAGACAGGGTTTCTTGGCAGCCTTGGCTATTTATTTACTTATTAGGTTTTCCAGACAGTGTTTCTCTGTAGCCTTGGCTGTTCTGGAACTTGCTCTATAGACCAGGCCTGCCTCTGTTTTCTAAGTGCTGGGATGAAAGGCATATTCCACCACTGGGCAGCTTTTTTAAATTGTTTACTTCTGTGTATACATGTGTCTTTATGTGCTTATGTGTACATATGAGTGCATCAGTCTGCAGAGTCCAGAAAAGGGTGTCTGGTCTTCTGGAGCTGGAGTTACATACAAGGTAGTTGTGAGCCACCTGCCTGGGTGCAGGGAACAGAATTCAGGTCCTCTGGAAAAGCAGCAAGCTCATCTAACTATTATTATTATTATTATTTTTTAAAGATCTATTTATTTATTTTGTATATGAGTACACTGTGACTGCCTTCAGATACACCAGAAGAGGGCATCGGATCCCATTACAGATGGTTGTGAGCCATCATGTGGTTTCTGGGATTTGAACTCAGGACCTCTGGAAGATCAGTCGGTGCTCTTAACCGCTGAGCCATCTCTCCAGCCCTCCTTTAACCATTATTAAACCATCTCTCTGGCCACTAAGCTACAATTCTTTTTTTTTTTTTTTTTTTTGGTTCTTTTTTTCGGAGCTGGGGACCGAACCCAGGGCCTTGCGCTTCCTAGGCAAGCGGTCTACCACTGAGCTAAATCCCCAACCCCTAAGCTACAATTCTTAATTCAAGCCCATCTTAGGACAGCCCCACGACTGGCTCAGCTTTTTACTCTCCTCTAGAGCATCGCTTTAATTTAAAATTAAACTACATAAAGACATATGAATTTTAAATATTTATGGAGTATCATCTTCATAACGAATGCATACATTGCGTTTCACCCACCTACATATATTGTATTCTTTAAACTGGGTTAAACATTTCTCCGATATCGCTTACGGTGAAAACATTCAAAATCTTTCTTTTAAAAAAAATATAGGGGCTGGGGATTTAGCTCAGTGGTAGAGCGCTTACCTAGGAAGCGCAAGGCCCTGGGTTCGGTCCCCAGCTCCGAAAAAAAGAACCAAAAAAAAAAAAAAAAAAAATATATATATATATATATATATATATATATATATATATATATAGAGAGAGAGAGAGAGAGAGAGAGAGAGAGAGAGAGCGCGCGCAAATGACCCTTATCTGCAGTCACCTCGCTGTGCGACAGTACACCAGATTGTCTCACTCTTAGTTGACCCCTACAGGATGTCAGTGTAATCCAGGCTAACTCCTCATACCCCAGCCTCCTCAGTGCTGGAAATTACATAGAGCGTGCCACCATAGATACTGCTCTTCCCTGAAGTATCTATGAGGTAAAATACATCTGTAAAGTGAGAGGAACGAATCGAATGCTAAAGCGGTGATTGGGTAATCAGATTGGGTATTATTAACAGGCAACACTTGGATCTTTGCTCTTGTTAAGACATAAACTGCCTACTTTTTTCCTTTTTATTCTTTTTGTTGTTGTTGTTCTTCCTCTTCGAGACAATGTTTGTTGTTGTTGTTGTTGTTGTTGTTGTTGTTGTTCGAGACCGGGTTTCTCAGCGTAGTTCTCCTGACTGCTGGAACTCGTTCTGTACACCAAGCAAGCCTCTAATGCCGCCTGGCTCGGCCTCCAGCGTGCAAGGATTAAAGGCGTGCGTAACCTCCGCCGGGTTTAAACAATCCGGTTTCTTCTGGTCCAGCACACAAGCGAAGTCCCAGTCCTTAGGGAGTTAAAAGAAAAAAAAACCCTCCCAGCACGCTCCACACGTTACTCCGGAAGAGGTGGAGCAGCCGGGGGCGGACCATGCCCAAGGGGCGGGGCAGTCTGGGGCAGTTCCGGGGGCGGGACAGCCCCCTACTGTGGCAATCCCGAGGGGGCGGGGCAGTTCCAAGGGGCGGGGCAGCCCTGAGGGGACAGGGCGGGGCTAAAAGTAAAGCAGCCCTAGGAGAGTTTGGCGCGAAGTTGTCTGTGCCAAGCTACCTGCGACGACGGCGCTCCTTCGTACGTAGTCCCTTCCTGTTTTTCTCCTTCGAGGCTTTTCAGGTCTTGCTTCGTTATTTTGCCATAGAGCTTGGTATCTCTTCACCGAGTACGTCATGGCTCCCAAGAAATGCCCAGAAACCCAGAAGTCCCCCGACGTTGCGGTGCTCCTCAAGAGCAAAAGCCGCAGAAGTCCTCAGGAGCTGGAGCCCGAAGCCAAGAAGCTGTTTGTGCAGGGTCCCGGTACGGCCTGTGCGCTGCCTTAGCTTTCGGGTGGTTCAGGGTGCTCACGCCAGAGGCTGAAGGTGGGGTGGTCGGTGCTTGTGCCTAGGATTCTGAAGCAGTTCCTGGTCCCCGTCACCTCAGGCTGTGATTTTATTTGAGAGATCTAGGGCTCGAACCCAAGCCTCTAGTACGCTCAGCAAGTGGTCTGCAACTGAGCTACACTCATAGGACTGCGCTTTATTTGCCAGTTCATTGACACCAGAGAGTTTAAGTTTAACTGTCACCCCCCACCTCTACCCCAGGTGGCAGTAAGAATCAGATGAGCTCCATCACCATAAAAGCCACACTCATCACTTTTCCTTGCAGAAGTTTTACACATCTGTTTCAAAGTTATCCTCACTTTCATAGACCTTTGATTGCTGAATTTCCATAGTGGGTGTTGTTAGCTGTATGGCCTTGGGTTTCAGCTCGGAGAGTGAAGTCTCCCCCCAACCCCTTTTCTTCAGGAAGCTCATTCTCGTTTACCAGGGCTTGAACCTGGGGCTATAAGGAATGTGGTAAAGTGATATGGTTTTAGCCATGTTCTCATGGGAAGGAAAGTTGTCAAGAGAAAGGACCTTATAAGATTGGGTCCACCAGAAGGGTTTGGTAATTCAGGGTTACTTTGTTTTCATATACTCTGATTTACCTCCTTTCCCTGAAGCAACCTAATCAATTTAGAGCTTTTCTAAACCCTGGTTAATTCTTCTGGTTTCCACTCAAGTAATGGTTGCTCATCACGTTATTTATTTAGTATTTCTGTGTAGACCAGGCTGGCCTCCAGTTCAAGATGTTTATGCTCCAGCCCTCAGAGTGCTAGGATTACAGTTATGCACCAATATGTTTGGATAGCTCTTATTTTAATATAAGATTAAACAAACCTCTTTCCCTAAGCAATTACTCCCATGCTGTCCTAGAAATGTGATTTTAAGTTTGTCCCTCAACTCCTACTAATTTGTCATCCCACACAAGAAAAGTCTTGAGTGTACACTATTCTGTAGCTCCTTGGCAAAGCTCTAAGGAACCCTGAAAGGCCATATTTAGTTTCACTGCAGAATTACTGTTTGGAGGAGTGTTTTGGGAAAGTGTTGTTATTACTTTCTTGGGTTGAGTGATATTCAACAGCAGAGAAAGGCTTTTAGGAGATGATGAGACAAAGGATTTTCAGAGGGGAAACCTTTCCTGAGACTGGGGAGAGGAAAACGTCTATTCTTCTTGGGCAGTTTCTAGTAGGAAATGTGAGTCGTGCTGCCTTCTGGCAGAGTTGTCCAGCTTGCAGATCCCTCCGAGGAGCAGCAGCATTGTCCGGGATCTTTACCAGCAGAAGTTGGGCAAAGCCACCTGGCCGTCACTACAGCAGGTGAGATGTTTCCTGTCTGAGGCGCTCAAAGGTGTACATAGCTTTTCAACTGCTGCCCGCTCTAACCAGACGATGGATTGGTTCAGAATCATCAGGTCACCTCAGATATGATGACTGACCTACTGGACACTCAGTCAAAGAGAAAATGTTTTACTCTGTAGACATCCTAGCTACAACAAGCATTCTCCCTCCTGCTTGCCAGGATTAGTTCACATACATTGCAGATAGTTGATACACAAGGCCAACAAAGACTTACTGCCTACGCACAAAGGAGCCAGAGAGTGACAGTTTACCCAGGACTTGAGTTTAGTTTTTATTAATGTTCTGAGACACAATCTCTGTGTAGCCTTAGCTGGCCTGGATCTCTGTATGTTGACCTGGCTGGCTTCAGTCTCACAGAAATTCACCTACCTCTACCTGCTGAGTAGTGGAGTGAAAGGCATGCACCACCATGCCCAGCTTAGGACATGAGTTTTAATTCAGGGAATCCAGATTAACTCTATTTTCTCTGTATTAGGGTCTCCAGAAGTCCTTTTTGCACTCTCTAGCTTCTTACCGGGTATTCCAAAAAGCTGCCCCCTTTGACAGGAGGACAACGTCCTTGGCATGGCACCCGACTCATCCCAGTACTTTGGCTGTGGGCTCCAAAGGGGGAGATATTATGATCTGGAACTTTGGCATAAAGGACAAACCCATCTTCCTTAAAGGGGTAAGTGGTTACGTGAGCCAGATGGTTATGCTTTAAGGCTGATTGTTGGAGGAATGGAAGGAATGTTGATAGCCAGATGATTGGGGAAAAAAGTAACTGGTTTTAAAACTTATAAATGGCAACACAATTCAAATATGTTTTTAATGATGGTCTTTAAAATATCAGAAGGTATAGACTGGTCTATAAAGTCTAGCATTCCTCTTCCTCATCTTCTCCCTCCTCCTTTTCGTCATCTTCTTTTTGAGATAGAATTTCATTGGTTGGCTTGGAATGCATTGTAGACCAGGCTTGCTTCAAATTCATAGACCTGCCTGCCTTGGCCATGCCTTTCTGTATCCCTTCCTACAAAACCTCATTTTGTCCATCTTTCCTGTGGTAGTTAATTTTTCATTACTGTGGCAGTCCCAGAGAGAAGGGATCTAAAGGAAGAAAAACAGCTGGAGAGTTTTGGCCCATGCTTGTTTGCTCTGTGGGCATCATGGTAGAAGAGGATGGTAGAGCAGTGCGGCTTATCTCAGGAGTCAGAAAGCAGGGAGAATGAATTGCAAGGGGTCTGGAGTAAGTGATTGCCTTGTCCCCTAGTGACCTGTTTCCTCTAACCAGACCCCATGCCCTATTAGCTCATTCATTTGGAAACTCACCAATGAATTAAAGCGGTGATGAAGTTAGCCCCCTCATGATGCAGTTAACCTTTCAATAGTTCCATCATCTGGAGACCAGACCTTTAATATATGAGCCTTGGGTTGGGGAGGGGGACCGTTCATTCACAAACCATAGTATTTCCCATGCTTCAGGTGTACCAGCGACTTCTGTTCCTGAAGCTGGGACTTGTTTTTTTCTCTTTGGCTAGAGTTCTCTTTTCTATAATTTTCTCATGGCTGCCTCCCACTTACAGTTCGGGTTGCTGTGTAATCTGCCTTTTTAAAAATTTTTAAATTATTTTTATTTTTGCATATGAATGTTTTTCCTGCATGTATGTATACCTACAGGAGTGGGCATCACATCCTTTGGAACTGGAGCTATAGATGGTTGTGGACTGCCAAATGAATGCTCAGAACCAAACCTGGGTCTTCTGCACAAGCAACAAGTGCTTTTAACAGTGGAGGTGTCGCTCCATCTCCTAATGTGCCTCTTGTTTATTTATTTTTGAAACAGGGTTTCACTATGTAGCTTTGGGAGGCCTAGAACTATTTAGACCAAATTTGTTTCGAACTCATAAAGATTCACCTGCCTCTGCCCCAAGAGTGCTGCTATTAAAGGCAAGTGCCATTGATCTGTCTGGTTAAAGAGGAAGCAGCCCCTGCCCAACCCAATCACTTCCTAAATAATTGCCCTGTGTCACAATGTTCCCCAAGCATTTATCAGTATTTGGAATATTGTATTTCTCTTGCCCATGGGAAAGTAATCATGGCAGCAGGGACCTTGTCTTTCTGCTTTATCACTATATCCTCAGGGCCTAGAACAGTCTTTGACATAAGTAGCTGCTTTGTATTTGTTGGACAAATGAGGGGCTTGAGGTACAACTGGACAAAGGCAGATGCCAAATGCTCTAAAACACTAAGGAGTCCCTGGGAGTTATAGATGTTGTCAAAGTCTTCATGGATGACTGAAGAATACTATTTAAATAATCAGGAGACAAGAGGAAAGGCATGGTGCTGTCAGGTATCAGCAAGACTTGAAGATTTGAAAATTCAATGTAGAGTTTATGAGGTGCCTTGTTGTCATAGGACCTTCCCTGCTTCTGTCGTTAGGCCTCAAAGGCAAGCCTTTTACCACAGAACTACATTTTTTTAAAAGATTTATTTATTTATTATATATAAGTATACTGTAGCTGTCTTTAGACACACCAGAAGAGGGCATCGGATCCCATTACAGATGGTTGTGAGCCACCATGTGGTTACTGGGAATTGAACTCAGGACCTCGGGAAAAGCAGTCAGTGCTCTTAACCACTGAACCATCTCTCCACAGAACTACATCTTGACATCCCCACTTAAGTTTTTATTTTTGTTTATTTTTGTTTTTTGGTTTGATTTGGGTTTTTACTTTTTGAGACAAGGTCTCACTATGTAGCTCTGATTGGCCTGGAACATTTTATTTAGACCAGGCTAGCTTTGAGCTTACATAGGTTTTCTGCCTCTGCCTCATGAGTACTGGAATTAAAGGTATGTGCCACAAAGCCCGACCATTTGATTTTCTGGAAAAGGGGCTCATTTTAGCCCCAGCTGTCTTTGAACTGCTATGTAGGTAAGGATGATTTTGTACTCCAGATGATCCTCCTATTCCCATTTCTCACATGGAATTATAGGTGTGCACCACCGTGCCCACCAGTCCCTTAGGGATGGTCTACAATGCTAAGGTTTGTGTCTAGTTGCCAAGGTGTTGGCTGTTTGGGAAGTTTACCTTATCTGGTTGGTAGCTGTCATTGGAGAGTTGTTCTATAAAAAGCGACTTTCTAGTTTTAGAACTAAAGTTAAAAATTCAATAGACCTCAAGAAGCCAAGCAGGTTTGGGAGCAGGGGCGGGGGGAGTTATACAGTTAATAGTAAAGAGACAATTTTCATGCAAAAATGTAAGTCTTAAATTTTTTGGAAATAAATTTTTTCTTTTTCAAATAAAGCCTGAGAGAGAGAGAGAGAGTCTGTGTGTCTGTGTCTGTGTGTATACACACACACACACACACACACACACACACACACACACACACATATATATATATATATATATATATATATATATATATATATATATATATGGTCTCTATGAGTGCTGTATGCTTTTTGTTGTTTTGTTTATTTGGCTTTTGTTTTCTTATTTTTAAGACAGAGTCTTACTATGTGGTCCTTGATTGTTTGGAACTCAGAGAGATCCACCTGCCTCTGTCTCCCAAGTGGTGGAATTAAAGGGATGTGCTACAATGTCCAGTTACTATCTTTTGAGATCAGATCTGCTAGTAATCCAGGCTGACCTTGAATTCCCTATGTAGCCTACTCCTAATTTTAAAATGTTCCAAAATGGGGACTGGTGAGATGGCTCAATGGTTAAGAGCACTAACTGCTCTTTCAGATGCCCTGAGTTCAGTTCCCAGCAGCCACATGGTGGCTCACAACCATCTGTAATGAGATCTGGTGCCCTCTTCTGGTCTGCAGGTGTACATGCAGACAGGACAGCAGTCATGCATTTAAAAAATAGTTACAAAATGGATGTAACATCAAGTACCATTTTAAAAATTATTTTTAATTGTTCTAAAATACATATAAAATATCATTTAACCACTTTATTTTATTTTTTGAGACAAAGTCCCATTATGTTGCCCTGGCTGGCCCTAAACTTCTAGGTTGGAGTGATTGCTAAATAGCTGAGACTTGGACCAACTCATTGTATTTAGCCTAACACTGGCATTAGGTAACTAGTCTCCAGTGGTTTTAAATGTTGTTGTGGCTAAATAAAGTACAGCACACATCTGGGCTTGCTCACATTCTAGCTTACTATATCTCCCTCTCGAGTTAGAGCTGAAAGAGGCAAAGTTGTGTCCCAGATGAGGCCTCTTTACTTTTTTTTTTTTTTTTTTTTTTGGAGCTGGGGACCGAACCCAGGGCCTTGCGCTTCCTAGGTAAGCGCTCTACCACTGAGCTAAATCCCCAGCCCCGATGAGGCCTCTTTAAATGGGAGGTTTAGCTCATTGGAAAGTCCAGGTTAGACAGGCATGGGAGACCAGGAGTCCAGGTCTGAGATGGGTGCCAAGAAAACAAATACCAGAAGAAATTTAGAAGGAAGACAACCAAATGAGTGCTGAGGACGGGGCTGCATAGATTTCCGGCCCCTGTATCAGTGCAGGTAACAAAACAGGTGACTTTCAGGAGAGGACATTTAAATTTAAGCTTGAACAAAGAATTCCAGCAAGAGATTTTAATTTCCCCAGGAATCTAGGACATGGGAATAGAAAAATGTGGTTATGCCTGGAGGTGGTAAATAGTCTGAAATATTCTAGGGAACAGCATCATGAGGAAAAGGAGAAAGATAGCTGCTTTGAGGTAGTGCCAGACTGAGCTTGCTTTTGTTTCTGCACACTCTACCCCCACTTTTTTGTAAAGTGCTGCAGGGCTCCACATTGCTAGGCAAACTTCTTTCTGTTCCTGAGCTGTACCCTATCCTCCTATATCACCTTTTCTACATGGATAACATGTATATTATATTGTATATACTGTGTATGTATATTATCATACATGCATAGGAGTGAAGTTTCTTTCCTACACTGCCATGGAGATTAGTTTGAGCATTTGAATTTTGTGCTTCACAGGGAGCTAACTTGGAACAGAGAGAAGGTTTGCTGGTGTAGAGGACTTTGTTTACCCCCAAATGTTGATAGGAAGTTGACTTGAGAACAGTTACAGGGGAACAGTAGGGCCATGTTTTGTGATTTTTGTCATCTGATCCTGGGTTTGGTCACATTACATTTTCAAAGTGAAAATATGTCTAATGAATTTTTGTAAAATTTAAGTCTATTATAAAATTCAAGTAATAGAAGTTTAAAGACTTAGGTAAATAGCCAAATCCATTTTGAACATTTCTCGTGGGTGTGTACATTACACACATCCATTTATCTGTTCCATATTGCTGCATAATAGAATTGCTATCATAGAATTTTGTGTGTTAACTTATGTAAAGTATGTATGTTCAGGTTGGCCTTGAACTCACTATGTAGGGATGATCTTGAACTGTTTGTTTGTTTGTTTGTTGAGAAGGTTCTTTGTATAAACAGCCTTGGTTGTACTCCATCTCATTTTGTAAAATCAGGCTGGCCTCAAACTCACCAGAGATCCACTGGCTCCTACCTTCCAAACGCTGGAATTAAAGGTGAGCAGCACCATGTCCAGCACTTTCTCATTTTAAAAAACTATTTATTTTTTATTTTATTTATTTATTTATTTATTTTTGGGTTCTTTTTTTCGGAGCTGGGGACGGAACCCAGGGCCTTGCGCTTCCTAGGCAAGCGCTCTACCACTGAGCTAAATCCCCAACCCCAAAACTATTTATTTTAATTATGTGTAAATTTGAATGTCTATGCGAGGGCATCTGATTCCCTGAGGCTGGAGGTAGGCTGTGTGAGCTAACTAATGTCTGTGCTGAAAACTGAATTTGGGTCCACTGCGGGAACAGTGTTTTCTAGCCCTTTCCTTTCCTTTCCTTTCCTTTCCTTTCCTTTCCTTTCCTTTCCTTCCCTTCCCTTCCCTTCCCTTCCCTTCCCTTCCCTTCCCTTCCCTTCCCTTCCCTTCCCTTTCCCTTCCCTTCCCTTCCCTTCCCTTCCCTTCCTTCCTTCCTTCCTTCCTTCCTTCCTTCCTTCCTTCCTTCCTTCCTTAAATTACATTTGTGTTGTTGTATGGTTAGATACCATGGAATACGTGTGAAGGGTAAAGGACAGCTTTCGAGAGAGCGTTCTCTCCTACAACGTGGGCTCTGTGGGTTAAACTCAGACAAGTTTATCAACAGTCGACTCTGTCCACTGAGCTATCTCTCCAGCCCCCTTTCTTTGTTTTTAATCATTTCTTTATTCTTTAACTGACATATGGTAAACTGCAGTATTTGATTTGATGACTTCTACCACATATATACTATTAACCCATTACCACAAGAAAAATAATGTCTGTGTCATTTCTATTAATTTCTGATGCCTTTATAATCCATTCTTTTCTATTCTTGCTCCTGTTCTTGGGAACTACTGATCTGCTTTCTATCCCTATAGATTAATTTACATTTTCTTGAATTTTTTTTTCAAGACAGTCTCTCTGTGTAGCTCTGGCTATCCTAGAACTAGCTGTCTGTAGACCAGGCTGGCCTCCAATTCAGATCTGCTTGCTTGTCTCTGCCTCTCAAGTGCTGAGATTAAAAGCACGTGCCACCACTGCCAGTATTTTCTTTAGTAAATACTTACAACTGAAATGGCTGGGATTTAGGGTAGAAATCTTTGTGTGTGTGTGTGTGTGTGTGTGTGTGTGTGTGTTCTTAGGACCAAGTGTCACTGTACAGTTCGAGCTAGTCTTGAACCAACAGTCCCAAGGCCAGCTATAGTGTTAGAATATTTTACAGGTGTGTAAGGGGGATTGAACCCTGGGCCTTGTGCATGCTAAGCATGTACTTAAGCTATAACCCTAGGCCCCATTTTTTTTTTAAGATTTATTCATTTATTATATATAAGTACACTGTAGCTGTCTTCAGATACACCAGAAGAGGGCATCGGATCTCTTTACAGATGGTTGTGAGCCATCATGTGGTTGCTGGGAATTGAACTCAGGACCTCTGGAAGAGTAGTCGGGTGCTCTTAACCGCTGAACCATCTCTCCAGCCCCTAGGCTCCATTTTTTAACAATGTAAAGTATATTTTTAAAGATTTAGCTGTTTTATTTTTATACATATTTTGTTTACATATATGTATGTATGCCACATGCAGCCTGTTGTCAGGAGGTCAGAAGAAGGGGTCGGACTCCCTGGAACTGGAATCACAGATGGTTATGACCCACCATGTGGGTGCTGGGAATCAAATATGGGTCCTCTGCAAGAACAACAAGTGCTCTTAACTGCTGAGCCACCTCTCTAGCCCAATTCACCACCCTTTTCTTTGAGATAGGGTCTTTATGTAGCCTTGGCTGTTGCAGAACTGCCTGTGTAGACCAAAGTGACCTGGAACTCACAGAGAGACCCTGCCTCTCCCTCCTGGGTGCTGAATTCATCACTACACCTAGCTTCAAAGATATTCTAAAGTGTAGAAAATATTTATATGTATCTATTGTCACTTCCACTGCTCTTCATTCTTTTATGTGCTCTAGATTTCTTCTTACAAACATCTTCCTCTGTCTGAAGAAATCCCTTTACTAGTTTTTATAATATAGATTAGTTGGTGATGAAATCTTCCAGTTTCTATTTGCCTAAAAGAGAATTTTGCTGTTTTTTTTGTTTGTTTGTTTGTTTTTGTTTGTTTGTTTGGTTTTTTTTTTTGGAGCTGGGGACCGAACCCAGGGCCTTGCGCTTGCTAGGCAAGCGCTCTACCACTGAGCTAAATCCCCAACCCCTGCTGTATTTTTAAGTAAGTTGTTTTTATTAGATAATAGGATTCTAGACCTTTAAATTTTAGGAAATCAATTAATTTTTTTTTACATTTATTTATTGTTTGTGAGGAAGAGTACTTGAATATATGGGGATCAGAAGACAACTTGTGGGAGCTGGTTCTCTTCTCCACCATGTGGGTTCTGGGGATTAAACTCAGGTTGTCAGTGTTGGCAGCCAGTGCTTTTACCTGCTCAGATGTCTCACCAGCCCTAAAATTACATTTTAGTTTACAAATAAAAAGTCAATATATTTACATTGCACAATGTGTTGTTGGTTCATTTTTTTAGTACGTCAAAGATGTTTTTTAAAAAAATATTTACTTTTATTATTTTAGTTTTAAATTATGTACATGTGTGAGTGTGTGTGAGAGTGTGTGTGTGTGTGTGTGTGTGTGTGTGTGTGTGTGTGTGTTTCCATGTGGGTATGTGTATATAAGTGCAGGTGCTCACAGAGTCATCAGATGACTTAGAGTGAGAGTTAAAGGACGTTATAAGCTGACCAAGGTGGTTCTGGGAACCAAACTCAAGAGTACTTAACCACTAAGTCATCCAGACTCTTAGAAAGATGCTTTTTAGTGAGAGATTAGCCACTACCCTTATAAAGTCTTTATATGTGAATATTTTTTTCTTTCTGATTCTTCTAAAAACTCATGTGCTCATATAATCTATGCTCGTGTCATACATGGCACACATATGTAATGGCAGCACTTAAGGCCAGCCGCAGTCTACATACTGATTTGGAGGCCAACTAGCTACATGATATCCTGCCTCAAAAAGAAATAAAAAGAGACCAGGCAGTGGTGGCACAAGACCTTAATCCCAGCACTTGGGAGGCAGAGGCAGGTGGAGTTAGAGGCCAGCCCGGTCTACAGAATAAGTTCCCGGACAGCCAGGGCTACACAGAGAAACTTAGTCTTGAAAAACCAAAAATAAATAAATTGATAAATAAATAAATAAATACAAAAGATTGTGATGTGCTCCTTAATTTTCCAAGTTTTATCTGCTTTTTATCATTGAGCCTCAACCAATTGGTTTACAGTTGTCACCAAATTTGGCTACAAATTTCAGGCTACTTTTTTTCTAGTAGTTTCTTCCCCCTTGTCTCCTTCTCTCTCTTGTTCTCCCCTTTCTACTCCCCTCTTTCCCCATCTGCCTGCCTCTTTCTCCTGAGGATTGGGATTAAAGGCATGTACCACCATGTCTGGCCTTTTTTTTTTTTTTTAAGTTTTTATACAATATATTTTGGTAAGCCAGACAGTGGTGGCACACACTTTTAATCCCAATGTTTGGGAGACAGAAGCAGGTGGATCTCTGGATTTGAGGCCAGCTTGGTCTACATACATAGTGAGTTCCAGGACAGCTGGGGCTAGACAAAGAAACCCTGTCTCAAAAAACAAACAAGCAAGCAAGCAAACAAATAAACAAAGAAAAATGTTTTTCATGTTTTCTCGTCTCTCAATTTCTCCCTGATTCTTTCCACCTCCCTACCACCCAACTTTCTGTTATTTCTCTCATTAAAAACAAAAACAAGGGGGCTGGAGAGATGGCTCAGTGGTTAAGAGCACTGACAGCTCTTCCAAAGGTCCTGAGTTCAATTCCCAGCAACTACATGGTGGCTCACAACCATCTATAATGAGATCTGGGGTCATCTTCTGGCCTGCAGGCACACATGCAGGCAGAAAGCTGTATGATGTATACATAATAAATAAATAAAATATTAAAAAAAACAAAAACAATTAAACAAATAAACAAAAACGGGGTTGGAGATTTAGCTCAGTGGTAGAGCGCTTGCCTAGCAAGCGCAAGGCCCTGGGTTTGGTCCCCAGCTCCAAAAAAAAGAAAAAAGAAAAAAAAAAAGAAAAAAGAAAAAAAAACCCAAGAAACACACATACCCAAAATGGAAAAATAAACAAGAAAATACAAATAAAATAAAAATATGTCCAAATAGCCAGCAGTAGTGATCACGCCTTTAATCCCAGCATTTAAGAGATAGGCAGAACTCTGAAGGCCAGCCTGGTCTACATAGTGAGTTTCAGGACAGCCAGAGCTACATAATGGGACCCTGTTTCAGGAAAAAAGATAAAAAATAAAAAGCCAAACAAAGAAAAATAAGATGAAAAGTTTACAAAAATACCATTGAGTAATTTTGTGTTGGCCAACTACTCCTGAATATGGACCGTGCCCTGAAGTGTAGTTAATATATCCAATAGATACCCTGTATATTATGAATAACCATAGTTGGGCATAGTGTTCTGTCACGGCCTGTAATCTGAGCACTGGGGAAGCAAAGGCAGGAGGACAGAAAGAGGTAGGCCAGCCTGGGCTGAATAGTCAAAACCAGCTTCAACAAAACAAAACCCACCTTTTCATTGGATGATGAGATTACAAAGATCATTTTAAAGATTTTCTCCAACTAATTTGTGCCGATTTTATTTCCTCCAATTTAGGGCAATTTCCTCACAAACATTTACACAGTAACAGTCAGTCAAAGTCTGGAAGAAGTCCATGGAAAATCTCCCAAGTATTCTCTGTGCATCTGCCTCCTCAACACTCCATGTTCACAGTCTCTCTGCCCGTCTTACTGAGACACAGCAGCTATTCTCCCTCCTAGCCTGGATATATTCTCTAAGCAATAAGCTTGCACACTTGCAGGCCACCCTCATAACTTCTCCATCCTTTCTTGTCTGCCTATTGCACGTGTATTGTAAATGCGTTTCATGTATTTTGCTCATTTTTCTAGTTCTTTAAAAGATGAGGTATGTTGGATTTCTGATACTAGCATGGCCAGAAGCAGAAATCTACATTTTTTTTTTCGGAGCTGGGGACCGAACCCAGGGCCTTATGCTTGCTAGGCAAGTGCTCTACCACTGAGCTAAATCCCCAACCCCTTACATTTTTTAATTGTCACAGTTTATCTGAAGATTTAAATGTTTTTCCTACAGAGAGGCAAGAGATGGCTT
The DNA here is from genome assembly GCF_021556685.1 of Rattus norvegicus. Taxonomy (NCBI): domain Eukaryota; kingdom Metazoa; phylum Chordata; class Mammalia; order Rodentia; family Muridae; genus Rattus; species Rattus norvegicus. The sequence continues at coordinate 76,514,810 of NC_141536.1, read as the reverse complement.
GGTGGATAATGAGGATAGAATTCGAATCTCCAGTATGTGGCGTAGTAGCCCACCTGTAATGGGGGACAAATGCATGCTCAGCTGTGTCTCACCTTTTCTGCTGAGCTATCACACTGTCCCACTGTGCTCTTAGTGGCCTGGAGTTCACCAAGTAGGGTAGGCTGGCCAGTGAGCTCTGGTGATCTCTCTTTTCTTCGGACACACCAGAAGAGGGCATAGGATTCAATTACAGATGATTGTAAGCCAACAATACTGTTCTCAGTAGTGGCTACACCATCTTGCATCAAGAATGCACAAGACGGGTTAGGAGAAACCATAATCAGAATATATTATATTTTTAAAGTCTATTTTCAATAAAAAATAATTTTTTTAAAAGAGTGCGCAAGAATTCCAGTTCCTCCAAATCCTCACTAACGTTGTTCTCCATTCTTTGTGAGGTGTGGAGGTGGCATTGTAGTTTCCTTTGCGTTTCTCTAGATGAAGAGTACCTTTTCATATGTTTATTGGACATCTGTGTGGCTTTTTAGTGGATATTTGGAGTTTTGTTTGTTGTTTAGTTTAGTTATGACTAAATATGACTAAATAATATGACTTTAAAATTAACCTCTTCTCAAATTCATGACTTCCAAGTATTTCTTCCATTCTATTGGTTGCTTTTTCATTTTTGCTTCCTTTGATGCTTAATTAAATTTTTTTTAACCAAGCTTTGTTTTAGAAATGAGGCCCGAAGTGGCCTTGAACTTCTGCCTAGTGCTGGGATTACAGGCACAGGCCACCATGGCTGGATTAATTTTTAATGTTTAAACCAACATTGTCTTTTGGAACAAATCCATCCTAATCATAAGGTATTTGACCTTTTGAAATTATCACTGGATGTAGTTTGATAATATTCTTCAGAATTTTTCATTTTGTGTTCATGTATAAAATTTCCCAGTAATTTTTCTAAATTCTTTGACAGATTTGCACGTCAAGATTACATTTACCTTAAATTTGGAAATTATTCAGTCCGTGGATTGTTCAAGATTGCTACCTCCTCTTTCCTTACCTTTCTGAGTAGTTCAATCCAAAAATAATTAAGTAGGGGCAAGGAGACATTTACACAGTAGGGCGGCACAATGGCCTCAGCCCAGTTTCCAGATCCCATTAAGTTGAGATGAATGTCAGTGCAGGTAGTATCAGAATGCTTAGTAGTACGTCAGGGTCTAAACAGGATAAGGCCAGCTATTCAGCAGGTAGAAGAGAAGGATGGGGGGCAGTGGTGATGTCTTGAAATAGTGAAACGTGATCAACTAGTGGGAACAGAAGATTGTCTTACTAGCAGCAAAGGTTTAAGAGACAATGGACACTGGTTAGAATGTTCTTACAACTGGGAGTGGTGGCACACGCCTTCAATCCTAGCCTTGAGGAGGCAGAGGTATGCAGATATCTGAGTTTGAGATTAGCCAGGGCTCCTTGAGACCTATCTAAAAACAAAACCAGAGCATGCCAGTATGTTAAGTCAGTTAAGTGCTTGTTATATTAATGACCTTGTTCAAACTTAAGAGGCTGGATTGCAGCAGTATAAGAAGTGGAAATGATTTCTCTATGCCTCTGTCTTTCTTTGTCTCTGTCAACCCCCACCCCCCACCCCAATCATCTTTCAAGATAGGGTTTCTCTGTATAACAGCTCTGGCTCTCCTGGAACAGCTTTGTAGAACAGGCTGACCTCAATCAAATAGAAATCTACCTGCCTCTGCCTACTCAGTGTTGGGATTAAAGGGGTGCACCACCACTGCTCTGGCTTCAGCTCTTACTGTATTTGAGACAGTCTATCAGCGCTGGAACTATATATAGTCCTGGAACTCACTGTATAGAACAACCAGGCCTTTAACTCACAGAGATCTGCCTGTCTCTGCCTTCCAACTGCTGGCATTCAAAGTATGTGCTCCCACGCCCTGGCTTGGTTTCTTTTGTTTTCGTTTGTGTGTGTGTGTGTGTGTGTGTGTGTGTGTGTGTGTGTGTGTGTGTGTGTGTGTATGCCATGTGTATGGGAGGCCAGAATCGGGCATTGGATTCTCTGGAGTTGGAGTTACATGCAATTTGAGCCATGTTATGTAGATACTAGGAACTGAACTCCAAAACAGCAGTAGGTGCCCTTAACCACGAAGCCATCTTTCTAGCTTCTTAGTAATGTTAAGCCATAGGTGTTACTCCTCTCCCTTTTTAATTTGTGGGGTGTGTGTGTAGTTGAGGGTCAAACCCAGGGCCTTGTGCATACTTGGCAAGTGCTCTAACACCTCCTATACCTCCAGGCTCTTCACAGTTGTGTCACCGATGGTTTCCTGTCCTCCAAACCCCACTTTTTCTGAGCTCAAGCTCACTGTGGTTTCCAAGGGTTAAATGTAAGCTGGGAAGTGTGATAAAGTAGGCCAGCATGAGGAAGTTTTTGTGGAGTCAATAATGTTTGCATCCTAACTTGGGAGTGGCTAGGCTATTCAAATGTTTGTGTGTGTTGAAATTCAAAGAACTGTGTACCAGAACCAGTCATATTTACTAGCTCTTAATTGAAAATATAAGTCAAAATAAAGCCTTAAGAAATAGAAGTTCAAATGTCAGATACCTAAGCTGGCCTTGGTGCTGCTGCCTTAGGTCTGTGTGCCCAGACCTGGTTCCTCACTTCTGGCCCATCATTACTCACTGGCTTTTTCCTTCCTTATGTTAGATTGGAGCTGGAGGAAGCATCACTGGGCTGAAGTTTAATCATCTCAATACCAACCAGTTTTTTGCCTCCTCAATGGAGGGAACAACCAGGCTGCAGGATTTTAAAGGCAACATTCTCAGAATTTATACCAGCTCAAACTCTTGCAAGTGAGTAGTCCAACTAGTCAGGGAAATGGCTTCTAAGCTCTAGACGCAGTTTTGCTAAGATCACGTCCAGTTGTTTCTTTCACTTTGGCCCAGCACAGGGAAGACAGGGGTCTTAGCCACTTTGCAACATTCCTTTTCTTCCTTAGACTCTGACTGCTCTGACTGTGATCCAAATGGGATCACTAAGAAGGTGTTCTGGATCCTTAGCTCTCATCTTTGACGGAAGGGCTTAATTACTCCTGTAAGTTATATCCAAATTAAATTAGACCTTTACTTTCACAGGATAAATCAACAAGGTATTTCCTTAGAAAGGTATTTACAGAGTAGAGCAGGAATCATGAACTGAAGTTTAGCCACATATGGTGGCATTTATCTTTAGTGGTAGCACTTGGGAGGCAGAGGCTGGTGGATCACTGTGAGTTCTAAGTCAGCCTGGTCCATCTAGGACTACATAGTGAGGGCCTATCTTTAAAAAAAGAAAGGAAAAAGAGAGAGGAGGTGGGAAAGAAACGAAAGAAGTGCAGTTTTATTGCCCTTCATTTTCTGGGATGAAATGGCCGTACTGTCTCCTTGGTGGAAGTGTTAACCGGTAGAAGAGTCCTCTCCTAAGAACAAGTGGCTGGAGACATGGAGCCATTTTGATTTCTAGCCAGGGGCACAATTCTGCTAAGGATGTGTAGGTGTGTGCAGTGAGTCTAAGCAGCTTGGGTATCATTCTGGGCTGTCCCACAAGGTCAAGAACAGCACCATCAGGAGATGGGACTAGATAGACTTGGAGTTCTCTTGGCTTCCAATCAGGATCCACGAAATACCTGCTTCTCGAGTCTCTTTGTTCTCACATAGTTTTCGAGAGTAAAAAGTTTCTGTGAGTATTTGATTTTTTTCCCCCTAAATGCTCAGAAGGGGACAGATGTTCACAGAGCTGAGCTGAACATTTCCTGTTTGGTCCGTCCTCTCCTTTGGTGCAAAGACTGAAGAGTGATGAGTGTTAGAATAGTAAATAAGGCTCTTCAGAACCTGGGCTGTGGGGAGCACGCTAGCTTTTGAATTTGCTTTATGGCCGAAGTTCCAGGGACTAGCTGGGGATTCTGAGCCCAGCAGTAACTGGACATATTTCTGAATTCTGTCAACTCTGTACTCTTTAACCCACTTTTTCTGCAAGGTAAACAAGGCTGAGTACCCCCGCTGGAAGTTTATAGTAAGACCCTTATTCATTGATTCAACAAATACTTATTGATGCCTGTTGGGTACTGGAGCTGCAGCAGTCTTAAAGAGTCTTACAGCACACGCTCTCCCTCTAGGGTCTGGTTTTGCAGCCTTGATGTTTCTGCCAAGAGCCGAGTGGTGGTTACAGGAGACAATATGGGACACGTGATCCTGACGAACACAGATGGCAAGGAGGTGGGTACAATGTGGCCCACTCCTCATCCCCTCACCCCTCTTTGGTTCTGTACCTCCACCTGAACCAAACTTTTCTCTGCAGCTTTGGAACCTCAGAATGCACAAAAAGAAAGTAGCCCATGTGGCCCTGAACCCCTGCTGTGATTGGCTTCTGGCCACAGCCTCCATAGATCAAACAGTGAAAATTTGGGACCTGCGCCAAATTAAAGGGAAAGACAGCTTCCTCTTCTCACTGCCTCACAGGCATCCTGTCAATTCAGGTGTGATATCCCAAGCCCATCTTTCTTATGGACCCTGGCTTTCTCACCACTGCCACCAGGTCAATGATGTCGAGGAGCCTTTCCGGCACTGACTGCCCCTTTGGGTGTGGAGTTTCTATGGTAGTTTTGTTCATAGTCCAGATTGACCTCTGCTACCCTGACCTAGAAAGGAATGGCACTTTGGAAGGTTAGGATACGAGGGGCTGAGGGTTCCTTCAGCTTAAGGGCTTTTCACTTTGTCAGCTTGTTTTAGCCCCGATGGAGCTCGGCTCCTGACTACTGACCAGAACAATGAGATTCGGGTTTACTCTGCCTCCCAGTGGGATAGCCCCCTGAGTCTGATCTCCCACCCTCACCGCCATTTTCAGCACCTCACACCCATCAAGGTGAGTGACAAGAGAAAGGAATCTGTCATTAAGGGAATGGGTCAGATCTTTCCATGTTGGGGGAAGGGTCACGTATGAAGCCTACAATCTCAAATAAAACCTTTCACTGACATAATAAAAGGCCCTTTAGCCCTTTGGCTTTCTCTGTTTCTTTTATCCCATTTCCATAATTCAATTGAGAGTTCTGTCTTTTTGAGGTAGGGTCTCCCTGACTAGCCTAGAACTTGCTACATAACAAAACTACGTTTGATCCAGTAGAGATCATCTGCTTCTGCCTCCCAGGTGATTGGTATTAAAGGCATGCACCACCATCCACGCCAAGCACCCACTGAGTTTTCTTAGTATATCTTATAAGCTAGCTTTCTAAACTTTACAGCCCAGCATTGATCTTACTGTAGGCATTTTCTATGGCCTTGAACATTTGTTCTGCCCTGTTTCAGTTACCCATGTTTCAGCTGACTCATAAACTAACCTAACGTTATTGGATTGCCTTGGAGGTTTAAGTGGTTTCTAATAATAGAAATAAGACCTTAGTTTCCCAATTTAGACCTGTTTCATCTGTAAGAGGGAATAGTATCTAACTGGTAGGGTCGTAAAGATGAGTCAGGACACATAAAACACTGACACCATGCCTAGAACTTGATAAGGACTTAACAGTTAAATATTAAATAAAACCTAGTATCCCACACACATCAAATCAAAACCAATAATAAACAATATTAAGAATTCTTCTGAAGCCAGGAATTATGGCACATGCCTTTAATCCCAGCACTCAGGAGGCAGAGGCAGGTGGATCTGAGTTCAAGGACAGCCGTGACTACATATTGAGATTCTATCACATTTCTGTCACATGCACACAAAAGGATTTTTTTTTTCTGGGGATGTTGCCCAGTGGTAGACAACATTGGTGTGTGTGTGTGTGGGTGATGACATACCTAAATTATCAGGTGTGGTAGTATACACTGGCGATCCTAGCACCTGAGGGTAGAAGTAGGAGGTCAAGGCCAGTTATTGCTCTTGCTAGGCTGTGTGCTCTTCTGTTCCATCATATCCATTGATGACAACATCTAATTTTCTTTTTTAGCAACTACTTCCAAGCCAATGCATGTATTAATTTTCTCTTAAGTTAGCAACTACTTCCAAGCCAATGCATGTATTAATTTTCTCTTAAGTATTATTTATATAATGTGTATGAGTGATTGGGCTGAAGAGATTGCTCAGTGGTTAAGACTACTCTTCCAGGGCTGGGGATTTAGCTCAGTGGTAAGAGCGCTTGCCTAGGAAGCGCAAGGCCCTGGGTTCGGTCCCCAGCTCCAAAAAAAAGAACCAAAAAAAAAAAAAAAAAGACTACTCTTCCAGAGGTCCTGAGTTCAAATCCCAGCAACCACATGGTGGCTCACAACCATTTGTAATGGGATCTGATGCCCTCTTCTAGTATATCTGAAGATAGCTATAGTATACATAATAAATAAATACATCTTTTTTTAAAAAAAAGATTCGTGTGTGTGTGTGTGTGTGTGTGTGTGTGTGTGTGTATACTTTTCTGTATGTATATCTGCACACCTGAAGATCGCATCGGACAGCTGTGAGCTGTCATGTGGGAACTGAACTCAGGACCTTTGAAGGATCAGTGAATGTCTTAACCATTGAGCCATCTCTCCAGGAGCATGTATGAGTGTTTTATCTGCATACATGTTTGTGTACCATGTGTATATGTACCCTTGGAGGTGAGAAGAGGGCTTAGGAGCTCCTGGAACTGGAGTTCCAGATGATTGTGAGCTAGCATTGTAGGTGCTAGGAAACCTATGTCCTCTGAAAGAGTAGCCAGTGCTCTTAACCATTGGGTTGTCTCTCTAGCCCCTCTTCTCTTGATCTTGTCTTACTTCCTTCAAAACTGTCTTGAAGCCATGAATGGGGCACAAACTATAAACTATAATCCTAGCACTTCAGGTTGAGGCAGGATTGGAGATTTTAGGATTCCTGGGCTACACAGTATAACCCTGTCTTATAAAAAACAAGAACGGTTTTGAGATTAGGAGAAGCCCATCCAGTCCTATCCCACCAATAACAGCGAGATTTGTTTTGAGTGGTGTGATTAGGGGATGAGGGCTTTCTTTCCTTCCCCTTTCACACCAGTGACTTTATATTTAAATCTTTGTTACATGTGGAGAGAGGAATATTAGTAGTGGAGCTGCTTCAGAACCTAAGTCCTTTGGTGTTGCTTACCAGAGGCTTTTTGTCTTGTTATAGGTTTATCTCTTAGGTTAAAGTCTAAACAAGGCTGCTTAGCAATAGAAGTAAACACCTTCAATCCCAGCACTTAGGAGACAGGCGGACAGTTCTATAGAGGGAGTTCCAGGAGAAATTTTGTCTTGGTGGAAAAAACAAACCAAAAAGAAATGTGTGTGTGTGTGTGTGTGTGTGTGTGTGTGTGTGTGTGTGTGTGTGTGTGACTCTAGCATCCCTCCTCCAAAAAACAAGGCTGATGGAAAAACACTAAGGAGCCAGAGTGGTTAAGACATTGCCTAGCACGCACAAAGGTTCAGCCCCCAGAATTAGAAAAACAAACAACAAAACAAAATGCCCAAGTTGGTATCACCTTAAGAAAATGCAAGAAAGGAGCTAGAGAGATGGCTCAGTGGCTAAGAACCATGCTGTTCTTTCAGAGGACCTGTTCAAATCCTAGTACATGGCAGCTCACAACTGTCTCTAATTCCTCTTCCAGGTGATCCAGTGCCCTCTTCAGGCCTCTACTAGGTAAACATATATAGTATACTTACATACATGCAAGCAAAACACTCACACATGTAAGAGTGGTGGTGGCGATGCATGCCTTTAATCCCAGTAGTTTGAGGCCATCTGGATCTACAGAGCAAGTTCCAGGACAGCCAGGAGTACATAGAGTAAGACACTACACAAAATCATCTTTAAAATAAAAGGTCTGAGGCCTCCTAAGGACCTGGAAAGCAAGCACGTATAATGTAGGGCAACTCACTTTTAAGTCCCCTCCTAGATATATAATAATCTACAGAGAAGTCTTTTAAAGATTAAAATCCCTTTTATTTATTAATGTTGTGTATGTGCCTTTTCCCTCATGCCACAGTAGGCAGGTGGTCAGAGTTGGTTTTTTCCCTCCCACTACATGGGCCCTGGGTATCAAACTCAGGTTATCAGGCTTGGTTGGGGTCAGATGCCTTTATCTGCTGAGAGATCTAGCCAGCCCTCATACTTGTATTGTATGTAGTATTGGGTTCTTGACCTATGAGTGGTTAAAAAAAAAAAGAGAGAAAAATATGCATATTATGTGTGTATGTATGTGTGTATAATGCCCACATACATATATATTCATATACACACATTGTGTGTATATAATCCAGAAGAGGGCACTGGATCACCTGGAAGTGGAGTTATAGCTGTGAGCTGGCGTGTAGGTACTACAAATGAACACAGGTTCCCTCTGCAAGAATAGCGTGTGCTTAACCACTGAGCCATCTCTAGCTCCTCTCTTGCAGTTTCTTTTTTTTTTTTTTTTTTTTTTTTTTTTGGTTCTTTTTTTTCGGAGCTGGGGACCGAACCCAGGGCCTTGCGCTTCCTAGGTAAGTGCTCTACCACTGAGCTAAATCCCCAGCCCCAGTTTCTTAAGATATCAAATTGGGCATTGCATTTTTGCTTTGTTTTTTACAATTCTGGGGACTGAACACTTGTGCTTGCTAAGCAAGGTCTTTACCACTGAACACCTCTGGCTCTTACAAATGTTTTCCCATCATCCTTGTTCAGACTTTTGTTTTTTCAAGACAGGGCTTCTGTGTAGACCAGGTTGGCCTATATGTGAGATTCTGGGAAGAAACATACAGTCTTGTGTATACTGTGTAAGTGCTCTGCCACAGAGCTACTCCTTAAAGAATACTTGTGTGCAGGCTAGAGGTTGACAGCAGGTGTCTTTCTCAATTGTTTTCCACCTTATTTTTGAAACTGTTTCTCACTGAACCTGGAACTCACTGATTTGGCTGGAGTAGATTTGGCAAGTTCGAGGCATCAGGTCTCCACCTCCCAGATGGAATTCTAGGTGCATCATGACAAAATTTTTATAGGGGTTTTGGGGCTCCAAAACCAGATGTACTTGTGCCAACTGAGTCATCTTCCCTGGCTTCAAGAATATTTTACATTCTGACTGACCTCTCCATTTCCTAGGCGACCTGGCATTCACGGCACAACCTCATTGTTGTGGGCCGATACCCAGATCCTAATCTTAAAAGTTGTGTTCCCTATGAACTAAGGACAATAGATGTGTTTGATGGAAGCTCGGGGAAGATGATGTGTCAGCTCTATGATCCAGGATATTCCGGTATTACTTCGGTGAGACTTGGCACCTCAAACAGTGATGGGGGGAAGTAGGGAGTTAAGCAGCTTTCTGATCAGGACGAGTCCCCATGTACTGCCTCTGTACTGCTCTCTCCTCACTTCACACCGATACTCTCACTCTTGCAGCTCAATGAGTTCAATCCTATGGGAGACACACTGGCTTCTACTATGGGTGAGTAACTATCTCAAACTAGGTTGCAATGGAGGCTAAATCCCTGCCCAGTTCATCCCAGGGCAGTAGGCAGTAAACATACCCGGCAGACAGTGGTCTCTGGCCTAGGTTACCCATCTGGCTTTATTCTGGTCATGGCGATGCCAGTCTATTAGTTCCCCCAAGACAGCACCAACCTCTGAGACAGACCAATAATGGAAGGTGTCAGTCAGACTTCTTGTTTCTTCTAGGTTATCATATTCTCATTTGGAGCCCAGAGGAAGATGGGTCATTGAAAGACCATGAAAGACTATGAAGATGGTGTGGGACAGCAACACCTGACCCTGCCTATGGGAGCAGGTTCTGTGAGAGAAGTGGTAGCTGTTTGTTCACAGGCCAGAAGTACCCAACTCTCAGTGTGGGAGTAGGGGTGCTGGTGGCATGGGATACTGTATGGAACTAGGATACTGACATGTTACTGCTCTAGATTTTGCTCCAGAAAATTAAAGAGTAAACCAGCTACCCTCAGGGTCCCTGCTGTGTCTAGCCTGGAGACCAAGTTCATGCTAGAGCCAAGGTACTTTCCTTTTTTCTGATGTATAGTAGCAGAATAACCAGGGAATTTTTAAATTTTTATGTTCATTTTGACATAACCAATAAAAGCATATCTTTTGTATTGAGACCTAGTACTGACCTGGTAAGAGTGCTTCTTGGATGTCAGAAATGGGGAAGGAAAAAAAAAAGGCACAGAACCAGCACTCAGTCAAAACCTTCATTTCCTCGGAGTTACTTCAGCTCTGTTTCGGGCCACAGTCAAGGTGTACAGTTCACCAGCTGCATTTACTTCAAGTCCCTGAAGAGTCCAGCCCAGCTGAGGGAGAGTCACGTCATGATTCCATGTGTTTCACTCCTGTGTCCTCCCACTGTCATCCAGGTGCAGCACCAGTGTCCTTCAACCTGCCTGAGGTTGACACTGACGGCAGCCTCAGTCAGAGGGAAACTTTGCTGTTGGGTGATCCATATAAAATGAGCCATTTATATGAACTGCAAAAGTACCAAGGGACAATGTCCTCCAAGCCATTTGCCAAAGATATGGGCTAGAAGACAAAGAGCAAGGCTTGGGGGAAGAGCTAGACAGATCAAGTACCAGCTTCTTCAGGGTTTGGGGTTTTTTTTCTGTTGTTGTTTTGTTTTTTTAATCCCAGGTCTTGAGTAAAACCTGAATGCTTGTCTGTATCTCAAGTCCTTAGGGAGTATAGAAGAGGCAAATCCCATTTAGAGAAAGCCAGTGTCCAACACAGTACATGGTAAACATCAGGCATGAGGATGGTAAGTCACAGGTGACGTGCGACCAGCCCAGCCTCACTCATTCATTTGGGTGTAGGTAATCAGGAAGGCTAAACCTGTCCCTGGGCTGGGATCAGCAATAGTCAGGAGCAAGGACTCAGCCCACATCCCCTAGGAGGCAGAGGGAAGGGGACTGAGTGGTTGTCAAGCATGGTCTTCCCTGTCTGCAACATGGTGGTAGCCAGGAGGCTGGGCCTGCATCCGGAAGAGGACAGTGAGGAGCAACACTATTAGAAGGAAGAGGATGGAGCCACAGACAGCCAGTGCCACAATCACCTCTGGACAGGGGAGAGGAAAAGAAAGTAACATTAGTATTCATCCAACAAATAACAGAGCACCTACCCCAAGCCAGGTACTGTGTTGACAAAACAGGGAAATAGGGGGCTGGGGATTTAGCTCAGTGGTAGAGCGCTTACCTAGGAAGCGCAAGGCCCTGGGTTCGGTCCCCAGCTCCGAAAAAAAGAACCAAAAAAAAAAAAAAAAACAAAAAAAAAAAACAGGGAAATAGAAAGGTGGTCGAGGCAGTCTGCTCTTAGAACGAGCAAGCATTTCACGGGAATGACACATCAGTGATGCTCTATGGACAAGATACATTAGAAATCACTGAGGAAATAGGACCAGACCTGGGGGTCAGGAAGTAAAACAGATGAGAGTAGAGTGTCATGGAGTGGGGGTAGGAGGACACATCTGATAGAACAGGCTTGGTGTGCTGGATTCAGCAAGAGTATCACAGAGTAAGCAAGGGGCACTAGGAACCAGAAGACGTCCAAGTCAAGCAGAGGCAGGGCAGTCACGATAGAGAACCTGGGTCTTTGTGTGTGATTAATATATATGCACATTTAAAAAAAACATGGTCTCATATAGCCCAGGCTGTCTCAAAATTGACTATATAGTAGAGGATGACCTTGACCTATCCTCCTTCCCCCTTCTGAGTGCTGGAATTAGAGGTGTACACTACCACACCCAGTTCATGCAGTGCCAGGAGTTAAACTAAGCGGTTTTTCCCATAGTTTGGTTGGTAGAGTGAGTACCCTATCAACTGGGTTATACACCTAGCCTCAAGTTATATTTCTAAAGAAATTAACTTTGCTGTCTGGAGACTGGTAGGGACAAGAATGGAACCAGAATGAACGTTAGGCTTGTGAGCGGCTCAGGCAAGAACTGCTAATGACTGGAGAGGCGAGAGCTCAGCATCTGAGAAGCATAGAATCTGCCGGTGGACTGGGTGTGGGCTATGAGGAAGAGAATGCCTAATGGTACACTGTGTGACCGTGAGACTAATGCAGCATCTATTAAGTTGACAGCTGTGGGCTGGAGAGATGGCTCAGCGGTTAAGAGCACTGGCTGCTCTTCCAGAGGTCCTGAGTTCAATCCCCAGCAACCACATAGAGGCTCACAACCATCTGTAATGGGATCTGATGCCCTCTTCTGGGGTGTCTGAGGACAGCAACAGTGCACTCATAGGTGAACTAAATCTTTAAATTGACAGCTGTAAAATGAACAAGTAGATCTGAGAAGAGATGCTGGTTCAGACACAATGCCTCATGTGACATCCATGTAGAGAGGTTTCAAGTCAGTAGCTGGGGGAAAGCCTAGCTCAGAAGTTATAAATCGGGGTTGGGGATTTAGCTCAGTGGTAGAGCGCTTGCCTAGGAAGCACAAGGCCCTGGGTTCGGTCCCCAGCTCCGAAAATAAAGAACCAAAAAAAAAAAAAAAGAAGTTATAAATCAAAGTCATATTACAAAAGTGGAACTTAACTTACCATGAAGATGAGGTAGGAAAGCCATGAGGTTGATGAGATCCCTTGGGAGTCAGGACAGATAGGAAAGGGGATAGGGATAAGCCTCAGGCCATTCATTATTTAGAGAAGAGGGAAAACGGTAAGGAATTTGTAGTAAGTAAAAAACTGAAGTCATGAAAACGGTTGTTACTGTTGCAGTGCGGTGGTCGGGGAGGGAATCTAGGGCTTCACACATGCTAGCCATGGATTCTACCACTGGGCTATGTCCACAACACTAAAAAAAATGTGTTTAAGGAAGAAATGGCAACTGGGCTGCTGAGGTGAGAGAAGCTGACTAAGAATTGATGATCTTGATAACAGCTTCATTGCAGCAAAAGGTGATACAAAATTGTTTAACATCAGGTCTGAAATAAAAAGTCTGAGGAAGTAAAGCCGGAATGTAGGCAACTCTTTGAAGGATCCCTCAAAGAGATCAGAGAGAAAGGGAGACTACAGAAGTGAGTCTCAGAAGTCTTTGTTAATGGGAGTTATCCAGGGGAAAAGGGACCAGAGAAGAGTCTGACACAGACTACTGGACAGCCACATCTGAATACTATTTTATATAAGCAGGTAAGCTGATAGATGTGGCTGGCAGGAGAATGGTGACTATTATGTCTCAGTGATAAGAGTATTGCCTAAGGGTGAAGAATGAGAAGAGTACACAAATATGGTCTTAGGGTTGAGAAGGCTGTCCAGGGAAAGGCGGGAAGATGGCTGCAAATACGTCTGTTGCCTGAAGATTTCTGGATTTGATCAGAATGCTGCCCTGGGAAAGGATCTGTACAGAAGAGGCTGGCAACTCACCTGTGTCTGCAGTATCGCTTGCTAGCTGGCACTCCTTCTGCCAGTCCTTGGGTATGACAGGTTCTGTGAGGCGAAGGAAGTCCTGCAGTGGGCAACGGTGAGGACAGCCAGGCAGGGTCAGTGGCCAGGGTACCTTCTTACTGTCATTCCGAAAGTACATCTCGACTGAGAAATTCCTGAGAGTTGACAGGAGGCAAGACAGGGATGCTCACCATGCCCATAACAGTCTCTGGGTTGCCCTCGGCCATCCCAAGTGCCTCTTTAGAAGACACATGGTAGCCCCACTTACCCATTATCTTCCTGGTACAGTTCAAATATGTGGCAGGAAGCATAGGGGGCTTGTTTACCATTGTAGACATTCAGTGCCATTTGCAGAGCAACCAGGGTAGTGTCATGCTGCAAAGGAGAAGGGCTGCCCATAAGTAAGACTGTTGCCCTTCTACATCCCAGGAACTGGATCAGGGGGAAACACCTAATTCCTAATTTGATATTTGTGTGTTGGGTGGGTGGGAAGTGGGGAGGGGGTGTCGAAGCTTACCGCAGAATAAACCAGAAGCTTAGGGAATTGAGAGGTAGTTGCCATTAGGGTCAGATTCTTCAATATTTGAGCCAGCAGAACTCCTGAAGAAGAGAAATTCCAAGTGTCAGTGTCTTGAGCCATCACTGATCTGCTCCTCTCATCACATGCTAATCTTAGTTTGATCACCAACCTAGAGAACTCTTCCAGATCATGGGGACCATACTGGAACTCTACACCAACTACTGCTAAGAACTGTCAAGTTTATAGAGAAGACAGGTAAAGCAAGCTCTTAGTATTTAAACACAGGTGTAGGAACCAGCTAGGAGGCACTGATCACAACTTAACAGTATGAACACAGTGTAAACTTAAGACTGCTTCACAGCACCCAAGATGCTGATTCATACCAGGGCAACTGCTGTATGCACTCTTTGAAAACCACTGCATTCTCAAAGGTTTGAAAATGGGTACCCCTTAGTGCTCAAATTAACCGGCACACATGTATTGCCCTAGTCTTTCTCTAAAAGTCTTAGCAATTCTCTGGAGGGAGGTATGTAGTTAGGAAAGAGAGGAAGGGCCTTTCAACATGGATGAAAATTAAGAGTAAGAATGGTAAGCCAGGGCTGGAAAGATGGTTCAGTGGTTAAGAGCACTGACTGTTCTTCCAGAGGTCCTGAGCTCAATCCCTAGCAATCACAGGGTGGCTCACAACCATCTGTACTGGGCATCTGATGCCCTCTTCTGGTATGTCAGAAGACAGCTACAGTGTACTCATGTATACAAAATAAATTTGGCCACGTGTAATTGGCACACAGCTTTAATCCCAGCACTTGGAAGGCAGAGGCAAGTGGGTCTCTGGAGACCAGTCTGGTCTACATGGAGTTCAAGCTGGCTTGACCAGAGCTACAGAGTGAGACCTGTGACTCTAGCTAAATATAAGAGAACTGGGAGATGTGGGCAACTAGCAAGGATGGCAAAGGGAAGATCTTGTTTTAAAACAACAGAAAATTGGGGTTGGGGATTTGGCTCAGTGGTAGAGCGCTTGCCTAGCAAGCGCAAGGCCCTGGGTTCGGTCCCCAGCTCCGAAAAAAAAAAAAAAAACAACAGAAAATTACTCTTACGCAGCATAGCATGTAGGAAGCTCCCACAGCAGATTCTCAATGCTAGAGAGTTTTGAGGAAAGGGTAGTGGCATGTTGTTCTTGTCACTCACCCCCCTGAAGCCGGGCCTTCTGTACTTGATCGTGGATCCCGAAGAGGAAGAGGAAGCTGAAGTCCTTTAGCTGGCTCAGACGCTGCACGGTTTGGGGAGAGGCCCAGGGTGGCAGGAGCAGCCCATGTGTTTGCTGTGTATCGCAGGGCAGGTTAGCTCCCTAGGCCTAGGCCAGAGCCTCTCCAAGGGTGGCTTTCTTCCCCAAGTGGGGAAGGTGCCTGTGTGTATGAGGGAGGAAGAGGAGAGCAGAGGTGAGGCAGAGGGGCCATTGCAGACATGGCAGACAGTGGGGCATTGGAAAGGAAGCTCAAGCATGAAGAGCAGACTCAGCACAGAAGAAATCTCACAGCATTGAGCTCTGGATGGAGAAGGGTAGAGTGCTGACAACTAGTAAACCGTTTCCCACTTTGAGGTTCTTTTTACCCATGAGGGAAGTTCCCAGGTTACATAAGCACAGGCTTGCTGGGCCTTCCCAATGGGGCCGGCAGTATCAAGGCAATGTGCTCTATTGCCCTAGAGACATGGACCTGTTGAGAACAGAAGAGCAAGCAATCCCAACAGGCATCCTGGTCAGCTCACCTCACAAAAGAGTGTGTCATACACATTCCAGATGGTCTCTAGGGTCAAGTTCATAAGCCCTGTCTCATTGGCCACCATGTCCAGAAATTGCTATGAGAAATGGATCAGAAGATCAGTACTGCAATGGGGAAAGAACAATCTGATGACCTACACCTCGGCCCCAACTCACTGCATTCTGAATACTCATGTTCTGATACTCTGGTGTCTGCCGAGTCTCGTTCTGCAACTGCTCATAACGGGGACATGGACCCAAAGGAAACTTCAGCAACTACAAATTAAGGGGGGGAACAGGCAGAGAAGGAGTCTGGGATCAGCAGGCTCATAACCATAGTTGTTCTCTCACCACTTAAGAAGGGCTGGCCAGTCTTACCCTGTCTTCAGTAATGGGCACGGTGTGGACAGGGATAGGCTGCCATGAAATGTTCGGGTTGAAGTGCTGAACTTCAGTGGGAGGGAAGAGTCCGGCCAGGTTGGCCTCTGCACTCATGAGAGTACGGTCAAAGTCTGTGCTTCGCACGTAAACCTGTAGATTGGCAACACAAGTCTCTGTGTAGACACACTTTTGTTTCTCCCCAGAGCCCCAGGGGAGAGCCTGTTCTGGATGATTACTCAGTACATTATAAACTCACCATGCATGCGCGCCCTCTCTGCTTCTTCCCTATTCAGCAAGGCCTCACACATTCAGCTGCAGGCTATCACCACTGTATAAACAACTCAGTTTGTGGGAATGACTCTAGTTCAAATACTCCTTCCTGTTCATCAAAAGCACTCATTTGGTAAACTATCTGGTCTGGGAGACTTCAATAACTCATTTGTCTCCTGTGAAGATCAGAGTCCTTGTCAGCCAGAGTGGTATATCCCCCTCTATACACATGGAGACGGGATCTCAGTATGTAGTTCTGACTGTCCTAAAACTCAATATGTAGACCAGGCTAGCCTCAAACTCAGGGATCCCTTTGTCTTTGCCTCCCAAGTGCTTGGATTAAAGGTATGTGCCTCTGATTCATCTTGATATACACTTTTTTTCCTCTTTTCTTGTTTGTCGAGATTGCGTTTTTCGTGTAAAACAGCTGGCTATCCTGGAAAGCTCTCTGTAGATAAGAATGGCCTTGAACTCAGAGATCTGCCTGCTTCTGCCTTCCAAGTGCTGGGATTAAAGGTGTGTGCCACCACCACTGGTTTGGTACACACCTTTAATCTCAGCACTTGGTAGGCAGATCTCTGAGTTCAAGACTAGCCAGGGCCATAAAGTGAGACCCTGTTTAAAAACACAAAATCAATAACCCTAGAGTCCAAATGGCAGATACCACTCCTCACCACACTCCCTTCCCTTTTACAAATAGGAAGAGGGTGGAGGAGGAACAGAGAGAGGTAGCTTTCAAAAAGGAAGAAAATAGGGAAGGGAAAAGCAAGCTCAGGGTAGAGCTAGGTCTTTAGGGAACAGTAACCTAGAGCGCTGAGACAACTGTGGCTGAAAGCAGTAACCATAGGAACAGTTATCTCCACTGGGCACTGGAGTAAGCAGAGGACCTCAGGAGCTAGCACACTTGACAGTTTTCACTGCTCCCCCTACCCCCCCCCCACTTTATCTTGGCTCTGTCCAGCTTATTAGACTGCTCCAATATAAGCTCCGAGAAGAGAGAGATCATAACTCTACAGTATACCATCAATGAGAAAGCATTACTACAGTGCTTGGCCCTTAGGTGACGATAAATGTCTTGGACAAATGCCTATTTGTTGTTTCAGAGTCAGAAAGTACATTATCATGTCTGAGGTGGACCCCTGGTCAGTTTTTGTCTTTTCCTAGACAAAGAGAGACAATTCAGACTCCAGAGCAGTATTCTTGACAGGTCTTAGATGTGTTGAACAGGGACCAAAAGTTCAGGAGGGAAACGTTACTGCCCAGCCTCACCCTTAGATTCTCAGAGGTCAGAAGATAATCCAAACATCCCAATCCTCTTGTCATTCAAGTTCCAAGCCTTACCTCTTGCCTGTGGTAAGAGGCGTTCAGAAAGCCATGGTAGCGTTGCCGCAGGGCCTGGCCCAGCTCCCAATGCTGTAGCATCCCTTCCTGTAGGCAAACCTGAGAGTTAAGAAAGTCCAAAGAGGAGCTGGGCATGGTGGCTCACGCCTTTAATTCCAGCAGTCAATCTCGGAGTTTGAGGCTAGCCTGGTATACAAAGTGAGTCTAGGACAGCCAGGGCTCTGTTACACAGTGAAACCTGTATCAAACCTCCCCCCCCCAACCCCCCCTCCCCCTGCCCCTCAAAAAAAGTCCAAAAGGAAGAGATGAACCAAAAGTCCTGTGGCATTTAGGCATTTAGGCATTTAGGCAAGGAATGAGCTTGATTCCAGAAGTGGCCAGTTGTGAATGATACTGTCCCGGGCACAGAGTTGTTAAGAAATCTGGTCATTGCCAGAGTTGTAGCCTACTGTGCTTAGCATAGACAAGGTCCTGGGTTTAATTTCCAAAACCATAAAACCAAAACAACAAAATAAGACATCTTGTCCATCAGAACCCCTGAGGGAAACTAGCAGTTTAGGGAGCCCCTGTTTCTGTGCTCCAGTTGTGAGCACATCCTGAGACCTTGCAGGATGGCTTCTGACCCACCTTGGTTAGCTGACCAAATCCCTGGGGCCATTTCTCTTCCTGATAGGGGTCCTTAGGATATGCCTTCACTGGTGACCGATCTCCGTGTCGATACAGCTGAGCAAAAGAAATGGTTTGTCTACAGAATCAGAAGGGTCTTCTAGTTAAGGACAGGACCCACCTCTGCACATGTGTTCTGTGCTTGTGAAGGAAAGGAAATTTCACCCCATCTTTCTTTACTAAGCGATAAAAAAAGAACCCAGTTTGGGCCATACAATGTAACCTGAGATGACAGGTAAAGCCCAAAAGCACAGGTAGAAAAGTAGTGAAAGCTATGCCTTCTTCGGGGAGGAGATGGACAATGGGACTGGGAAAACAAAGATCAAAGTCGTCTTTATGGGTGACTTTCAACCTTTTAACTAAATTCCCATCCTAGGAAAGAATCATCCCAAGGAAGAATATCTTCTAACAATACTCGGTCATCCTGCTCTAAAAAATAGCCTAGGGATCCAAATCAATTCTGAATCCAGCCGCACAACCCACTATGGGCCAGCTGCTCCCTAGAGCGGTTCTTTCTCCTCCTTGAGAAGTGAGACCCCCGACCCCAGAGCACAAGCTCTGCCCCTCCCTCTACCAGCCGGCCTTTGCCCTTTCAGCTTTGGCGAACCCGTTGGGGACTCCGTCTCCCATTACCAAGGTAACAAAGCGCAGACTCCGGGCTTGTATGGGTGGCATCACCATTAGGCACATGCCAAGAAGGAACTGGAGAAGAGCCGCCTGGCTCCAACCAGACTGTCTGCCGGCCATCACCGTTGTAGGCTGTGCAGCAAGAACCCGGAACGCCTTGGGCGGTACCTGCTGCAGCCGCCCGGATGCATTCGTAAGGACACTTGCCGGAAGTGCAGCCTTCGCCATTTTTCTGTGGGTTGCGAGAGAAGGGAATAGGAAAGTGTGGTGGGAGAAGGCGGAATTTGGGAGGGAATGCAAACAGAAAAGGCTTGCGATTGGCGGTGATGAACGAGGGTGAGACTGTAACGCGACCTTCCGGGCAGAAAAGGCTTAAAGACCTCGTTTTTGTAGAGGCGCTTACCTCTTCATCTACCCGGCCGGCGCTTTCCCTGGATGGAGTCTGGGCCGAATGGAGACGGAATGGCTCCTCTGAGCAGTGCTTCTGAGAGTGATCCCAGAGCCTCAGTTGGTGCAAAATTAGGACAAGGGAGAAGTACAGAGACTAACTTTCTAGGTTTGTAGTTTAGTTTTAGCCTTGGCTCAGGCACTATTCCTCCAAGCGGTCTTGTTTGAGATGTAGAGCACTGCATGTAAACAGCCCTTTGGACTCCCTGTGCCCTTGAGGTAGATACAGTCATTCCTGTCCTGAACAAACCTCACTCACCAGTTTTTCAGTCCCTTTCTTGTGCTTATCGATTTCTAAATTAGACTCAAAATGTTTTCCTTTCAGAGGAGTTGGATTGTATAAGATGTTCAGATTTCCCAAACCCATTACATTGAATTCCAATGGCAGGAATTTCAGATAACTGCATCAATGTTGATGCACGCATATAACTGTGGAATTGCCACAGAATCAGAGTTTCTCTAAACATTAGCCTTTAGGATTTAGAGACAGGCAGCCTGTCTGGCCTCTGGGTGTTGTAATTCCAACCCTTAGAATAGCATGCAGTTGTAGGTCACATCTTGGGCCCTTGATATGCTTTAATGCAGATCTGTCTACTTATAAGCAAACCCACCTCAGATTATCTGCAAACAAATCTGATCAGAACTTTTTGTTACTGTCCCAGAACTCCAGGTAAAATTGTGTGCCTTACTGCCTAAACTTTACTTCCAAAGTCACCTTGACAACGACTGAGGAGAGAGCAGAAAACTAAATAGTTCATTTAAAAAAAAAAAACTCCAAAAAAAAGCTCTGAAAAAAAGAACCAAAAACAAAACAAAAACAAAAACAAGGGGTTGGGGATTTAGCTCAGTGGTAGAGTGCTTGCCCAATAAGCGCAAGGCCCTGGGTTCGGTCCCCAGCTCCGAAAAAAAGAAAAAAGAAAAAACAACAACCAAAAAAAAAAAAAAAAAACAAATAAACAAACCTATGTGGTACACATCTTTAGTCCCAGCACTTGGAGAGGCAGGAAGATGTCTGAGTTGTATGTAGGCCAACCTGGTCTGTAGAGCAAGTTCCAGGACAGATGGAAACACAGAGAAATCCTGTCTGGAAACGAAACAAAACTATTTTCTATGTATGTGTGTTTTGCTTGCATATATATCCGAGAACCATGTGTATACAGTGCCCTGGAGGCAAAAAGGTGGCATAGGATCCCCTATAGACTTTAAACAGCCATGTGGGTGCTGGGAATAGAACCTGAATCCTCTAAAGAGTTGCCAGTACTTCTGGCTGCTAAGCCTCCAACTTAAAAGTTCTTCACTTTTTTATTTATTATTTTGTTTTTTGAGACAGGGTTTCTTTGTGTAGCCCTGGCTGTCCTGGAAGTCACTTTGTAGACCAGGTTGAGTGCTGGGATTAAAGGCATGTACTACCTTCCCTGGCTAGTTCTTAACTTTCTTAATCATAGTTTCCTTATAAATCACATGAAAAATTAGCCCTCTCTCTGGAAGAAAGTATCCACACATGAACACAGAATACAGTTTTGCATATAATCTCGAGTGACTCACAAAGATCCTCTTGTGATTAGGAAAGGAACCCAAATTAGGAAACCAACCCAGAGAGTACTTCGCCTAACCTTCGCAGTTTAGAGAGTGGATTGAAATTCATTTGCTTATTTTTGTTGTTTGTCTTTTGAGACAGGGTCTTGTATAACCCAGGCTGGCCTCACACTTCTGGTCTTCTTGTTACCACCTGCTAAGCACTGGAATTACAAGTGTGCACAACCCAACTCATCAGCTTTCTCCTCCACCTCCCTCTCTTCTTTCAGACAGGATTGGGATTTCGCTGTGTAGCCCAGGCTAGCTTTGAACTTATTACTGCCTCACCCCCGAAATGTACAAAGTATATGTTGCCACACCAAGTTTGAAATGGAAGTTTTCTGAGTCTTGGTTAGTATATAATCTGTTTTGTTTTGTTTTTTTTTTTAAATATCTATTTGTTCATGGCATGTGAAGAGGTCAGACAGACGCTCTCAGTGGTCCATGCTCTCCTTCTACAATATGGGCTCCAAAGATTGAACTCAGGTGGTCAGGCTTGATAGCACATGCCCTTACCTGCTAAGCCATCTCACCAGCCCCTCCCCCAACCCTTTTTAAAACATAAAATGTGCTGGCACATGCCTTCAATTCCAGTACTCAGGAGGCAGAGGCAGGTGGATATCTGAGTTTGAGGCCAGCCTGGTATAGTGAGTTCTAGGACAGTCAGGGTTATAGAGAGAAACCCTGTCTCCGAAGAAATAAATAAATAAATAAATAAATAAATAAATAAATAAATATAAAATGCTTCACAAATGTTCTCGTCATCTTCTTGCAGGGACTATGAAAATCTCTCTGTATCGCTCTAGTTTTAATTTATGTCTGCCAACAACATTGACATAATAGTAGCTTGTTCAAACTGCATTGTTAACGTACCTATGGTACCCCCAAGGTATCTGGAGATTTTATCAAAGGAAACCTTTCACATAAGTGGCATCAAATGGAACGTGGTGAACTGACCAGTGCACTGTAGTGGAAGTTTTTCTGTTTGTTTTCAGACAAGGTCTCACTTCGTAGGCTCCAAAGCTCTCCTGCCACTCTTCTTACATGCTGGTAGTATAGATGTGCTCCCCACACACACATCTGTGGAGTTTTGCTTTTCGTTTTGTTCTGTTTTCAAGAAAGGGTTTCTTTGTGTAACCCTGGCTGTCCTAGAACTAGCTCTGTAGACCAGGCTGACCTCAAACTCACAGAGATCTGTCAGCTTCTGCTTCCCCAGTGCTGGGATTAAAGGTACTACTGCCTGGCATCTTTAAGACTATATTATTTAGTTATCCCAGCACATGGCAAGATTGAGGCAAAAAGTTCAAGAGTTCAAGGACAGCTTCAGTTAGTTACTGAGCTAGTTCAGTGCCAGCCTAGGCTACAGGAGACCTTGTCTCAAAAAACAAAACAAAACAAAACAAAACAAAAAACAAAAAAAAACCCACAACCCCCCCCCCCAAAAAAAACCCCTTTTACTCTGCAAAATGATCCAGGCCAATGTGTGTTCAGAATGTAAATCTTTAGCTCACCAAATAGAACAGAACTCCTTCAGGCTTTGCTTTTCTTCCCACTTGCTCAAGTATGTCTACACCCTTTGTGTCTGTCAGCCTCTGTGTAGGAGGGTTGGTGAAGCAGATATTATTTCAATCTTTAGAGTGAGAAATGATCCCAGGATAATGAGGGCACTTCAAGTTTGCAACTCCTCAGCTTCTGCATTATTTTCTACAGGTGATTTCAAGTTCTTCCCACCCTGGTTCCTTAGAGTTGAAAAAAAATCATTATCTCAGTGGATAGATAGATGCCTTCATGAGCCTATTCCAGATCAATTAAATCAGTTTCTGAAGGTGAGGTCAGGCTTGAGAACAACTGCTTACCCTATGTTGGCAGGAGCAAACGTAAATCCAAGTGAATTAACTCTTTTCCCTCATTTTTTGGGAGATAGTCTGTGTAATGGGATAAAGTAGGTTTGTTTTATTTTAGTGTGAGTGTGAGAAGGAACTTATTTTCACTTATGTATGGGTCTATGCATGAATGCAGCTGCTTATGGAGGCCAGCAGATCTCTGGAGCTGGAGTTAAGGGGGTTGTGAGCCACTCCACATGTACAGGGACCCAGAGTTGGGACCGTTGTAGGAGCAGCAAGGGCTCTGCCATTCATTCTCCAGTTGGGAGTATGAGCTTATGAATCAGTTTTTATCTGTAATCAGGTTCGATATTTACACCTTGTTAGTAACCCAAGATTCACCACGATAAGACATAAAATGATAATGCATGTAGAATAAATTATGCAAATACTACTTTTCTTCTTTGCGTTCTGCCTTCCACATTATCTCTGAACATGTAGGTTCAGGTCTAGGATCCTAGGATCACCTTTATCTTGTGATTAGGAGATTGGGCAAAAGTCAACTTGAGTGGATTCCCAGGGCTCTGAAAGACGATTCCTTCACTTTTTACTCATCTAGAGCACCAAAAAGAAGAATTTAGAAACATTATCTGCCCTAGCCCTTCTCTGCAAACCTTCCTTTATGACATACTTAATAGGAAGGATTGCCTTTGGGGGAGTTATCTAGTGGTCCGTTTGGCTAGGGGCGTGTGAATGCTATTTCTAAGCCTCTGGAAGTTGGGAACGGAAGAGTCAGAGCCATGGCTAGTAAGATTCCCCAAAGATGTTCCTAGGGATCTTGCTTCCTGACGGAGTCAAGAAAACACGGTAAGGACTTAGAGGACTGGGTGCCTTGGCCTGGACACTTTCCTGTAGGCTGATGTAACTGTGCCAGGAGGGTGGGGCTGGTAAAGTAGGACGTGTGCTGCTGATCACCTGATCACTTGCTCTGGCTGGGGGCAGAAGTCCCAGCAGTTGCTCACCAGAAAGTCCGTGGAGATTCCAGCAACAGTTTTAGCCTTCCCCCACTTTTCCCTTCTCCCCTGTCTTTGTGGCGAGCTCTTCCATCACCTATAACCTGTGATGGTGAGGTCTGAGAATGCTGCCTCTTCTACAGGAAACTGGGTTGCCCCACCTCACTGGCTTGAGGGAGGACCTGCTTGTTCCACAGCTGCCTCTAGTCTGAGTCAGTGGTCTCCAGCCTGGGCTGTGTATGTTTGTTCCTGGGGCCTGGGAAGTACCCCGTGAAGAGGTTAGGGAGTCAGGAGAAGGGTTAGCATCCGGAAGAGGGAGACTTTTTTTAAATCCTTGGAAGATAACGTTTTTGGACTTCAGGCCAATGTTACATTTCAAGTTCTTGAAATAAGGTATCTCAGGAACATCTCTGAGGGAGATACTGCGCTGGAACGTGAGCGAGGGGACAAAGCTGGACACTTGATGGGTGCTGGCACTGAGCTGCCCCAGTCTCTGTGGCTGCTGTCCTTGGTTTCTACTTTCCCAGGGTGGCAGGTCTTTGTGAAAATTGAGGAAGGAACCCATGAGAAGAATGGAGAGCCTTGTGCTTATGATTCATAAGTGTCCAGACCAGGGTGGAGGCCTTGTGAGGGATGACCTTACAACGAGAAGGAACGAGAGCAAAAGCCAGAGGCAGAAGCTGAACATGGGGGCTGCCAGAGGGGCTTTTTCTGAATGTGAGAAATGAATACATGGGCAGATGTTGCAACACCCCCACAGCCTGCCGCCTTCTCACACGTGCTCCAGTCTCTGCCCGTTCCCTCGGCTCACCCTGCGCTTCCTCTCATCTCTCACCAAGCCCCTTTCTACTTCAGTTTTCTCATCCTTCCCCCATCCTGTCCCTTCCGTCCCACCCCCACAACCATATTCACCCTTCCCTGTTTCCTCTGTTTTCTTCCCTCATGCCCTGTTCATCTCTTTTCTGGTCCTTCTGGCTGCTTGTTTGGCCCTTGCCCTGTGGTTTAATGTGGACCCATGGGAATTGGAGTTCACAGCAAAACAGGAAGGGCCTGTGAGCAGGAAACTGGGAATGGGGCAGGGGATGAATGGCCAGCAGTAACCTCAACTCTGGCTTCTCGCATCTGAATTGAAGCATCTGCAGAACTCTGCAGCCCACCAACCCTGCTGACCACCAGCCCTGCTGACCACCAGCCCTGCTGACCACCACTCCTGACTTCTTCCATCTTCAGACCCAAGAATGTTCTGGACTCAAACACAGGAAGAAAAAATCAGAGAGCCTGGAGAAAAGACATCCGAATTCTGATCTCAATTTGGCCACTGTGTTTGGGCAAGCTCACAAACAAGCATCAGTGCCCTCTGTAACAGAGCATTTATTTACTCTTACTGCCTTCCTCCTGGAGCCGCCCTCAGGAACCAAAGAGATAATGAGAGATCTGTTTATGGCAACAAAGATTCAAAAGGTTGACAATGCACAGGTTCAAGGTTATGGGAAGACAAACCACTAACGGAACTGGGAGAGGAAAGATAACCCCTGCCCATCCTTGGACATTACTGTGACACACTATTTTGATTTTTTTTTTTTTTTTTTTGGTTCTTTTTTTCGGAGCTGGGGACCGAACCCAGGGCCTTGCGCTTCCTAGGTAAGCGCTCTACCACTGAGCTAAATCCCCAGCCCCCACTATTTTGATTTTTATTCTGACATTAATCATATATAGTAAAACTATCATCATCATCATCATCATCATCATCATCATCATCATCGTCCCATTTTAAAGATAAAGAGAGGTTCAGAGACATTAACTTGCTCAGTCAAGACGCATCGTTGAATGGGGCAAAGTTCAGCCAAGAAGTGCTCTCCTAGCATAGATTATAGCCTTTCCTGGGTTGTAACCCCTAGCAAACCCCTAGGTTTGAACCCAGAACCCAAAGGAGAAATGATCGTGGTGAGTTGGAATTAACTCAAGCTAACATGTGTGAAATAAAAGAAACGTTTGCTTGCTTGTTTGTTTGTTTACTTATTCAACAAAAAGAAACATAGTCTCTTCTGTGTTTGTAAACCAGCGCTGGATCCCCTTGGGAGATTAAGTCAGTGAAGTGTGGTATATTCCTCCAGGGCTGAATCTCTTGTCCTAGGAATCAAGGCAGGAAAGCTATGGCTTTATTTAGATTCAGAAGATCTTGACACCACCTCAGATGGGACTGTTCCCTAGATGAGGCGACCTCTTTTATCTTTGTGTGTGTGTGTGTGTGTGTGTGTGTGTGTGTGTGTGTGTGTGTGTGTGGTGTGTCTATTCTGGACTAGTCCCTGGGTTGCTAGCGTCTGCTTCTCTCCCAGGCCTCTTTTTATTGGCCTCTTCCTTTCTCTGTCCCCCTCAGGACATCCACACACAAACTCACTGGAAGGCCCAGCACCTGCCTGACTTCACCCTTGGAGTTCTACCGGCTTGGCTCAGTCCTGGGGCTAGTGGGGAGAGCTTGGCGCCTTCCCAGAGGCAGGGGAGGAGGGAGGCTGGGAACACAGGCTGGGGCTTAGTGTCGCAATTCCGGGCCGTGCCGGGACCTTTGCTCCGCGAGGTGTCTATGGGAGGAGGGGGGAGGGAACGCTGACTCTGGAGGCTGCTGGGATTAGGGTGGGGGTGACTGAGAAAGCAGTCCTTCTGTAAGAGCAAAGAGCCTCCAGGGTGAGGAGAGGAAGGAGAGAGATGGAACTAGGCCGGTCTGCGGGGAAACGCGACAGTCTTGGTAGAGGGTAGGGGACAGGATGGCGCCGGCTAAGAGAGTGGCTGCCTGGGGAGGAGTTAGTCTGGTGGGGAAGCTATCTCGTGGGCGGGAGCCTAAAGGGGCCCTGGGTCGCCAGGAGGAAGGACCCCTTGGCAGTCCCTCCCCTCAGCCTTTTCCTACTTTACTGCTTCTCCTTGCTGGCCCCTGTGCGCTCAGTTCTAGTCACTGGCTGCCCGCTGCGGCCTCGAGGGCTGGGTACTGCAACACCCTCTTCTCCCAGCAAGGGGGCTCCAGAGACTACGCAGCCAGGAAGTCTGGTGGCCTGGAGATTCGGCGGGTCCGCTTAGTGGTTGGGGGGCTGTATCCTTGCATCTGGGTGGGGGAGGGATGTGATGGGAGGATATTCTAGCAGTGAGGAATAATGCTGGGCAGGGGGAGAGTTTTACTAGGACTCAGAAGAACTGGAGGGGTTCTGGAAGAGGAGGCCTTGTATTGGCAGGATTCTTGAGAGGAGAACTTTATGCTAGGGCTTCAGAAACTGCAGGGAAAAGATGATAATAAACAGACTCATAGAGTGAGCTTGGATCCAGTCTTGCGGTCCTGCCAACTTTGGCTCACCCTAATGTCAGAGCAGAGGGAAGGACCCTCCGCATAGCCTGGAGGTGGGTACAGAGAGGGATAGAACAAAGGTGAGAACGCAGACAAGTCACGATTCTACTCTTGGCTCTACCACCTGTGTGTCTATAGGCACATTCTTTCATCTCTTTAAGCCCTAGTTTGCTTATCTTTAAAATGATTAAGAATGGAATAGAACTGACTGGGTGGAGGTTGTAGAGTTCAATGGCAGACTATTTGCCTAGCCTGCCTGAAGTCCTGGGTTCAATCTCCAGAACTGGAGAAATATGTGTATATATCCTGACTTCAACAGGGCCATGCTGGCACAGGCCTTTAATCCTGGCATTCAGGAGGCAGAGGCAGGTGGATCTCTGAGTCTGAGTTCAAGGCTAGCCTGGTTTACAGAGTTCAGGACAGTCAGAACTACACAGAGAAACCCTGTTTCCAAAAACAAGACAAGTAAACAAACAAACAAACAAGCAAATCCGGACTTCGTAGGGATATAACAAAGAAGGCTTCACTGGTTGATCCATGATAAGTGAATGTCAGCTGAGGGTGTGAGGACAGATAAATGGCAGCACAGAAGGGAGCCCAGGCCTAGATCTGGAAAAGTGTAACCCGGCTTGTTCCTGCAGGACAGTGTCTTGGTAATGTCCAGGGCTCCAGGAAGAGATGTCCTTGTGGCTGGAGGCCGCAGTGCCTGATGTTTCTCCTGGTAAGCTGTTTTATTCAACCCCTTCTCCCCAGAGCCCAGGCCTCTGGCTCCTTTCCTACCTCAAGAATCAACCCCCTCCCCTACCTGCATCCAGCACCCCTCAGAAGCACAGCCAGATCTATTCTTAGTGTTGCTCAAACCCTTTTCCCTGGTTCTGGTGCTTGATCAGTGAAGCCCTCAGTCTGGGTTTGCTCTTCTGGGAAAGCTGACATGTCTCATGCTTAGACGGCTCTGGCTTTCAGAATTCTGCAAATGGATGCCCTCCTTCATCCCCCAGGGGACAAAAGTTAGCGCCTTCATTTAAGATCTCGATGTGCTACTTGGGCAGTGGTGGTGTATGCCTTTACTTTAATCCCAGCATTCAGGAAGCAGAGGCAGTTGGATCTCTGTGAGTTCAAGGTCAGCCTGGGCTCCACAGAGAAACCCTATCTCTGGGGGGGAAGAAGTCTTAGTATGCAAAGGACTGTGACTGACACTAGTCCTAGATCCAACAGAATACTGGAATCTGAAATCATGAGCTGTGACTTAGCTGCCTTCTTTTTTGTTTTTCCTTTGTTTTCTTTGAGACAGGGTTTTTCTGTGTAGAGTGGCTGTCCTAGAACTTACTCTGTAAACCAGGCTGCCCTTAAACTCAGAGATCCACCTGCCTCTGCCTCTCAAGTGCTGGGATTAAAGATGTGCGCCACCATGCCTGGCTAGCTTGCCTGACTTCTAAGGGCAGAGTTGAGTTTGTAGTTTCCTAGCCAAGACACTTGGGGATGGAGTCTGGATAGGACCTGAACCCATACCCACTCCCCTGTGCTTCTCTTGGGCTCAGACTCTGCAACGGAGTTGTGGAAGACAGAACCTCAAGATGCAGGAGACCAGGGAGGCAACACTTGCATCCTTAGGGAGGAAGCCAGGATGCCCCAATCAACTGGGGGTGCTTTAAGGATAGGGTTGGAGTCATCCGAGCCTACAGCCCTGCTCCCCAGGGCAGAGACCCTCCCAGAGCCTACAGGTAAGAACCACCTGGATTTGGAGAAGGTAAAGTCTCCCTAGATCAGGGAGGGGACCTCTGGGGCTCTTTGCTTTCTAATGTCACAACTAAGTCTAAATGCTCTGGGCCAGCTGGACCTGAATGACTTTGGTATGACCTGCGTCCATATCTTAGGTGTTTCTGAGCCTCAGTCTCCCTGCCTATGAAGTGAAATTAATCCTTATGATCGTGTTAAGGATCAATACTTATAAAGAGCTCATGGGGAACTTAGGACATTATAGTCCTTGGTAAAGGACAGCAATTGTTATAATAGAATAAGCCAGGCATCGCGACATGTTTTGGTAATCTCAGCTACTCTGGAAGCTGAGACAAGAGCATTTGAGCCCAGGAGTTCAAAGGCTACGTATGTATCATGAGTCAGAGAGAGAATATGAATGAATGGGAAAGAATATCATTCAGTGAAGGGAAGGGAATGAAGAGTGCCTAGCTAGGAGCAACCAAGGAAGGGAGAACATTAAACCTTGTGTCTCTATCCAGAACTTCGTCCACAGAAGCGGAAAAAGGGGCCAGCCCCCAAAATGCTGGGGAACGAGCTATGCAGTGTATGTGGGGACAAGGCCTCTGGCTTCCATTACAATGTGCTGAGCTGCGAGGGCTGCAAGGGATTCTTCCGCCGCAGTGTCATCAAGGGAGCACGCTACATTTGCCATAGCGGTGGCCACTGCCCCATGGACACCTACATGCGGCGGAAATGCCAGGAGTGTCGCCTTCGCAAATGCCGCCAGGCAGGCATGAGGGAGGAGTGTAAGTGCAGGGCAGGGACTGGGAAGAGCTGACAGGGAAATATTGGTGCCCCGCTGTGAAGGCAGACAGATGCTTACCCTTGCAGGGATCTCCTGAGTGTGCATGAAAACTTCCTTATCTAGCCAAAGTGGCATATGCTTTTAGTCCCAATATCGGGAGGCAAATGTGGATCTCTGAGTTCAAGGCCAGCCTGATCTACATAGTGAGTTCCAGGACAGCCAAGAGCTACATAGTGAGACCCTGTATTGGAAATTAAATCTAAATCAATCAATCAATCAATCAATCAATCAATCAATCAATCCTCCTTGCTGTTACACACATTTTGTTTCTGGAGCATCATCCCACCCTTGGCATACTTCCCACCTCACATCTGGCCCTGTCTTTAGGTGTCTTATCAGAAGAACAGATCCGCTTGAAGAAACTGAAGCGTCAAGAAGAGGAGCAGGCTCAAGCCACATCGGTGTCCCCAAGGGTTTCCTCACCGCCCCAGGTCCTGCCACAGCTCAGCCCAGAACAACTGGGCATGATTGAGAAGTTGGTGGCTGCCCAGCAACAGTGTAACAGGCGCTCCTTCTCTGACCGACTTCGAGTCACGGTACTTGACTTGGGGAGAGGTGGCTGTACCTGAAGCACCAGCTAACTTCTTGACTCACAGCAGTTTACCTTTTGTCTTCCTTGCCCACCCTGGGTAGCCTTGGCCCATTGCACCCGACCCTCAGAGCCGGGAAGCCCGCCAACAGCGCTTTGCCCACTTTACTGAGCTGGCCATCGTGTCCGTGCAGGAGATTGTTGACTTTGCCAAACAGCTCCCTGGCTTCCTACAGCTGAGCAGGGAGGACCAGATCGCCTTGCTGAAGACCTCTGCGATCGAGGTGGCTGGAGAGGGAATGGGGTGAAGGGAGAGACAGAGTAGGATTGTCTATAGGGGACCTCCAGATATCCAGCTTGGAGAGTCCAAGCCACTGGGAAAGGGAATCAGCTTCCTCTCAAGGGCCACATACCAAGACCAGCCCCTTCGTCCCTGTCTGAAAGATGCTGCTTGTGTGCAGGTGATGCTTCTGGAGACATCGCGGAGGTACAACCCTGGGAGTGAGAGCATCACCTTCCTCAAGGATTTCAGTTACAACCGGGAAGACTTTGCCAAAGCAGGTGAGATCTGACGCTGCCAGGGGGCTGGCGCTTTCCACCATGGTGCCCGTCATGATTAGAGAGCCGTGGGTCCGAGGTTCGGGTGCTTATACTATGAAGATGCCACTTGTTTTTCCAAGAGAGGAGTTTGGAATGTTGATCAGCCACTTCAACCACTCCAAACAGACCCCGCTCCACCGAAGCATCTGAGGAGTCGATGAAAGCATCTCCTTGGTGGAGACCAGGCAAGGCAGAGCAGTGGCCATCATTCTCGCTATATCGAGGAGGTGCTACTCTGAACTGAGCTTGTGCTCAACACTTAAAAAACATGTAGCTAGGAAAAGAATTTGAAAACCATCCTATCAGGCCTTTTACCAGACAAAAGGCAAGAACCCTTTTAAAGATAATGTTCTTTAAGGATATGCAGGCTCACCTGACCCTTAAACTCTTTCTGTCCCTTTCCTGGTGAGCTGTGGAACTAGAGTTGATGCATGACAAACATGCGGACTAGGAGAGCTAGTTAAGAATTAGTTCAAACTGGTGCTGGGGTCTGATGCTTGCTCAGGGCCAAGCAGCCGAGCTCCTCTCACAGCTGTTAGTGATGTTTATGAGACTGGAGCTGGGAAAGGACAGAAGTCTGTGGGAGACTGAAGAGTGGCAGCCGAGAGAGCAGGCTGTGAAATGTAGCTAATGTGAGTCTGTTCTTAGCGCTGTGTTTCAGGGCATAGTTGATAAAGCTTTCACTGGTGTTTGATGACTCAGACCAGCCCATGAGCCTCTTGTCCCAATATGGGTTTTCTAGGAAAGCCTTTCTTAATTGCAGGGAAGGGCAAGACTCAGTCAGACCCTCTTGCATTTCTTTGATTTTCTTAATGTCTTAGTACCTGGTGAGCTATGTGATGGCTCTGTCCTGCCTTAAGACCCGGCCCTGTCCCCTGTCCCCTGTCCCCTGTCCCCTGTCCCCTGTCCCCTGTCCCCTGTCCCCCTTTGCTGACAAGCACCTTCCCCTCAAAACATGGTTGCTACCTTAGACTCTTTTAACCCTTACCTCTGTCAGAACACCCTCTCTCGTGGACCCTTCCTGTTTCTTCAGCATTTGTGGACTTCATTATCTGAATCTGTTGTAAGATTCCTTTATTTAAGCAATCTTGATTTCATCATGTTTTTCAATTCTCACTTTATCAGTGTGTTCTTGGGGGGAAAAGGAACAGAAGTCTCTTTTTACTTTTTTCTTCTCTTTTTAACCATCTTTTCTTTTTAAAGGTTTGACTATCTTGTGTTCTCTCTCTCTCTCTCTCTCTCTCTCTCGCTCTCTCTCTCTCTCTCTGTGTCTGTCTGTCTCTGTCTCTCTCATTTTTGTGTCCTGCCTTTTCTTTCCCTGGAGATTCTGTTATGTCAAGTCTCCTTCTGTTGCACATCCACATGTGTTCCTCACACAATGGCTGACTGATGACGTGGATCCATCTCATTTGAGGGTTTCTTCCAGCCAGCGTTAGCAGACCCTCCCGGGAGGACAACTCAATTCTAGAACCTTCTCTCTTTATTCGTATGAAGGGACTTTTAAAGCATATTTTGTAGCTTAAAGTTTCATCAAGAGATGGAGAGATGGCTCAGTGGTTAAGAGCACTGACTGCTCTTCCAGAGGTCCTGAGTTCAATTCCCAGCAACCACATGGTGGCTCACAACCATCTGTAATGGGATCGATGCCCTCTTCTGGTGTGTCTGAAAACAGTTACAGTGCACTCATATATATGAAATAAATTATTAAAAAAAAGTTTCATCAAGAAATGCTCTATAAAAACAGAGCTTGTCTATTGAATAGATGAACACAAAATGCTTGGTGCACATCATGGGGAAGCTACAGGAAGTGACTCATCAAGAAACCTCGAATGGAAAAGTATAGCAGATGGTTGCTAAAAGAAAGCCGAGAAAGCCTGGAAAACAGTGTGGGGTGGAGAGGGTGACAGTGTGAATGGAAGAAGTGTGTACCAGGCCTAGGCTGCAGCTCAAGCTGTTGGGTGCTCATTGTCTTCTCTGCAGGAAGACTGGTCTATTAAGGTTGGGGTTTGTTCTTATTGTTTCAAATTGGGAGACAAATATGGAGATCAATGGTTCAAGTCCATGGGGCTGGGGAGGTGCCACACACCTGGAACCCCCGTGCCAGGGAGCAGAAGAGACAGAAGCATCTCTGGGGCTTGCTGGTCAGTCATCTAGATAAAATGGCTTGCTCCAAGTTTAGTGGTAGACTGTCTCTCAAAAACTAAGGTGGAAAGCAATAGAGAAAGATACCTGATGTTGACTGTTGGCCACCACATGAGCATGCGTGGGCAAGTGCACTCCCCTTCCCACATACATGCATACATACACAAGTTCAAGGCCACCCTTGGCCACATCGGGCGTATGAGGCTAGTCTGGGGTTTTATAAGACATTGTCACAAAACTAGAAGAAAACAACAACCACCCCAAACCCAAAAACAGAAATTAAGAGAAGCCAGGTATGGTGGCACACACTTTTAATCCCAGCATTTGGAAGGTGGATGCAGACAGAACTCTGAGTTCTGGGCCAGCCAGTTCTACATAGTGAGTTTCAGGACAGCCAAGGGCTATGTCTGTCTGTCTGTCTGTCTGTCTGTCTGTCTGTCTCTCTCTCTCTCTCTCTCTCTCTCTCTCTCTCTCTCTCACACATACACACACGCACACATGCACACACACACACACACACACACACACACACACACTCAACTGAAGTGAATATAGCATAGTTGATAGAGTTTTTGCCTAAGTTATATGAGGTTCTGGTTTCAACTCTCAGCACCACATGGTTATGGTGGTGGATGCTCAACAAGATAGAGAGGCATGAGAACCAGAAGTCCAAGGCCATCCTCAGCTACATAGTGAATTTGAAGACAAACTGGGCTTCTTGAGACCTTATCACAAAGATG
Source organism: Rattus norvegicus (assembly GCF_021556685.1). Lineage (NCBI taxonomy): Eukaryota > Metazoa > Chordata > Mammalia > Rodentia > Muridae > Rattus > Rattus norvegicus. The sequence continues at coordinate 76,481,124 of NC_141536.1, read as the reverse complement.
TAGTCTTCTAAAAAAATTTAATGAACACAGTAGATATCACATATACTATTTACTATTTTAAAAAGTTTATGGGGTTTGGGGATTTAGCTCAGTGGTAGAGCGTTTGCCTAGCAAGCGCAAGGCCCTGGGTTCGGTCCCCAGCTCCAAAAAAAATAAATAAAAAATAAAAAATAAAAATAAAAAGTTTATTACTATCTATGTAATACAAATGGGGACTACAGGACCCAGACAGGTTAAATATTTTACCTCAAGTCACCCAGCTTAGGCAATGGTAAATTCAAGGGAGTCAAATCCTGGCAGTCTTGAACCTCAGTCCATGCCCTTGGCCACAGTGTATTCTCTCCAGGATGTGATAATGTAACTGTAGTATTCAGATAAGCCAAGAAGGGTTTCTTTCTTTCTTTTTCTTCTCTTCTTCCTCCTCTTCTTCTTCTTCCTTCTTTTCCTCCTCCTCTTTTGTTTTTGTTTTTGAGTCAGGGTTTCTCTGTGTCTTAGAACCCACTATGTAGACCAGGCTAACCCTGAACACAAAGAGATCTGTCTGCCTTTGCCTCCTGAGTGCTAGCATTAAAGGAGAGCACCATCCCTACTGGCCTCTATAAAGGGTTTCTCTATAAGCAAAAGTCAGAGATAGCTATATTTTTAGAAATGTGGCACTCTTAGAATCCTAATAGTAGACTTGTCATTTAGTTCAATACTTTTTGTTTTGTTTTGTTTTTCAAGACAGGGTTTGTTTGTGTAGCCCTGGCTGTCCTGAAACTCCATCTGTAGACCAGGCTGGTCTCAAAGTCAGAGATCCACCTGCCTTTGCCTCCCAGTGCTGGGATCAAAGGAGTGCACCATCGCCTGGCCTAATTCAACAGTTTTTGTGTGTCAGACATTGTGCTAAACCTTCTGCATACTTTATCATATAACCGTCTGTATAACGAGTCCCGACCCCATGACAAAATACCTGCAAAGGCAACTTAAGGAAGAAGGGCAGTGTTGGCTCCTGGTTTGAGGGTCTGGTCTGCCATGGGGTAAAGGGTGGCAGCAGATGGAGGTGATCACATAGGATCCACAGCCAGCAATGGAGGGACTGGTGAGTGCCAGTACTCAACTTGCTTTATCTAGTCCCTCACAGACCTGCCTAGAGCTGTGTCTCATAAGTGATTTTACATTCTGTCAAGTTGACGGTCCCATTCCATCGTCACAATAAATATTTGTTTTTGTTTTTGGTCTGTTTTTTGTTTTGTTCTGAGACAGGATCTTGCTATGAGGCCCAGACAGTACTGGAACTTGGAATCCTCTTGCATCGGCCTTTCAATTACTTTCATGTGCCACCATGCTCAGTAGCTTTCTTAGATAGATTCAACCATGACTCAAACTTCACAGAGGAGACTCAGAGAAGCTTAGAACCTTGTTCGTTCTGTCTGTCTGTCTGCCTGTCTGCCTTTTATTTATTTTATGTATGTGAGTGTACTATCTGCATGGATGCCTGCATGCCAGAAGAGGGCATCAGACCCCAGTATAGATAAAGGTTGTGAGCCATCATGTGGTTATGGGGAATTGAACGCAGGACCTCTGAAAGAGCAGGCAGTGCTCTTATCCACTGAGCCGTCTCTCCAGCCCTAGAAGTTTGTTCTGACGTGGCAGAAACCTGGAGACCTGTTAGTGACTTCCTAGTAGTTACTCCCCGAGTTGTTGAGTTGGAGGGTGTTCTTCCTGCTCCTGCCGAGACCCGCAGCCTCCTTTCTTCTTCCCCAGGGCTGCAGGTGGAGTTCATTAACCCCATCTTTGAGTTCTCCAGATCCATGAATGAACTGCAACTCAATGATGCTGAATTTGCTCTGCTCATAGCCATCAGCATCTTCTCTGCAGGTATGGAGGAGGGGCAAGAGGGAACCGAGTGGGAGACGTTCGCCCAGGAGGGCTATAGTCCCTGCAGTGGATGAGAGAGCTGGGTGGCACATGTCCCTATTTGGGGAGTTGTGATTTGGGTTATGGAACCAAGACCTGCTCCTCAACTCTGTTGGTGACCTATAGACCGGCCCAACGTGCAGGACCAGCTCCAAGTAGAGAGACTGCAACACACATATGTGGAGGCCCTGCATGCCTATGTCTCCATCAACCACCCCCACGTGAGTCTCCCTCGGGATCTTTTTCTTCCGCTCTTCAGGCCCATTTTCTGATACCCACTTTCTTTCAAGAATCCTGCCTCCACCTAGCATGATAATTCCTGCGTCTCTAACAATCTCCCCGCCCTGCCTCACCTTTTCTGGGGAAGAGCAACAACTAGACTTCCCCCCACCCAGGACCGACTGATGTTCCCACGGATGCTAATGAAGCTGGTGAGCCTCCGGACTTTGAGCAGCGTCCATTCAGAGCAAGTGTTTGCACTTCGCCTGCAGGACAAAAAACTTCCCCCTCTGCTCTCCGAGATCTGGGATGTCCACGAATGACTGTTTCTCCGTGTCCTCTGTGTTGGCCACGCAGCTGAAGCTTACTGACTGCTTCCTAGAGGTGGAGCAGACTGAGGAGGGCAAACATTCCTGGGCGCTGGGTGAAAGAGACCCTTGCATGGCACTAAAGAGAGTCAAAGGGTTGGGTGTTTTGTGGCTGCTGGGCAGTTGGGGACCTACTAACGTTGTATGCCATCTGAAGGCCTTGTTGACCCAACCAAATAAACTAGCCAGGAGAGCCACTTTGTGCAGGGTTCTTCAGGGCCCTGCCCATCCTGCCTCTACCACTTCCTGTTTTTCCTCATGGTGCCCCAAAGAAATTCTCCACTATCACTCTGTGGCTTGGCTCTAAGTGCCTCAGGCTGCTTCACCAATAGATCTGGCATTTGAAACAGGAAGGCCAAGATGAATATAGAATTAGGGAAGCAAATTTCTAGATTGAGTGTCGGGGTGCTGCCGTGTCAGAGGAAGCCTGTGTCTGTTAGGCTCTGCCTCCAGACTCAGAGGAGAGAGGCAAACTACAGACAGCTTTTATTCACTAGGCCCGCGGCTTCGGTGCTCCTTCCCCTTAATGACCCAGGTAGGAGCAGGTGCTCTTTCTGTGAGGGGAGGAGTTGGATCTTCAGCAATAACTCAGCTGTACACTTCACGTGTGTGGATAAATTGTCTTACTTTTTCCATTGGCATCCGAAAAAGAGTACAGACTTAAAGACCCAGGGCCCGGTAATACTTCTCTTTGGGCTCTGGGCCCTGTGGAACTCGAAGAAAAGTCTCCGTAGGCCAGTGGAGGATGACAAATGTTTGAGTTGTCAAAAGGACTGGACTCCATTTCCCAGAGGGCATCGCGGCACCGTTCTCGTTCCCCTACCTTGGTGTAGGTAATACCCTGGCAGCTCCTTCCCAAAGTGCTCCCCCCGCCATCCCGACTTGGTAGATTCCACCTTCAGGCAAGTTGGCCTTCCAGCCTGGGAGGCTGGGCACACCCAAACAGCGTGCAGGGGGAGCCAGATAAGATTTGGATAAACTGTCAGAAAGTCTTAGAGGCAGTTTATCTTGCGAAGTATTTTCGGATTGATCACCATTTCTTCAAGACGGACTCTATACCCAAGCCGAATTAAAAGCTGTTCGAGCAACCAAAACAAAATGTATTCCTTTGGGTCCTCCCCTCGACACCTACCTGCACTGGGCTGGCCCAGTGCTCCCCATCCCGTTCCCACTCCCACAGCGATAGGTGTGTGCGTAGCCGACTTTCCTCCCTGGGCTCCACTTGGTGCAGCCCCGTCCCCCGGGCGGCGAATGGTACCGCCCCAGCCCCCTCAGCCTCCCCCTCCGGCATCAGGTCTGAGTGGTACGCGCCCCCCAGTGCAGACGCGGAACTGGCGCCGGCTCGCCGCGGCGCTGGGCTAGGAAGCGACGGGCGCTTCGCGGTTCGGAGACGTCCGGCGGGCCTGGCAGGTTCCTCGGAGAGTAGGTAGGGAGCGCGTGCGGTCTGGAGCCCTGTGTGGGTCTTTGAGGGGAAAGTAGCGCCTGAGAGGAAAAGCGGTTCCAGGAGGAAAGGGTCTCTGAGGCGGCCCTGAAGGAGCGAGCGCGAGCGCGAGGGGGCGTGGAGCCTGCTGAGAAAGTGAGGCGGGGGTCGATGCGGAGCGGCCGCGCGACTGGTGGGCTGCGGGCCCGCGAGGCGGGTTCCCGGGTGGGGGCGAGGAGCTGTCCAGCAGGTGAGGGGGCGGGCAGAGCTGTCCAGCCCCGGGCCCGAGGTAGGCACCAGCGCCTGGCGCGTGTGCGCGTGCGTGCGCACGCCTTATTTTTGTTCAACGTTTGGAGAACCACGTTTGGTTCTCTAAAATATACTTATATACTTACACTTCATCCTTCAATATTGGCTTGCTGAAGACTAGGCACACCATTTAATCATTTTCTGCAACCGCTCCCTTTTCCATCCTCCCGCAGCTCAATTCTCCCTCGTGCTCGCTCCTCCTTCCTCAGTCCTAACCATCGTTGGCTTCATTGCTCCAGTTCTCCCCCATGCTGGACCAGTCTGCTGATGAGCTTGCAAGGTCACTGCCTGGGGAGGAGGAAGGAGAGGAAGCCTCCCGTTGTGCTCACGTCAGCAAAGATGTCATACCGTCCTTGGGTCGGGTTCTTGTGGTTTTTAGTATGAGATCCTCCCCCAAATGCGGGACAAATCCACAGGGTTGGTAGCATGGCCGTTGTAGGCTAGAAAGGCAGAGATTACCTAAAAGTCCGTGGACTCTAGACGTGAATGGTGATGTAGGATTAGCAGCAAGGTGTGCATTTAGAGATTTGGACTAGAGCAGGACAGAAGCTAGGAGCTTTACATTAGTGAATAAGATTGAAGCAAGAGATAGCGTCAGGGCCTGGTTGGTTATGAAGACTGAGTTATAGGTGGTGGTAGAGGATTTAGAGTCTGTGGGGAAGGCAGAGAAGGACAGTGTTGATTATCTTTGTAGCCTGAGTACCTGTAGTCAGTGGGTATTGATGAGATAAGAATTGAGGCTAAAACTACATCTGACCACTGGTAGCTAGGATGGTCCCAAGGTCTTGTGTTCTTGCAGCTCTGAAAGGAGAACTGTGGAATATGGCAATTGACTTGAACTTGTAGGGAAGCTTCATCTCACCAACACTAGAGAGGCCCCATAACGAATTTACTAGTGAGAGAAAGCTTCAGCGCCCACTATTTTTTGGGAGGGAATTTTAGCCAGAAGATGCTTCTGGTTTTCAGTGTAAACCTGTATTTAAGACCCAGCTTCTAGTTCTACAAATTCTGTCTTATGGTAAGGTGCTGTGATACAGAGCTCAATCTAGCTTGCTTGTAGGTAGATCCATCTGTAGAGAACGCAGAATGGTTTTTGCCTGTGTCCTATTTCATAGCTTCGTTTCTCTTAGGAAGGGAGCTCAGCTCTGTGAAGGTGCTCCACTTTTGCAATATGTTCATGCAGTTGGGAGAACCAGAGGGTTTGCTTAGGATTATTAAGAGCGATGAATCTCAGAAATGACTGAATGTGTGGCATGCTCAGAACTTGGTGGTGAAGAGCTCTTTCTATTAAAAGCTGAACGTGGGATTAAAAATAAAATTGAACACAGACAGTAGTGGAGATAACCTGATTCTTAGTAGGTGCTGTCCGTGGAAATGGCATACCCAGGGTTAGGGAGGATGAAGTGCTGTGGACCATGGCTGAGTTTGGAGTAGCAGCTGCTAGCACTGTTCGGTCACCAAGCAGGGGAGGGGCCATGGCTCTGCTATAAATAGTTCTGGGAGCCAGAGTCGCTATGGAGACAAAACTGAATCCTATTACCTATGGGTCCTCTATTGGGAGCAAGGGGGAAAGAGGGAACAGTATTTTGAGGACACCAGAGGTATTGTAAATAGGTCTTGTTTGAGGGTCGAGGAGGAAAAAAAAATAAAAGAACTAATTATCTAGATCAAGTAGTACCTTCAGCACAGGCAATATCTATGTGTGTGGTATGGGAGTGTACGAGGCAAATGAAGTGTGTGTTTATGGGTACGTGTGTGTGTGTGTGTGTGTGTGTGTGTGTACAGTGAACAAAGTCTCAGTGACATCATAGAAGCAAAATCTTGGAGCACTGGAAATGCCCTATACAAGAGTGAAACATTTTATTTAGAAGTATATGAAAATCTAATGAGAAATATAGACAGTTTACCTGGAACTAGCACTACAGCAGGGGTGAGCCATCCAGTGCCAGTGTTCCGAGCTGAACCTTCTGGAGGAGCCATGAGTGCTTGTAACTGCTGAGCCATTTCTCTGACTCCCAGGAAATAATTGATTCCTAATATGTTTAGAAATTCCCTTAAACACATCCCCTATATTTGCAGAAACCCCAGTATTTTCAGTCCCTAATTCATAATACCCACAAGATAGAGAACGCCCAGGACTCATGGGAATGTACTGCATTACTGACTCTGACCAGAATAGACAAGAGCTATGGTTCAGCACCAAGGGCAGAGGAAGCAGCAGTAGCTGCGGGCCCCCTTTCTACCTTGAAGTGAGAAAACTGGTGGACTACAGTATCCAGCTGTTGTTGCTGTCTGAGTGCAGTTACCCGGAAAGTCTGTATGATAGTTAGACATCAGGCTGAATACTGCTCAGTGAGACAGAATGATTAGATTTCCACCTAGACGGAAGAGCACAGATTAGTGCTGGACAAAGACTGTTTTTATCTTAATCGCCCCTGGAGTAGTCCTGAAAGTGACTTTTTTGTTACAATTGTTCAATCTAGCTTAGACTGTCTAGGTCTATTTTTCAGAAACAGAGTCCCAGAAACTAGGCTGGAAATGAGCTAGTTAGTAGTCTGTGCCACTATTTCTTCAACTCCTCTTCTCCTTTTCGTGGTGCTGAGGATTGAAACCAGGGCCCCATCCATACTAGATTAAGTCCTTGGTCACTAAGCTACATCCTCAACCCTATTCCGTTTGAAATTTGACCCTGGAAGCCCATACACCTAAACAATCACCGGGCACAGCAAGTGTCAGATTCTACCGTGAGTATCGAAGTGGAAGGCCTCTGACCTCTGCCCCTTGCCGAGGTGAACCTGAGAAGGATGATTCCCTTGGGCATAGCACTAGATGTTTATCAGCACTTTTCCCCTATTGGATTTTCAGATTTTATCAAGATTCCTCCCTGGAACGCTGGCTCCTTGCTCAGTGCCCTGAAGTCTCTCTGCGATGAACTGATACATTGGAACCATGGTGCAAAAGAAGTTCTGCCCTCGGTTACTTGACTATCTAGTGATCGTAGGGGCCAGGTAACCAAGAAGACCGACAACCCCCTTGTTCTCTGAGGCAGCCACAATGCCTCGTTATTCCCAGACCTTATCACGTTGCTTTGAATATCTTGCCCTTTCCTATCGCCTTGAATTCTTGTTATGTGTTTTATGTTCCACTTTGTGCAGGCTGCCCCTCATAAATAATCACATGCTAAATTATTTTAACTCATGCCTTATGGGTTTTGAGCAAATATATTCTTTATAGCCAAGTTTCCACAGTTTGTAAAAAGGGGAAAAGCACCCTGTATTTCTCTATCTGCCTACATTCTTATGGTGATTTTTCTTCTGCTAAGGTGCTGACCATCTTTAGGTGTTAGCGATGATTTTCTTGTTGAAACTCTCAGGGTAGTGTCTTCGTGACAGCGTGTACTTTGTTTAGTCTGCCAGCCAAACTCTATCCTAAAGTACCTTTGAGCTCCATTTGTTGAGTGTGGCTCAAGTGTGATGATGTGTTATATGCTGTTCGGCTGCTGAGTGTGCCTCTCTGTCCTTCAGGCATCCAAGCAGTGACAGTGTGGCTCAGACTCCTGAACTTCTGCGGAGGTACCCACTAGAGGACCACCCGGAGTTTCCCCTGCCCCCAGATGTGGTGTTCTTCTGCCAGCCAGAGGGATGTCTGAGCGTGCGGCAACGGCGCATGAGCCTCCGAGATGATACCTCTTTTGTCTTCACCCTAACCGATAAGGACACTGGAGTCACCCGTTATGGCATCTGTGTCAACTTCTACCGTTCCTTTCAAAAGCGAATGCCAAAGGAAAAGGCGGAAGGCGGAGCAGGACCCCGTGGGAAGGAAGGAGCTCATGCCCCCTGTGCCTCAGAAGAGGCCGCCACCGAGAGCTCAGAGAGTGGCTCAACCTTGCAGCCTCCTAGTGCTGACTCCACTCCTGACGTAAACCAGTCTCCTCGGGGCAAACGTAGGGCAAAAGCAGGCAACCGCTCCCGAAACAGTACCCTGACATCCCTGTGTGTGCTTAGCCACTACCCTTTCTTCTCTACCTTCAGAGAGTGTCTGTATACTCTCAAACGTCTGGTAGACTGCTGTAGTGAACGGCTCCTAGGCAAGAAACCGGGCATCCCTCGAGGTGTACAAAGGTACGGTTTGCTGCTTATGCTCAGATGAAAGGGAAAATGTTCAGAGATTAACATGATTAGTTTGTGAGAGGAAAAGAGATTTCCTCTAGGGCTGGAGAGATGGCTCTGCAGGTAAGAGCGCTGAATGCTCTTCCAGAGGTCCTGAGTTCAATTCCCAGCAGGTGGCTTGCAACCATCTGTGATGGGGTCCGATGCCCTCTTCTGGTGTGTCTGAAGACAGTGATAGAGTACTCACATATAGAAAATAAATCTTAAAAAGAAAAGAAAGAAATCTCTTCAGCCCCTTTAGGACTGTTTAAACAATTTAGTACCCATGTAAAGATTGCTGAGCACTGGCCTTCATACTGTAGCTGTGTTTCGAGAAATGCCAAGAAGTTTGATGTGGACATGGCCTTGGGTTCCATCACATACCGCCTACACCCGTTTTTGTCATCATATATCCCCTCTGGTCCCACCTGAGCTTAGCGGGCTTCCCTAGTAATACTCCTCTCCCTGTTATCACTGAGGTGTAATCGATGGTTTTATCGGGTTGCAGTGGTATCAGCCGATATTGCTTCTGTGTCTGAGTCTCCCCATGTGTTCCTTAGGGACACCATGTGGCGAATCTTTACTGGATCACTGCTAGTGGAGGAGAAGTCCAGTGCCCTTCTGCATGACCTTCGAGAGATCGAGGCCTGGATCTATCGGTTGCTACGCTCCCCGGTGCCTGTCTCTGGGCAGAAGCGAGTGGACATTGAGGTCCTACCCCAGGAAGTGCAGCAGGCCCTGACATTTGCTCTTCCAGATCCATCCCGGTTCACCCTAGTAGATTTCCCTCTTCACCTTCCCTTGGAACTTCTGGGTGTAGATGCTTGTCTTCAGGTGCTAACCTGCATCCTGTTGGAGCACAAGGTGAGAGGCCAGCTCTGTGGACCCTTCTAGAAGAGAGCTAGGTCATACATGAGTCTGTTGAGAACCAGGAAGTGTGTCCTTTTCTTTTATTTATTTCTAGGAGGTAATGTGATGGCAGGTAGATAGCAGGTATTTGGTACATGAGTTGAATTAGGATGCTGATATTATGTGGAATGCTTAGTTGAGTTCTTTTTTTTTTTTTTTTTTTGGTTCTTTTTTTTTTTTTTTTTTTTTTTTCCGGAGCTGGGGACCGAACCCAGGGCCTTGCGCTTCCTAGGTAAGCGCTCTACCACTGAGCTAAATCCCCAGCCCCGCTTAGTTGAGTTCTTTGTTAGACGGAGTTAATTCTCTGGGGATATCAGTTCCAGTGTGTGGTCCTAGGACAGGGACTGGAGAACTAAGAACGTAAGTGCTTCAAGAGAGGATTACTACCGTGTTTGGGTTGGAAGGTGACTGGCAGGGCGGGGACTGGAGCCATGGTAATTGCTGAGATAAGCTGCAGTTGTAGGCTTGGTGAGCCTGAAATTAAACTGGAGCGCTTGCTGGGAGCCATTTCCTAGCAAACCTTGGTTTACCCTGCTGAGCGATTTATGGTGTGCCCATGGCAGGTGGTGCTACAGTCTCGAGACTACAACGCACTCTCCATGTCTGTGATGGCGTTTGTGGCAATGATCTACCCCCTGGAGTACATGTTCCCTGTCATCCCGCTGCTTCCCACCTGCATGGCTTCGGCAGAGCAGGTGAGTCTCAAGGTGTCTTCCTGCTGCACTGTCCCTGGCTCTTGAGGAAAGAAGCCATTAGTCAGCACTGCCCCTCTATCACTCTGAACTCACTAGTTTGAAATTTTGGATGGATTTGCAGATTCTATAGTAAAACTATGACATTTTTGGTTTCTGTTTGTTACGGTTAGCGATTATGGATTCCTTGCTATGGTGCGGTAGGTATTAATATACTGAAGTGTATTGTTACCTTTCTAAAATCTGAAAGATTCTAAATTTCGCAATACATCCACCTGCAGATATTTTTGCGAAAGGAATTGTCTGAATTTCCTTATCTAGAGAAGTTTTGACTTAAGTGCTCACAATAGGTCTTGTCTCTGTTCCTTATCCTCTTTTATCTTTTCCACAGCTACTCTTGGCTCCAACCCCATATATCATTGGAGTCCCTGCCAGCTTTTTCCTCTATAAGCTAGACTTCAAAATGCCTGATGACGTGTGGCTGGTGGATCTGGACAGCAACAGGGTGAGGCATTCAGGAGGGTCTTGTTCTAAACCCAGTTTAGTCCTAAGCCTTCTTCCGGACTATCTATTGTAGCACTCATTAAAACACATTTTTCTAGTGCTGCTTTGACTTTATTGGGTGGACCAGTTATAGAGTTCAGTCTTTCCAGAATAAAGAGCTCTTCCTACATGCTCCACAAGCCATAGACTGTGACGTTTGTATATGTTACTCTGTAAAGTGTAGATAATCAGGTACCAGTTTTCCTATATGTTTCAAGTCGGAAGCTGTTTTCCAGCACACATTTAAAATTATATTAGCATAATCAGTGATGTGAGTATATTAAACCTCTTGTAGAAAGCTCACTATGTGTTCATTATTAAATTTTAGGAAAATAAATGGCTTAGCAGGGAAAGGCACTTGCCCCCAACTCAGACAAACTGAGTTCAACCCCCAGAACCCACATGGTGGAAAGTTGTCCTCTGTCCTCCACACATGTGACATGGAATGCCTCTTCCCTCCAAATACAAATAAATAAATGCAATAAGAAAAGAAATGGAAAGTAAGTGTAGGGGCTAAAGAGATGGCTCAGCAGTTAAGAGCACTTCCTGCTCTTGCAGGGGCCCGGGTTCACATCCCAGCACCCACAGCAGGTGGCTCCCAGCCCTCTCTATCTCCAGCTCCGGATTTGATGCCTCCAGCTTCTGCTAGCATCTGCACACATGTGCATACCCACATGCAGACACACAGACCTACACATGATTAAAAATAAAAGTCTCACAAAATAAAGCAAATTTAAGAAAGAAATTATGATGCATAGTCCTATTTAGAGAGTCACCAATATCATTGAGGCAATTTTTAGGCATGTAGGTATAGCTCTTGTCTGCATATGTATCTCTCGTATGTCAGTGTAGCTAGCATATGATACTATTGTGTCTGTCACCTCTCCCTACACATGGTATTTGCTCTCACACATATCTCTCGTATGTCAGTGTAGCATATGATGCTGTTGTGTCTGTCACCTCTCCCATGCATGGTTTTTGCTGTCTGTAAGCAGAGCTCCTCCAGTCCACTCTAAGCTCGGGTCTCTTTTTCTTTTCTCTGCTGCAGGTGATTGCCCCCACCAATGCAGAAGTGCTACCCATCCTGCCAGAACCGGAATCATTAGAGCTGAAAAAACACTTAAAGCAGGTGGGTGAGGAATGGAAGAAAAGCAGGGGAGGGTCTGCAGGATGGCTCAGCAGGTGACGGTGCCTGCCATCAACTCTGACTGCTGGGCCCCACAGGTAGAAGAGCCCCCTGCTCTGCGAGTTGGCACTCACTCACGTGCCATGGCACGCATGTGCAGTGCTCAGGTGTAGACAACACAGAATAAGTTCAAATGTCACGACATTTTTAAATAAAGGAAGTAGTAGATGGCTTAAGGCTGCTACGGGAAGGCGGCTGGTCTAAGAACCGTCACGTGGAATAGGCTTTCTTTGCCCTGGACGGGCTTAAGAAGAGGTGTGTCTAAATTTTGTGTAACAGGGTAAATCTTGAAAAGGATCTTTCTGACACGTCTGTCCTATTACCCTGTAATGACCATGAAGCTTTGTGTATATATACTTCAGGGTCAGGTGTGGTGGCTCTTGCCAGAAATCCCTGCACTCAGGCTGGTGGGGTGGGGTGAAGGTGGAGGTGGGTTGTGAGTTTGAGACCAGCCTGGCCTACATGGTGAGATCATCTCAACTCAAACACACAAAACCAAAAACACCCTCCACTTTGTTTCTTCTCGTATCTACCATTATATGTCTTTATAGCATCGTTTCTTTAGCCTTATAAGGTGGGAGTTAGAAGTTTGGACAAATTTGCATCTTAAATCAATCCCAAAGTCCCTATAGAAACCCTTTCTAACAGTCCCTTTCTTTGAGTAAACCCTTCCATCCATTTTTTATTGATTGATTCTTTTCTTCTGCATGCCTAACAGTTCCTGAAGGTAAAGCCCAACAGTGCTCTGTTCCCTTTCCTGTTGTATTATCCATTATGTAGGCCCCCGCTGTGCTTCTAAGGAGCCTAGTTTCCTTCCAAAGCTCTTTAGAAGTCAGTCCTCTTTCTGTGTCGTCTCAAGTGCCTAGTAGCTCCTCTGGACTCTAGCGTCTGGAACTGTACTGAACTGACCTGGGCGGCTCTGCGTTGGTTCTCAGCTCACGGGCCTCATCCTTGCTGATGTAATATGATACCTTGTTGCAGCAGAGTCTGGAGAGGGCTGCAAGATCAGAAAGTTCTCCAGCTGTCTTCTCTGGCTGTGGTTTCTTTCTCGATGGCTGCTTAAGAATGACTGAAGTAGGGACTGGAAGGATGGCTCAGTTGTCAGGAGCACTGGCTGCTCTTGCAGAGAACCCAGGTTCAATTCCCAGTCCCCACCGGATAGCTCATAACTGCCTGTAACCCCAGTTTCAGAGGATCTGACACCTTCCCGCAAACATACATGCAGGCAAACCACCAATGCACATGAAATAAAAATAAGTAATCAGAGGCAAGCATATCTCTCTGAGTTTGAGGTCAGCCTGGAATACATAAGGAGTTCCAGGTCACCCAGTGTTACATCATGAAACCGTGTTTCAGAGAAAGAGAGTGTGAGAGGAAGAGAGGACGAGTTTACTACCGCCCAGTCCGTGAACCAGCAGCATTAACACTGCGGCCTTATTAAAACCCTACAGTCACACAGATGTGTTGATTCCTCATGTTCTGTGACACCAGCCCAGGTGATTCCTGAGCTCACCTGCTTTTAAGAAATGCTGCTGGTTGGGGTTGGGGATTTAGCTCAGTGGTAGAGCGTTTGCCTAGCAAGCGCAAGAACCTGGGTTCGGTCCCCAGCTCCGAAAAAAAGAAAAAGAAAAAAAAAAAACAAAAAAACGATCCTGGTTTCTACCAGTGGTTTTCAGAGGGCACCATGGAGTCTCTTATGGGCTAATTTAAGTTGGGAACTTGAGATTCTGGCTTTTTGTTTTTGTTTTGTTGTTTTGGGGGGGGGTTGTTGTTGTTCTGAGTCAGGGTCTCACCATACAGTTCTGGCTGCCTTGGAGAGACCCGGTTTTTGGTGGTGGTGGTAGTGGTTGTTTTGTTTGTTTTCAAGACAAAGTTTCTTTGTGTAGCCCTGGCTGTCCTGTAACTTGCTCTGTAGACCAGGCTGGCCTTGGACTCAGATTTCTCTGCCCCTGCCTCTACCATGCTGGGATTAGAGGTGTGTGTCCACGGTCCAGCAAGGCTCTGGTTTTTTGTTTTTTTTTTTGTTTTTTGTTTTTTTTTTTTAAGATTTATTTATTGTATATGAGTACACTGTAGCTGTCTTCAGACACACCAGAAGAGGGCATCGAATCTCATTACAGATGGTTGTGAGCCACCATGTGGTTGCTGGGATTTGAACTCAGGACCTCAGGAAGAGCAGTCGGTGCTCTTAACCACTGAGCCATCTCTCCAGCCCCAAGGTTTTTTTTTAATGTCCTTCTAAGCAGCTCTGTTTTTACAGTTCAGTTGTTTATATTTCTATGTATATTTCAATTTGAAAATCACTTCTTGGCTAAAATAAATGGAAACTAAAAGTTGTCTTGAACTTCAGTTTATTTAAAAAACACCTTGAGCTCGATTGACTTAAGATGAGCAGCTATATAATTCTGCCTAATATTTGGATTCTTCTTTTCAAATATATAGACTCTAAAATGAGTTGGTTGTGATTTTCAAATGAGCACAGTTCTTCGTAGAGAACTTTTGATCAGAGTTAGGGCACTTTCCTAGGAGCTGAGATGGGCTGCCTGGGAGTCTGCCTTATATGAGGACTTTTGTTGTTCCACAGGCTCTAGCCAGCATGAGTCTCAACACCCAGCCCATTCTTAATCTGGAGAAATTCCATGAGGGCCAGGAGACACCACTTCTCTTGGGAAGGTTTTCTAATGACCTTCAGTCTACACCTTCCACTGAATTCAACCCACTCATTTATGGCAATGATGTAGATTCAGTCGATGTTGCAACGAGGTAAGACCATGAGTTCTTAAGTTTGTTTCTCTGATCTCTTGGTTTTGGGGGAGACTCCTTCTGAGAGCCAGACTTACTTTGTATACAAAATGTGTATGATATTTGGTTAATTTTCTACCTTAGCAAAAGTAAGGAGAAGAAATAGCTCATACTCTCAGCATGAAGAGACAGGCTGATGGTTCTTTAAGATCTCTCCATGATGGTGGTTGAAACCTGTTAAGTGATGGTGTTGGGAGGTGGCCTAAGACCTTGGATCACGGCTATCCTAATGATTCAGGCTATCCTAATGATTCAGGGTATGGGTCTTGGATCATCTCACCACCCTCTTCTTTCCCAGAGTGGCCATGGTTCGTTTCTTCAACTCTGCTAACGTGCTGCAGGGCTTTCAGATGCACACACGTACCCTGCGACTCTTCCCCCGGCCCGTGGTTGCCTTCCAAGCTGGCTCCTTTCTGGCCTCACGCCCCCGGCAGACTCCCTTTGCTGAGAAACTGGCCAGGACTCAAGCCGTGGAGTACTTTGGAGAATGGATCCTGAACCCTTCTAACTATGCCTTCCAGCGGATTCACAACAGTGAGTCCACCTGCTCTCTGCTTCTCCCTCAGTGCATTTGCCCCTTCACGGCCCTGCCCGTGCCTCTTCCCTCCCTCTTTATTGCTTTAGGCTTCCCCCACTTTCTTCTTTTCTCTCCTGCTCACTGTCTCTCCTCCCTGGGTAGATACGTTTGATCCAGCCCTCATTGGTGACAAGCCTAAGTGGTACGCTCACCAGCTGCAGCCCATTCACTATCGAGTCTATGACAGCAATTCTCAGCTGGCTGAGGCCCTGAGTGTGCCACCAGAGCGTGATTCTGAGTCTGACCCCACTGATGACAGGTGAGCTGTCCCTTGGGTGAGGGGGCAAAAATCTCACAGCAGTTGTGGGTGTGAGTCTTTGAAGCGCTGCATTATATTTTAACCAGCTTTCTCCCTTAAAATAAGATTGTGTGTGTGTGTGTGTGTCTTATCTAGTGGATGTATATATGTGGATGAGCTCTCCTGTGTGGTGTGTGTGTGTGTGTGTGTGTGTGTGTGTGTGTGTGTGTGTGTCTATCTAGTGAATGTATATAAGGATGAACTCTCATGTGTGTGTGTGTGTGTGTCTGTCTAGTGGATGTATATGTGGATGAACTCTCGTGTGTGTGTCTGTGTGTGTGTAAGCCAGAAAATGGCATCAGGTCCCTCAGGGCTGGAGTTACAGGACTTTGTGGTACACCTAATTTGTCAGGTGAGTGCTGGGATCTGAACCCTGGTTCATGATTATGCAGCAAGCTCTCCTAACCACTGGGGTCTCCTCTTCTCTTTCACCTTCTCTTCCTCCTTTGAATATTTTTTATTTGTATTTGACAGTTTCATACGTACGTATACTATATATTGGTCCTATCTCCCTTCAGCCCCTCCCCCTTCTGCTCCTCCCTTCTTTTTATTGTGTGTTTGTTGCTCTTTGCTTGCTTGCTTTCCTTTTTTAGCATCTCATGTAGTTCAGACTTACCTTGGACTCCATATGTAGTTCATGATGACCTTGAACTTCTGATGCTCTGCCTCTACGTCTGGAATGCTAGGGTTACAGGTGTGCACCACCACACCCAGCTTCTGTGGTGCTGGGAATGAGACCCACGGCCTCCTGCCTTCTGGGCAGGCTCTCTACCACCTCATTTACACTCCCGGTCCTTTGATAGGTTGCTTTTGGTGGGTTTTGTCTGTTTTTAGTATTTTTTTTTTTTTGGTTCTTTTTTTCGGAGCTGGGGTGTTTTTAGTATTTATTTATCTATTATTTTATGTGTATACGTGTCTTGCCTGAATGTATTTGTGTACACCATGTGTATGCCTGGTGTTTGCAGAGGGAAGAAGATGGCATTGCATCCCCTAGAACTGGAGTTACAATTAGTCATGTGAGTGCTGAGTTTTCTGAAAGTGTAGCAAGTGTTCTTAACTACTGAGCTATCTCTTCAGCCTCTCGTCTATTTTTGTGTTTTGAGACAGTTTCATTGTATAGTCTAGGATGCCCTCAAACTCACTCAGTTCTCCTATCTAGTTCCCAAGTGCTGGGATTACAGGCATAAACCACCATCATCGCTCTGATTGGCTTCCTTGACATCTTGTTTTATCTTGTACCTTGGCCTTGAGTTAGCTGTGCTTTGTAAGTACTGATTGTGGAGTCCTCTGTCTTCCCTTCCTCGTTTTATTTCTATTTTATTTTGAGAAACGCTTTCCTGTGTCCTAGGCTGGATTAAGTTTACTAAGGATGACTTTGAATTTCTAATCCCGTTGCCTCTACTTTCCAGATGTTGATATTGTAGATTATACTTCTCTACCTGGCTTTTACAGTGCTAGAATTGAACCCAGGTCTTCCTGCATGCTAGGCAGGCCTTCTGCCAAATGAGCTACATCTGCCACTTCTCATCTATAAAAACAGTTTATGGTGTGTGCATTTGTGTGTTTGTGTGTGCGCACGCTTGCACACACGCGCGTGGATGTGTGTTTGCATTTGTGTGGCCCCGTGAGTATGTGAAGGTCGGATAACAACTCAAGGGCATTGGTACTCACCTTTTACCATATGTGTCCCAGGGATCAAACTCAAGTTATCAGGCCTGGCAGCAGCACTGTAACAGCCTGAGTGCCTGGGCCAGCCCCTCTCCTTCTTTTGTGTTGTTTTGACTCTGCAGTGGCAGTGACAGCATGGACTATGATGACTCAAGCTCTTCTTACTCCTCCCTGGGGGACTTCGTCAGTGAAATGATGAAGTGTGACATCAATGGCGACACTCCCAGTAAGTACTCTTGGGAAGACTGGCCTGTACGAACCAGTCAGGGCTTGGGTTTAGGGCTGAAGTGGTCTGTACCTCTTGGTCTCTCTTGGTAGATGTGGATCCTCTGACGCATGCGGCCCTGGGAGACGCCAGTGAAGTGGAGATTGATGAGCTGCAGCCCCAGAAGGAGGGAGAGGAGCCTGGCCCAGACAGTGAGAACTCTCAGGAGAACCTTCCCCTGCGCTCCAGCTCCAGCACCACTGCCAGCAGTAGCCCTAGCACCATCGTCCACGGCGCCCACTCTGTACGTGAGGACGTAGAGGGGTGGGCAGATAGCGAGGGCCACTCTTTACAGGGTGGGCTCTGTCTGTTAGGAAAACCTTACTGCAGCTGTCCGTCTGCCCTTTTCCATGTTCTTCCCATCTTTTTTCTCCATAAGCCTCTGGCTAAAGCCTCTGGCTAAAGCCTCTGAGATGACCTGGAAGAAGGTCACTGGACTTCCTTTAAGGTGTCACTATTGTCTACTTACATAGATCCAGACATCAAGAGTACAGTGGCTTCTCCCATACATTCCATAGGCTAGGAATCTGACAAGTCTGGTCTGCTTCACTAAACTGAAACTGTGGGAAATCATCACTGGGCATCATGTGACTGCTCTTTATTTAATGTGACTTCTAGGAACCTGCTGATTCTACAGAGGTGGGAGATAAGGCAGCAACAGGCATCTCCAAGCCCCTCCCTCCTGTGCCTCCCAGCATTTGCAAATCTACTGTGGACAGGAGACAGACAGAGACTGGAGAGGGGTCAGTGTGCCAGCGAACCTACGACCATCCATATTTTGAGCCCCAATATGGCTCCCCCGCTGAGGAAGATGATGACGAGCAGGGAGAGAGCTACACGCCCCGGTTCAGCCAACATGCCAGTGGCAGTCGGTGAGAGCCTGGGGATCCTCTTTAGATGGGTGACTGAGGGGCCCCATCTACAGCAACCCTGAGGTTAATGAAAAAGTCTACAGACTATCCTGCCAGATGAAGTTCTTTGAACTAGGGACTTAGAAACTATGAGATCAGACCAGCAGCTGCAGTGTAGCGTAAGGCCCGCTCCCGAGATTAGGTACCCCTGCCTGGGACTTACAGGTGGCACTGTCATTCCAGGGCTCAAAAGCTGCTGCGGCCCAACAGCTTGAAGCTGGCCAGTGACTCAGACGCAGAGTCAGACTCCCGAGCAAGCTCTCCCAACTCCACCGTCTCTAACAACAGCACCGAGGGCTTCGGGGGCATCATGTCTTTTGCTAGTAAGTACCTCAAGCTTTCTCGTTCCTCTGCTTCCTTTTCTTTAGGGCCTGTGTTGCTCAGAACTTGAGATGTAGGACTAGGTTGGCATTAGTCCTGATTCAGATAATTGGGGTGATACCGAATGAAGCATTTTTAAATGAGGTAAAAGAAACACCAACCAAACTAGTCATTAAGTATGCATGTATGTATGTATGAAGTGTGCATGTGCCTACACATGAATGTACGAACAGGTCATAGCATGCATGTGGAGGTCAGTGGACAACTTGCAGGGGTTAGTTCTTTTCTACCTCAGGGTCAAACTTAGGTTGCTAGATCTGGTAGCCTTTACTCACCAGACCATCTCTCTAACCCACTCACACATGTATTTCAGACATCGTTGAGTATTAAATCTTACAGTTAAATCATACAGTTTTACATAGACTTTGTGGAAATACTTGTTTTGGATATGCTATCTTCTTTGCCTGGTAAGGAGTTTTAATGAACATGTTTGAAATATATGTGCAACTAATTTTCAGGCTTACTTTTAGCACCCGAGGGCAGGAGTCACTCATAGACTGTAGATTGACTAGGGGCTAATGGGAGCTACCATAAAGGATGATTACGTTGTAGATGTCCTGAGAACCCAGGTAGCAATTGCACTTCAGATCTAAAGATCAATGAACCATATAAGCAAGATGTGGATATTGTCACTGTATGCAGCCCAAGAAAACTAGGACTGGACTTTGAGCAGATCTATCTGGGGTTTCTTTATTTACCCTAAGTTTCACTCAATATTTTCTAAGATAGAGCAGAGAGTATCAAGCTCTTTGGGATGCTGATTGAAGAAGGGAGGTGACAAGATGATGGAACAGTCACTTATGGGGACGCCTCGAGTGCTTGTCCTGTTAACTCCCTGGTATACTCATTTTCATCCCCTTCCCTTTGTAGGCAGCCTGTATCGGAACCATAGTACAAGCTTCAGCCTTTCAAACCTCACACTGCCCACCAAAGGTGCCCGAGAGAAGACTACACCATTCCCCAGCCTGAAAGGTAACTACAAGTCTTCTTTTGTCAAACCAGGCTTCTCTGAGAGACACGTCAGACATGTGGGTGATTGTCAGGAGCCTGCGTACCATGAATCATTTGACCTGGCTGCCACCTCATTTTGCTTATCATGGCTTTCACTGTGCACTCCAGGCACTAGGTGGTTGCAGATAGAGATAATCTTTGTAGCTGGAGGAGGCCCTGTCCTATCGGTAGGACAATACGGCATGGGATTGCCGCTGCTTTGGAGAGGACCCTATCAGAAGTATCTGCTAACACAGGGGTAATCAGCTACCCTCAGTCATCATCAGATTCCTTCTACATGAACTTGGGTAAACTTCCCAAGGAGCCGGTCCATGGGAGAATGATTATGGACAGCAGTTATAGAATGTAGCTTCATATGGCTCCATGCCAACTTTAGGTCTAGGAGTGGTATTGATTGGTTTCTAGGGTCACTTCAGACATTTCAATTTCACTTGTGATCTTTGAGGGGCTTTTCTCAATTTAATTTGGCTTCTGTTTGTCATCTTTGGATGTTGTGCTGAAATGTTTAATTATAATAGTACACACAGTGAGAAGCAACCATTTTATTGATACAGGGTTTTTCTATGTAGAGCCCCTCACACATAGAGTCCTCTTCCCTTAACCTCCCTTGTACTAAGATTAGATGTACCACCCATCACATCCAGCTAGAGGTTATAGGAAACTTAGTGGGGCAGGGATTTGGAGTAGGTGGGTGAAGGAGGCAGAGAGGTAATACAGAAAACGGACCCATACTGCTACGGTGAATCCTCAGATGGATGGGTAGAGTAGGGACGGAAGGAGTGCTGGCCTCTCTGGCTTTCATCTAGTGCATCTGAAGGGAAGAGTGATCGAAACTCTCCACTGCATGTAATGCTGCATCTCATGCGCTGCACTTGGCCTCTCTACCTGAGCCCATCCTCACGCTGCACCCTCTCTTCCCTGACAGCATCTGTGAGATGTCTCCTTGTGGTTACCCACAGGCCCTCAGTATCCCTGTGCTAGAGACTTCACAAAAACAGCATTCCCTCTCTCATGCATGTGCCTGTTTAGTACCTGAAGGCTCTCTGTTGTTTACCCTTGCCCCTGGCTTTGAGGTCCCAGGCCTAAGAATGTTCTTTCTTAGAGCCTTTGTTATCTCCTGGTCACTTGGCTTCCAGCTTTGACGTGCCCAAGAATCAAGGTTATACGCACTTTCCAGGCTTTGCGAGAGTGCTCAGATGGTCTGACTTACTGTTCCAACAATGGGTAGAGGGTTTCAAGTATTGTGGTGCACCTACTAATTGTGTATTTTTGTCCCAGTATTTGGGCTAAATACTCTAATGGAGATTGTTACTGAAGCCGGCCCTGGGAGTGGTGAAGGTGGGTCTTCCCCGTGAGCTGTGCATGACCTTTTTTTTCCTAGCATCTTCTCTGCCTGTGCCTGAGGGCCATCCTCCTCATGGAGCAAGCAATGTCACATCTGTGGCCTGCCTTGCGTATCCCCCAGGACACCCATGCAGCCCATGGGGCATGCTGCTGGTGCATGTGACGTGGCCTGGTCTCCGTCCCTATCTCCTGCACACTGCCATGGCTGCTTTCTTCCTTTGTGTGACGTTCTGGTATCACCCTGCCCAGCCCTGCTGGAGAACAGGCGTGGACTTTGGCAACCCAGGGGTGTGATAACATGAGCCCCACCCCCGGACTATGCCGATGATGTGCCTCAATTCTACCTTCCCAATTTAGGAAACAGGAGGGCCTTAGTGGACCAGAAATCATCTGTCATTAAACACAGCCCAACTGTGAAAAGAGAACCTCCATCACCGCAGGGCCGGTCCAGCAATTCTAGGTAATAAATGGCCGTTCGTTTGTGTGCTTTCTCTTGAGACAGTCTAATATCTGCTACAGTGCTTCCCTTAAACTCAGTATGTAGCTGAGGATGAACTTGAACTGATCTCTACTTCCCTTCCCAAGTGCTGAGGCTGTAGGCATGCACCACTACACTTAACCAGCAGAGGGAATGATTCCTATTTTTAAAAAAAAATTTTGGGGGTTGGGGATTTAGCTCAGTGGTAGAGCGCTTGCCTAGGAAGCGCAAGGCCCTGGGTTCGGTCCCCAGCTCCGAAAAAAAGAACCAAAAAAAAAAAATTTTTTTTTTTTTTTGAAGAATGTTCAAGATTGGGAGAGCAGCTCTCAAAACAGTCGGTTTAATCAATTTTCTGTCAGCACTTCCCGTTTTTAGCCAGTCCTCAGGCAACAGTTTATGGTGTGGTTTATGTTGTGGAGAAAGGGAAAGTGCAGGGAAGTTGTCAAACACGATCCTTGTGGAGATGGGGGCATGGCAGCCATGAGCATTTGGAGACTTAGCTTATGTTTTCCCTGGGATGTGTCTTGCTTGGTGCAAAGGGGGTTGGTTGCTGTGCCAAGGATCAGATGACCACAGAAGTGGTTTGTGGGCCCTGTAGCGAGAACCAACAGTTCCTGAAGGAGGTGGTCCACAGTGTGCTGGATGGCCAGGGAGTCGGCTGGCTCAACATGAAAAAGGTGCGCCGGCTGCTGGAGAGTGAGCAGCTCCGAGTCTTTGTACTGAGCAAGCTGAGTCGTGCAGTGCAGTCAGAGGATGATGCCCGACAGGATGTCATCCAGGATGTGGTGAGTGTTTGGGCAAGGGAGTCAGGATCAACTGGGCAGAAGGATGTGGATGTCAAAGAAAAGCTGCTAGCTCTAGGTCCTGGCTCTTGTTGCAGGAGATCAGTCGGAAGGTGTACAAGGGAATGCTAGACCTCCTCAAGTGCACAGTCCTCAGCCTCGAGCAGTCCTATGCCCATGCTGGTCTGGGTGGCATGGCCAGCATCTTTGGGCTTTTGGAGATTGCCCAGACCCATTACTATAGTAAAGGTAGGGATGTACTTGCTGTCTCCCTGTCAGGCTTCCCAGTGCCACTCCACTCTGTCACACTTTGGGATTTTAATTTCTGGTATGATTGATATGTAAGAAACATTCCTACCATGCGAAACAAGGCCTTAGCTGTTCTTTCTGTGTGCTAACTCTGCCCCACATCCTCCTGCATCCCCCCATCCCACTTTCCTGACCTGATTTCTACTCCATGTCTCCTTTAACCACTTTTTGTATTTGTCCCTTTCCTCAGAACCAGACAAACGCAAGAGAAGTCCAACAGAGAATGTAAATACCCCAGTTGGCAAGGATCCTGGTCTGGCTGGGCGGGGGGACCCAAAGGCAATGGCTCAGCTAAGGGTCCCTCAGCTGGGTCCTCGGGCACCAAGTGCTACAGGAAGGGGTCCTAAAGAACTGGACACCAGAAGTTTAAAGGAAGAGAATTTTGTAGCGTCTGTGGGTAGGTATTATTTATTGTGCCTAATATGCCAAAATGGCCTGGCTTCTTAAATATCTCTTCATGCTCTCAATTCATCCGGAATCCTGACCTTCTCTTCCCCGTGCTTGCTTTTTTAGAGAGGGAGAGAGGTCTTTCTCCATTTCCAGTAGCATTTTCTCTCCCGTGTCTGGTCTTCTGCTTGCTCTGTAGCTGCCTCCCCAGCATCTTTGAGGAACAGTGGAAGTTTGCTCAGAGACCCAGGAGTGCAGTGCAGGGATGCTGAGCTGTATTCTCAATCCCTTTTAACTTACATCTGAATTTCTTCACATAGAGAAAGCATGTTCCTGAAAACTATTAGGAAATTTATAGATACATCTTTGGGATGTAAAATTATGATCATCTGGGTATCTGCATCCAGTTCTCCCCCATCTAAGCATTACACTGCTCTGGAACCTGCTCCATTCTGGCATGTTTGGGTTCTAGACTCCAAAGTCACAGATTTCTGAGACAGCTCTTGTTTCTGTCTTTCCACCCCAGACTTGACTGAAGACTTGGTTAAGTTTGGTGTCTCTCTGTTCACACTCTGGTGTTACCTATTTGTCTCACTCCTACTTGACCTCGAGTCACCTAGGCTACCTTCTGTTTGATGCTAGATCCCTGGTCTCTCTGCTATGCTTTCAGCTGGTACTTCTTTGCCACAGCCTCTAGCCATTGCCGTAAGCTCTCATAGGAACGAAGCAGCTCTCTTCTTAGGGTATCTCCGGTTCTCTGGTTGGCAAACATTCTCCTAGAAGCTGTAGTAAAGTCTGGCTTTCTCCCATCTGATACGATGCTCTGAAAGTCTTGACTCTGCTTGGGCAGATCACTTCCCTATTAGAATCTCTGTTGCCTCATCTAGAAAGTGAAGAGATTATTAAACTCTGAGGCCCCTTCCAGGGGGGAAAATGCTCTCTGATTGGTGTTTTCTGTGTTTTGGATTACTGAGAAGCCAGCCTTGACCAAATGCCCTGATTGGTGTTTTCTGTGTTTGGATTACTGAGAAGCCTGCCTTGATCATTTTCTGTTCTCTGTTCCTTCTATTGGAAGCGTTTTTTCATAGTCACTATGAATCACAGTTGAGCAGGCAATAGTCCCAAGGGTAAATTTGGTTTTTTTGGTGGCACAGGAGGAATGCTAACTGAATGCTTGGCCTCGGTCCAGTCCAGGAGTCAAGCAGATTTCTGCTCCTGTCTCTGAAATTCTTTGACTGCTTGATCGGATTGTCTCTCTTATCTGTAATTTGTAAACATGGCCTCTGCTCAGCTCATTTGGCAAGTAGGAGTCACATGATCTGTCTCTGGCCTACTAGGGTCTGGTTTTTCATGAAGAGCCCTTCCAGCCCCAAAGTTCTGAAGAGTGTTTACATGGGGACTAGGACTAGAGATTTAGAGTCTTCAGTTCACGACTTCAGGGACAAAAAGTGGACTTTTGCTTTCTCAACCCTACCCGAATAAAGATATCTTGGTATCTTTTAACTGATAATGCTGTGTCTGAAACGGAATGAGCGTGGGAGGTGGGTTCCAGTCCTTTGACCAGTCTGACTCTTTCTGTCTTTCTCTCCCGCTTGCATTGCATCTGGGGTAGAATTGTGGAACAAGCACCAGGAAGTGAAAAAGCAAAAGGCTTTGGAAAAACAGAGTAAGGAACAAATGCCCCTTCCTGTCCCCCAGTCTCCCATACCTGCCAACTTCCCAGGCCCAGTTGGGACAGGCTCCCTTGGTCAGCCCCACTCCAAATTTGTTCTTGGGTGGTATTTGGAGGAAGAGTTGTAAAGACAGGTCAGAGAATTCTTGGGGGGTGGGCGGTGCTGTATTTGGATTGAAAGCAGGTAGGTGCTGTGTAAATCCTCGGTGTACGGCTGTAAGCTACTCCTTGCCCCTCCCTTCATTAGCAATCAGGCATCTACTGAGTAATACCCATGCCTCCGTGTTCTATTGCTCTGTAGTTGATGGGAGAACGTCTGCCGATTGCAGCGCCCCTCTGTGGCTCACACCTCCCTCACTGTTAGGCCTGTGGACGCAGTTGGCAGAGATGGTTGCTGTCCCTCTGTGTTGAGTCTGTAGCTTCCCAGCTCTCTCTAGTGGCTTGCCTAGGCACACTTTCTTGCTTTCTGTCGTTCTGTCCTTCAGCCATACCATCCAGGGTGGGTGAGTTAAAATAGTGGCTTTTTTTCCAGTCTCAAATGTAGATGGTGTAGGGTGGGGGTAGATAGTACCCATGGAAACAGCGTTTCTTTCTTTCTTTTGGCCTAATCTTTTCTGGCCTCTTTAGACACATTTGTTACTGAGCATCTGGGAATACTTTAATGGTCTGTCTCAGGCACAGGTGAAACTCTGACTTTGAATGCCATGGAATGGGGTTTGTTTGTGGAATGTTTTGTGTTAGGATGATTTGCTCTGGATTTTCTCAGGTTGAGAAGATGGCTGCAAAGACCCTTGGCCAGGTCTAATGTACTCCTTGGTTCTTACGGCTTCTGGGAACCTCTTCTCATGGGTCTCAGTGGTGGGGAGGGGCAGTCCCTGGGAAGTGACTAGGATGGGATGACTAGGTGTGGAGCAGGCTCTGCCGCTGGCCCACTCCTTCACCAGCCTGCCCTGAGCTTCTCTGTGCTGAATGACACAAGTCTTCCCTACTCAGGACCAGAGGTCATCAAGCCTGTCTTTGACCTGGGTGAGACTGAGGAGAAAAAGTCCCAGATCAGCGCAGACAGTGGTGTGAGCCTGGCATCTGCTTCCCAGGTTTGTGAGAGCCTTCCTGAAAATTCCCGGGACTAAAATACTGTCTCAAAGTAAGACACAAACATACAAACACACAGACTCACACACACAGACACACACACAGACACACAGGACACACACACAGACAGACACATACAGACACACATGTATTTTGGCAGTGGGAATTAAATTCAGAGTATACATTCTAAATCAAGACTTCTACTAAATTATACCATTAATCCTCAAAAATACTTTTGATAGTTAAAAAAAGATCTCAACATAACCAATAATAAAGAATACTTAATAAATAGAGTCATAAAATATAATACTGCTATTCATTGTTTTCAAAATTTTAGCCAACACAGTATGATTTTATATATGTATCGATACATCTATGAGAGGGAGGGCCTTACTGTCTAGCCCTGACTGGCCTAGAACTTGCTATATGTAGACCCAGCTGTCCTTGAACTCACAGAGATTCTCCTGCCTCTGTCTCCCAAGTGCTGGGACTAAAGGTGCGCACTACGCTGTCCACCTTCACTTTGGTTTTTAAATAGATCTGAAAGATGACCAACAGGAAATGCACTAAAAGTAGGGGTTAATGTGGGCAGTAGACTTATGACTTATTCTTATTTCCTTATTCTTTTGTTTTCTACAGTGAGTATTTTTTAATGTGTTATTTTATTTATGTAAGTTCATACATTCCATCAAAGAAAAAAATTACTTGCTCAGGATCTCTCTAGAAATAGGTGTCCCTCGGTCTCATTTCAGAGGACTGATCAAGACTCTGTCATCGGTGTGAGTCCAGCTGTTATGATCCGAAGCTCAAGTCAGGATTCTGAAGTTAGCACCGTGGTAGGGGAATACCACATTGGCCTCTGTGTGGGTGGGGCCTGGATTTCTCGGGAAGGTCTTCTTCCCTTTGAAGGCTGTTCTCAGTCTTAGATCAGCTTGATTCTCATGGGTGTGTGTGCACAGGATGTCACTCATTTTACAAGGAGGTGCTTGGGAAAGCTGACACACCTTTAAAATGATGCTTTTCACAGCAGTACAGGGCTCTAACTGACTTTGGGAGTCCCTCTCTGGGGACTGTCCCTCACCACCTTGTGTCTTCTCCAGGTGAGTAACAGTTCAGGAGAGACCCTCGGAGCAGACAGTGACCTGAGCAGCAATGCAGGTGATGGGCCAGGAGGCGAAGGCAGTGCCCACTTGGCAAGTTCTCGGGCTACTCTGTCTGACAGTGAAATTGAAACCAATTCTGCTACAAGCACCATCTTTGTAAGCTTTATTCCCTAACAAAAGAGCATTTCTTTAATGGGAGAGGAAAAGGTGGGGCTGGAGGTGCTATTCGGTGGCAGGGCACTTGCCGAACAGGCACATGGTACTGCAGAGGAAAGGGGAACCCTGCCACAGTCATGCGGAGGTCTGGTTCAGCCAGGACGGCTCTGCCCTTCCTCTTTTCCTTTCCTTCTGTCTGGGTTTTTGTCTTTCTCTTCTTCCTTCCTTCCTCCCTCCCTCCTTCCCTCCCTCCTTCTTCCTTCCTTCCTCCCCCCTCCCTTCCTTCCTTCTTTCCTTCCTCCTCTCCCTTCTCCTCCTTTTTGAGACAGTCTCACTGTGTAACCCAGGCTGCTCTCAAGCTTGTGACCCTTGTGTTTAGTCTCAAGTGCTGGGATTACAGGTATGCACCACTACACCCAAACAAAGTGAATCACTGAGCTCTTATCTCGCCCCTCTGCTTTGCAGCTTACGCCTGTTTCTTTAGACAGAATTATCTGCTTTGATCCATGTGCTGCTTTGTTAAGAGGACTGTGAGTCTTCTCCACAACAGCCTTTCAGTCCTTTTGTCTAGAGAGGACAGTGGAAGACAGGATTCAAATGAGGTCATTTTTACTACCAGTGCTAATCTGTCTCTAGGTCCTTCCTCCTTCTGTATGTCTGCTCCCAGTAGAGCCAGTGGAGGCTGAGATAGAGTTAAGAATTAGCAGGGCCGCTCAAGTTAGGGGCCTGACTCATTCTGAGTCTACACAGACTATTTTAATAAGAGTATTTAAGAAATCCTTCCAGCTAGGTGCAGTGGCTCAGGCCTGTAATCCTCCTCAGGGGCCGAGGTAGAAGGATGTTAAGTTTGAGGCCAGCTTGCAACATGGTAAGACTTTGTCAAAAGGGGTGGGACCCAGGAAGATGTCCCAGCAGATAAGGCTCTTGTCTTCAAACTTTGACAGCTTGAGTTCGATCCTTGGGACTACATGGTCGAAGGAGAAAACTAACTCCTAAAAGGTGTTTTCTGGCCTACACGTGAATGCATAATCACAATCCACACATAACCCCCAGGATGCATGTACAAAGTAAATAAATGTTAGTTTAAAAAGTCTTCTGAGGGCTGGAGAGATGGTTCTTCCAGAGGTCCTGAGTTCAATTCCCAGCAACCACATGGTGGCTCACAACCATCTGTAATGGGATCCAATGCCCTCTTCTGGTGTGTCTGAAGACAGAGACAGTGTAGTGTACTCATAAAAAAAAGTCTTTTGAAACCTTTTTAAAAATCCTTCTGTTGTGCTTGATTTTGGATGTTAAACAAATATGAGTGTCATTCTTGCAAGATGCTGGTCACAATGTGCTGCCTTTCCTGGCTCCTCTTTTACCACACAGTTGAGGTGAGAAAGGTTACTAAATTTCTTATTTGGTTTGTGTGTGTGTGATGTAGAAGATAATGTCGGAAGACTCCCATGGTCTCCCATGGTCTTGTTGGGTCCTCACACATACAGACTCTTGCACCCACATGCGATCATGCACACACATTAAATACATAAACAATCAATTAACTTAGTCATTTCTCCAGTTCTGTGGGTAGATGTTACAATGTTCCTTTTATAGACAAGGGAAACGATCCTCAGCAACTACAAAATTAATAAAAAGTAGGGATCTGAACCATGGCCAGCTGACTTCAGGCTCTGCTCTTTCTTTTGTGTCGAGTCACTACAAAACCTTTACCTTGTTCTGTGGTGTAAGGGTGTGAGACCAGGCTGGCCTCAAACTCGTTATAAAGCTAGGGCTGCCCTTGAACTGCTGATCCTCCTTTCTCAACCTCCAACAAACTGGGATTAGAGGCATGCCCACCTTTAAGAGAAAGCATTAGAGAGACTAAAGAATAAAAGTGGGCCAGAACAAAGGCTTCATTTCTTGCTTTAGTGAGCAATAACAGCAAACAGGGCTATCAGATTGACTTTGGGCCAAGCATAGTAGAAGCAGCAGGGAAAATTGTTTTGTTAATGGATGATGTCTACTTAGTGGATGAGCCTTTCCCCGAGGTGCCTGGTTTACTTCATCCCTGTTGGTTGATAACTCTGGCATCAGACCTACCATCTTGTCTTTCTAGGGTAAAGCCCATAGCTTGAAGCCAAAGGAGAAGCCGGCTAGTAGTCCAGTTCGCTCTTCCGAAGATGTAAGCCAGCGAGTCTATCTCTATGAGGGACTACTAGGTAAGAAATAGACTGGCAAGGCCCCTTAGTGGGAAGAAGCTGGGCTCAGCCATGGGAGAGGGTGGCCATGGAGAAGGAGGCCATGGGAGAGGGTGGCCATGGAGAGGGTGGTCATGGGAAAAGGTAGCCATGGGAGAGGGTGGCCATAGGAGAGGGTGGCCATGGGAGAGGGTAGCCATGGGAGAGGGTGGCCATGGGAGAGGGTGGCCATGGAGAGGATGGTCATGGGAGAGGGTGGCCATGGGAGAGGGTGGCCATGGAAGAGGGTAGCAATGGGAAAGGGTGACCATGGGAGAGGGTGGCACTGAACGTCTACTGCTTGCCTTTTACTAATCTCAATTTTGATATCAGAGAGCATTTTAAACTTCTTTTTCTTTAAAACATCAAGTTAAATCATTCTCTTTGTTTTTAATATATGTGTTTTTTTAAAGATTTATTTATTTTATATATGAGTACACTGTAGCTGTCTTCAGACACACCAGGAGAGGGCATCAGTTCTGATACAGATGGTTGTGAGCCACCATGTGGTTACTGAGAATTGAACTCAGGACCTCTGGAAGAGCAGTCAGTGCTTTTTTTTTTTTTGGTTCTTTTTTTCGGAGCTGGGGACCGAACCCAGGGCCTTGCGCTTCCTAGGCAAGCGCTCTACCTCTGAGCTAAATCCCCAACCCCTAGTCAGTGCTCTTAACTGCTGAGCCATCCCTCCAGGCCTTGAACTTCCTTTTAATATTCATTTACTCAGTGGGGACAGGGGTGCATGCTACGCACACACTTGGAGGTCTCGGGACTTTAGAAGTTGGTTCTCTCCTCCCTCCTAGCATGTGGGCTCCAGGACTGAACTCACCAGCAGGCTTGACTGCACGCACTTTTGCCCACCGAGGCATCCCAGCAGTCCAGATAGCATTTTAAAATCTGAACCAAGGGGTCTGTGGGATAGGCCAGGGCTAAAAATCAGATGAAGCTGGGCTTGGGTGTTACTCACCAGGCTGTGCCTTTCTGTCTCCTTTCTTCCCTCTTGCTACCACGTTCCTCCCTGCTCACAAATTGGCAGGAAGGGACAAAGGATCCATGTGGGACCAGTTAGAGGATGCTGCTATGGAGACCTTTTCTATAAGTAACTGCTTTTCTTTGTGTGATGTGTTCACCCCTCCTGCTCGGGAGGGGCAAGGTCTCACTTAGAGGCCTCTGGGGTTGGAGGCAAAAATGTCAGATCTGGGAGAAAGTTCCAGTGTCCTTTGCTCTGGGATTTGAAATGGCCTTGTTTTATCTGGGGCTGGCTTTCTTTTTATTTAGCAGCTACATTTGCAAAATGTTAAACAAGCCATGCCCCCCACCCAAGAAACAACTTTGTTCCACACAGGCAAAGAGCGGTCTACTTTATGGGACCAAATGCAGTTCTGGGAAGATGCGTTCCTAGATGCTGTGATGTTGGAAAGAGAAGGAATGGGTATGGACCAGGGCCCTCAGGAAATGATCGACAGGTATGAGACTTAACAGACTCCTGGCAATGTGGCTACTCAGTTCCTCCCACGTGGTCTTGTGGCCTCCCACCTGAGAACTAACTTGTGCTTGGGCTTCTGCTTAGGTACCTGTCCCTAGGAGAGCATGACCGGAAGCGCCTGGAGGATGATGAAGATCGCTTACTGGCCACACTCTTACACAACCTCATATCCTATATGCTCCTGATGAAGGTAAAATGATACTGCTTATGTCCAGCTGTTACTGCTGCTGGAAGGGCAAGAATAAATAGGTCTATTGCCTAAATTTTGGAATAGTTTGGAAGCTGTCAAAGTATCTGACTGGGGTCCTCATCCTGACCTGAAAGTCCAAGGCACCTATGGCGGCTTACACACTATTCTTTTCACTGAGGCCGCCAGGCTGTTTTGTTAATGATGTTATAAGGTAATTGGTTATCACTTGTTACTCGTTTACCTTAAATTTTATGTATTGCCTTTGCTAAGTTGTTTTAGGTTACGCTAGAGCTCTCCAGAGAA
Organism: Rattus norvegicus; assembly: GCF_021556685.1. NCBI lineage: Eukaryota > Metazoa > Chordata > Mammalia > Rodentia > Muridae > Rattus > Rattus norvegicus. The sequence goes on along the minus strand of NC_141536.1, from coordinate 76,450,000 downwards.
TACAACTGATTTAAACTTTTCTTTTTCAGTAAAATATTCTAAAACCTTCAGGTGCTCAGAATTTATTTTTCAGCATCAGCTCTCAGTCTTGTAGAAGCTGGAAAAAGCTACCTAGCTAGGCATGATGGTTCATGCCAGTAAATAAGGTGCTCGAGAGGCAGAGGCAGGAGGATCAGGAAATGCAAGGCCAGGCTCGGCTACAAGTTCAAGGCCAAATAAAACTATAGAAAATCTTGTCAAAAAGAAAAAAATATCTGCTTATTAACGAAGCAGTGACAGCTCTAGCTTGAGCTGTTTGGGCTTCAGGTTGACAGCTGTGGAGAAGTGTATCGCTGTTATCAAGAGTTCTCTGAAAGAGAAATGTGGTTTTGGACTGGTAGTGGCAGAGAATTATTCTGGGAATGAGCCTCCTTGAGTTCTCCCTAGCTTTTAAATGGGAAGGGATCAGTTGCTCAAATGTAGTTACAGTTCTGTGAGCCTTTTGACTTGATCGATTGATTGATTGATGAGTTAGGTTTCTGTTGCTGTTATAAGCATTATGGCCAAAAGCAACATGGGGATAGAAGGGCTCCTTGGCTAACTGGTGACAGTCCATCGTCAGGGGAAGCCAAGACAGCAACCTGGAAGCAGGAACAGATGCAAAGACCATGGAGGAGCACTGCTTATCGGCTTGCTCAGGCTGCGTCCTTTTTTTTTTTTTTTTTTTTCGGAGCTGGGGACCGAACCCAGGGCCTTGTGCTTGCTAGGCAAGCGCTCTACCACTGAGCCAAATCCCCAACCCCAGGCTGCGTCCTTATAGACCTCTATACCAACCTGCGAGGGGAGGGACTGCCCACAATGAGTGGCTGGGCTCTCACATCAATCATTAATCAAAAAACAACTCATAGGCTTAACCTGCAGGCCAGTCTTACAAAGGAATTTTCCCAATTGAGAGTCCTTCCCAGTAACTCTACCTTCTGTCAAGTTGACAAAAGCTAGTCAGCATTCCCTGTATTGTAAGCTTTTCCCTCTCTGTGCTTGAATTCCATTTCCCTGTGGTTGGGGTGGATGGTGGTACTTATCTGCAAGGTGTCTCAGGTACCAGACTCCCACTGTTACGGTACCCATGTTACTGTTTCTAAATCATACTCTAGGAAGTCCTTTTGGGAGGATACTATGGTATTGGCGAAGAATAGGAGGAGGCATCTCCTTGATACCCAGCTCTCTGGGAGCCGCTTTTCTGTAGAAGCTAGCTAGAGGCAAGACAATGCTTTTCTCCCCAGCATGGGCAGAATACACAGTTAAAGTGTTCTGCCATAGTGAGTCATATAGTCTTTCAGAATTCCATTTCTCTCAGGTAAGTGGAAACTTGGACGTTTTCTTGTGTCTGCTTCCATTGGGAAGAGAGCAGATCCTTTATGAAGACTCCTGTCTTGGCTTTACAGGTGAACAAGAACGACATCAGGAAGAAAGTACGGCGCCTAATGGGAAAGTCCCACGTTGGGCTGGTGTACAGTCAACAAATCAATGAGGTGCTCGATCAGCTGACCAACCTGGTGAGCACACCTGGGCTTCCTTCATTCTGCGTGTCATCCCTCCCTATACAGAGCTTCCACGAGGAACCATGGCCATGTTGCTATGCAGCCAGGTTAATCACTAGTTTAGAGAATGGGGCAGTAGTTTACAGAATGAGTGGTTAGTAGTTAGTAGTTTAGAGATGTGTAGTTAGTAGTTAGTAGTTTAGAGAATGAGGTAGTAGTTTAGAGAATGGGTGGTTAGTAAGTAGTAGTTTAGAGACTGGGTAGTTATAGTTGGTAGTTTAGAGAATGGGGCAGTAGTCCAGCTGAGGTTTTAGCCCTTCTGTTCAGTGTTGGGACTCTCAATACTCCAGCTGTTATAGTACAACTGTTTCCATGTGAGGTCTGCAGATCTCTGGGTATCCGCAAGATGAAATCTGTTCTCATCACACTAAATGCCTTTTTGTTTTGTTTTCTTTTCTTTTCTTTTCTTTTCTTTTCCTTTTCCTTTTCTTTTCCTTTCTTTCCTTCCCTCCCTCCCTTCCTCCTTTCTTTCTTTTTTTTTTCTTTTTTTCTTTTGAGACAGGGTTTCTCTGTGTAACAGCCCTGGTGTTTTGGAACTCATTCTGTAGACCAGGCTGGCCTCAAACACACAGAGATCTATCTGCCTCTGCTTTCTGATTGCTGGGATTAAAGGTGTGTGCACCAATGCCTAACTAAAATGCCTTTTATAACTGATCAATATTTGTATCCAAGCTGTAAAAGCAGTCCTGAGTAGACTGTGGCATATTACTATCATGACACTAAACCACGTGAGCCCCACCCTCTGCTCCATGCATTCTATTCTTTAAAAGATAGTTCTGTAAGCTGGGGATGATGGCACATGCCTTTAATCTCAGCACTTGGGAGGCAGAGGCAGGTGGATCTCTGTGAATTCACAGCAAGTTCCAGGACATAGCCAGGGCTGCACAGAGAAACCTTGTCTCAGGGAAAAGAAGAAGAAAAAGAAGACAGTTTTTTGGTAAGGTGGTCAGTAGGAAAGGCACTTGCTGCCAAACCTGACCACCTGAGTGTGATCCCTGGGACCCACTGGTAGAAAGAGGAAACTGACTCCTGTAAGCCGTCCTCTGACCTGCACATGATCTTCACGACACATGCGTGCCCACACACAGACCACGACCCACCCAGCCACACTTGCAAAATGAACAAAAGAACAAATAAGTAAATAAAATATAATTTAAGGACTAAAGAGTTGGGTCAGTGGTTAGGAGCACTTGTTGCTCTTCCAGAGAGCCTGGGTTTGAGTCCTAGCACCCACATGGTGGCTCACAACCATCTGTATCTAGGGGATCCGATGCCCTCTTCTGACCTCTGAGAGTACCAGACATGCACACTCTGAGCATAAATACTCATACATATAAAATTACAAAATAAGTTTTAAAAAATTAAAATTAAAAACCTAGCAGTTTCATGCTGAATGTAATGAGGCACACAGTGATCCTATTACTTAGAATTTATTTATTTTAGCCTAGAACTAGGTCTTGCAATTTTTAAAAATTTTATTATTTTATGTGTATTTGTTTGTCTGTGTATGTGTGTGTGTACATACATACATACATACATACATACACACACACACCACATGTGTGCATGGTGCCTACAGAGTATAGAAGAGTGAGCTGGATCCCCTGAAATTGGAGTTACAGCTACTCGGTAACCACTCTGTGGGAGATGGGACTCAAATCCCAGGTCCCCTGGAAGAAAAGCAAGTGCCTTTAACTGCTGAGCTATCTCTATGGACCTTGGAACTGACTTTTAAAAAAAGAATTACTTATTCATTTTACATGTATGAGTACACTGTAGCTGTCTTCAGACACAGAAGAGGGCATCAGATCCCATGACAGATGGTTGTGAGCCACCATGTGGTTGCTGGAAGTTGAACTCAGGACCTCTGGAAGAGCAGTCAGTGCTTTTAACCACTGAGCCATCTCTCCAGCCCCTGAAACTGACTTTTTAAAATGCATCTTAATAACATGAGGATCACAAGCTTAAGGACAGCCTGGCTTATATTGTAAGACTGTCTAAAAAATTATTTTAAAAAACTGCTGGTTTTCTGGGCATGTTGGTGCTTGCCTTTAACCCCAGTACTCAGGAGGGAGAAGCAGAAAGATCTCTGAGTTTGAGGCCAGCCTGATCTACAGATCAAGTTCCAGGCCAGCCAGGGCTGTTATACCGAGAAAACCTGTCTCAAAACAAACAAACAAACAAACAAACAAACCCCTACCAATTTCAGGACTGGAGAGATGGCTCAGTGGTTAAGAGCACACACTGCTTTTGCGAGGCCCTGGGCTTGGTTCCCATCACCTACACAGTGGCTCACAACCATCAGTAACTCCAGTTCCAGGGGATCCAGTGCCCATCACTGGCCTGTGTGAGCACCAGGCACACATTTAGGCAAAATACTCATGTATATAAAATGAAAATTAAAAAGCCAGTTTCACTTATGAATGTTCTTGATGAAACTGAAACACATCACTTTTATTACATTTTAATCATTGCTTTGATGCCTTTTTAATATTTCCTGAAATAAAATGGCAATTATACATAAAGCATTTCTGCTGCAAACCCAGTGATTGCTGTGAGGAAAAGCAGCCTGTGATAAGTGAAATATTAGCTGTGTTCACGAAACACCATTTTCCCTATGCCTATTAGGTTGAGTTGACAGACACTTTTTAAAAAACAAAACAGTGAACCAATTCTCTATTTTTAAAAATTTATTCTTCTCTCCTATATTACATCTCAACTGTAGTTTCCCCTCCCTCCTGTCCCCCATTTCCTCCCCCTGACCTCTCCCTTCCCCCAGACCCACCCTGCTGCCTTCCCTCAGAGAAGAGTAGTCCTCCCAGGGGCATCAACCAAACACAGCATAACAAGGCACATACCGTCTCACCAAGGCTGGATGAGGCCACCAAGCAGGAGGAAAAGGGTTCCAAAGGCAGGCAGAGAAGCCAGGGACGGCCCCCACTACCACTGTTAGGAGAACAAGAAGAACACCAAGCTATACAACCGTAGTATATATTCAGAGGTCCTAGGTTAGACCCATACAGGTTCCTGATTTCTGTGAACCACTTGCGTTCCCAATAGTTGATTCTGTGAGCCATGAGCCAGTTCTTTTAGGGTAGGCAGTTGATAATATTGGTTACCAAATTTTTAAATGTGAAAATGAGAATTTTGGAGTTTTTTTTTTAGTTTGTTTTTTGGTTTTGTTTTTTAAAGAGAGAGTCTTACTACATAGTCCTGATTGGCCTGGAACTCACTATATAAGCCAGGCTAGCCTCAGACTCACAGAGATCCACCTACTTTTGCCACACAAGTGGTGGGATTAAAGGTATACATCACCATGTCTGGCCAGTTTTCCAGGATTTTAAGGCTTTTCTAATGAGATTGATGATGTAATGAATATGATTTTTTTTTCTTTTTTTCAGAGCTGGGGACTGAACCCAGGGCCTTGTGCTTGTTAGGCAAGTGCTCTACCACTGAGCTAAATCCCCAACCCCATGAATATGATTTTTAAAAATAAGATATACTGAAGGATTAACATTTGGTTAGTGTCTTTCTAATATACTGTGTGATATCACAAGTACAAATAAGGGTAAATTTCCTACTCCAGGTTAGAGGAGCCAGGCGGGCTTTACTGTAACTATATGAACTGTCCATGGCTGGGCTTTCTTTTTTTTTTTTTTTTTTTTGTTCTTTTTTTTTCGGAGCTGGGGACCGAACCCAGGGCCTTGCGCTTCCTAGGCAAGTCTCTACCACTGAGCTAAATCCCCAACCCAATGGCTGGGCTTTCAAATACACATCCTAGCTGCTGTAGTAATGCTGCTAATCCCAGTGTTAGGGGGAGGGGGGCAGAGGAGTGTTGTAGCGAGCTTGAGGCCAGCCTGGAGGTATAGAAAGCAAGTTCTAGGTCAGTAGAGTATGGAGACCTGCTTATCTGGAAAGGCCTTTAGAATCTCCCCATTTCCAGTGCCTACCTGTGAGGTCACATTTTCTCTGTTCCTTAGCCAAGGCCACATACGCAATAGCTTATATACAGAAATAGGTGGAGAATGTAGCAGTTTTCTTTTAGTTCCTTACCCCACCAGCCTCTCACTCCTATCCTTCTTCCCTCCTCCCTTTCTCCCTTCCTCCCTCCCTCCCTTCCTTCTAGAGACAGCATCTCTCTATATTCAATTATAGCTGTCCTGGAACTTACTATATAAGCCAAGCTGACCTTACACTCACAGAGAGGCTTTAAACAAAGGCAGCTCTTGTTTTTAAATTGGATTTTTATTTGTTTTTGGGTATGTGTGCTAGAGGACATTTTGCTAGAGTTCTCTCCTACTGTGTGGGTTCCAGAGACCTAACTCAAGCTGTCAAGTTCTTTTCTTGCTGGGCTATCTTGCCAACCTCCTTTTTATTTTATTTTGTTCCATTTTATTTTCGAGACAGGTCTTACTGTATAGCATTGGTTGGCCTGGAACTTATATGTAGACCAGGCTGGCCTCAAACTCACAGAGATCCACCTGCTGCTGCTGCCTCTCTCAAATGTTGGTATTTAAGGTGTACACATCATTGTATTTTTTTCTGATGAGAATGAGATTTCATGGTTCAACTTGGTATGTGACTAAGAATGATCTTAGATTTCCCATCCTCTGGCCCCAGCTCCCAAGTACTGGAGAAAATAGGCATGCAGCATGGCAAGGAGCAGGGCCAGCTCCTTCCTCTCTATTGTCCTTTCTTTCTTTTTTGAAGTGGTGTTTTGTAATGTAGCTCAGGCTGGCCTCCAACCTGTAATCTCCTGCCTTGAGTGTGGGGTACGATGCCCAGCCCAAGAATGCAGCTGTTTTCTCAAACACTGAAGGGATCTGTAAGTGAAACACTGACACTCTTCACTGTTGCTGTTATTAGGAGAAACACACCCTATAAGAGGTGCATTCTTTACCATACGCTTGGCCATCAGCAAATTACTGCATCTGATCACAGCCCCCATCTCCTCCTGGTCTAATTATCTTAAAATTAATTAATAATTGTTAAAATGTTATTACTACATCAAGAACAGTAAGTATAGCCACAATTCATGTAAACAGAAATTCTTTGAAAAGTCATTGGTCTTTCCCTTGGCCAGTGGCTAGCAGATAATATGGTGCTGCAGTGGACATAGTGGCACAGGCCTTTAATCCCAGCACTCAAGAGGCAGAGGCAGGCTGATCTCTGAGTTCAAGGCCAGCCTGGTCTACAGAGGGAGTTCTAGGACAGCTAGGGTTGCACAGAGAAACCCTGTCTTGAAACAAAGAAACAAACAAAACAAACAAATGAAAAGATTGGGCTAAGGAAGGTACTAGAAATTTAATTGCTTAAGTGAGACTTTATTTTTTTATTATTTTATTTATTTACATTTCAAATGTTGTCCCCCTTCCCCATCCACCCCAATAAATTCCCCACCCCATCCCCATTCCCTGAGACATTTTTTAAAATTCCATATCTGTGTGCAAGAGCAACATCTGAAAATTTTAAGCATCTCTTTTTCCTCAGAATGGGCGTGATCTCTCCATCCGATCCAGTGGCAGCAGGCACATGAAGAAGCAGACGTTCGTTGTGCACGCAGGGACGGACACAAATGGAGATATCTTTTTCATGGAAGTGAGTTCATGTTGGAGAGCCAGAAGAATATACAGAGATCCAAGAAGGTTCTAGAGCAGCACTAGGGTTTTTTTCTATTTATCATTAATTTACCAAGTTATTATTGCAAATGACTAGGTAACTGCGATCCTCACCATTTATTTCTTTTTCTCAGTATTGGATGTAGGACATAATTGCATTGTCCATGAATGAGAACATAGCATGACGTGTTTGGGTGGTGGCTGCTGCGTATTTTAACCTCCGCTTCCTTGTTTTCTACTATCCTCATCCTCTCATCCACCAAGCATCGTTGTCTCCTTTGTCTCCTCCAGGAGACTGTAGGCAAGCAGTAAGATGTGACCATAGCCAGGCAGTGTCGGTGCACACCTTTAATCCCAGCACTGGGAGGCAGAATTTGAGGCCAGTCTGGTCTAAAGAGCCAATTTCAGGACAGTCAAGGCAACATAGAGAAACCAAACAACAGATGATGTGAACATAAATTATTATGTTCCTCTTTCTCGTGGGAAGGGAGTAGAGACCTCCGGTGTGCCCTAGAGCGTGCTGGTCTGTTGACAGTATAGCATGGCTGCCTATTCACTGGCCTGTACCTAGTCTTTTCTTTTTTTTTTTTTTTTTTTTTGGTTCTTTTTTTCGGAGCTGGGGACCGAACCCAGGGCCTTGTGCTTCCTAGGTAAGCGCTCTACCACTGAGCTAAATCCCCAGCCCCAATACCTAGTCTTTTCATTCAGCATTTCCATCCTACTTCCCTATACTGGAATAAAAAGACTTTTTCCTTTATCTTTCCTTCTTTTAAAAAATGTATATTTATCTCTCTATGTGTATCACAGCATGTGTGTGGAGGTCAGAGGCCAACTTATAGGACTTGGTTTTCTCTTTCCACCACATGGACCCTGGATGTCAAATGCAGACTCAGGTGTTCAGCTTGGCAGAAAGTCCCTTTACTCATGGAGCCATCTTGGAGCCCTGTTTCCATTTTTGTTTTGTTTTGTTTTTGAGACAGAGTTTTACATAGCCATGGCTGGCCTAGAGCCCACTGTATAGACCAAGCTAGCCTTGAATTCACATAGATCTGTCTGCCTCTGCTTCCAAGTTCTGGGGTTAAAGGCAGGTATCGCTTGTCCAGCTTCGATAGTTAAAATTCTCGAGCATGTCCTTACATAGGTTCCCCTGTTGCCAGTTATTTTGCTGAAGAAATTCACTTTCTGCCTTTAGCATCTAGACTTTCTGGCAATCTCATCTCCTTGACCCTGTTTCTCAGTCATTTGCCTTTCTTCTGTAAACTTTTAGCCCAGCAGAGATGCTTGGTTTAAGGTTCAATATTTTGGCAAGAATATCTTCCAAGAGTGGTCAGGAGCAGAGGCGAGAGGGCTTGGGTGGAGAAAGATTTAAAGAGCATCACTATGTTGCTAACAATTATGTAAATTATACCTCTTATTTTATGTCCCACCACATGTGTATGGAGATCAGAAAACAACTTTGTAGAGTTGGTTCTGTTTTGTCCCATGTTTATGAGGGCTCGGGTGCCCAAAATCAAGTTTCCTCGCCTGCTTAGCAAGCGTTGTTCTTGCCGAGCCATCTCACTGGCCCTAAGTATTATGGTTTTGCATCGTACCTAGGTCGTCAAAGCAGCTAACTGGGAACTCTCTGTGTGCAGCACCCTGCTGTTGAGCTGCATCCCCACACCTATACCTGGCTTCTGATGTACGTTAAAGAGTTTATGCATGTTGTGCCAGGCGTGATGGATACTCCTTTAATCCCTGCATTCAGAAGGCAGAGACAGGATGATCTCTGTGAGTTCGAGGCCAGCCTGCTCTACATAACAAGATCCAGGGCATCCAGGAGTACATAGAGTGAGACACTATCTTTAAAAACAAAAACGGGGGGCTGGGGATTTAGCTCAGTGGTAGAGCGCTTACCTAGGAAGCGCAAGGCCCTGGGTTCGGTCCCCAGCTCCGAAAAAAAGAACCAAAAAAAAAACCAAAAAAACAAAAACGGAACAACACAAAGTGCTCATATTAATACACTTAGTAGTTATTACTGTCAGTGAGTCCCTCCTTAGCCATGAGGGGACACTGACAAAAGAGCCCGCTCAACATGACATAGCTACGTATGGTACAGCTGGGATCTCAACCCACGCAGTCTGGCCCTAGACCCATCTGCTAACCAGTGTGCCACATGTCACTCCAGTAATTGAAGCTATGAGAATGGGTGAGTTCGTCTGGAGGGAACTGTTGAACTAGGAAAGCATGTGAAGGGGACCTTGCTTCCTAACGCCTATCATCCTGTATTGAGTAATTTTTACACAATAACCATTGTTCATGTGTCACTTGCGTAATTATAAAAGCATTTTATAGTAGAATTTAAGAGTGAATTCCAAATAAAGTAATTTAGTGAATTCTAAATAAAAGTATTTAGACTAGAAAATGTACTGGCCCTAGTGTTTTCTCCCCAGTCACGCCTCGCCTCCTCCTTGGTAACAAAGCTAATTTCTCCATATGGTTGTAAGTGGAGGCAGGAGATACGCTCTAAGTCCTTGGTCTAGAGAGCACCTATGAGGTGGGGCACACTAACTGATTTGGACAGTGCGCTTTTCCGAGATTCCATTTCTGTCAGTATTCCTAACAGAAAGTCTGTCCAGCTGTGTTTCCCTGAGGGGCCCTGAGTATTGAGCAGAAAACTTGACCGCAGGGCTGCCCCCAGGTCAGTCATGCCACCTTTTCCCTGTGAGGCTCGTGTAGTGTGGCCTGGGATGGAAAAAGCAGCCAGAGACCAGAACCACTGACCAGGGCTATGTGTCTTGGCAGGTGTGTGACGACTGTGTGGTCTTACGTAGTAACATCGGGACAGTGTACGAGCGCTGGTGGTATGAGAAGCTTATCAACATGACCTACTGTCCCAAGACCAAGGTCCTGTGCTTATGGCGTAGAAATGGCTCTGAGACGCAGCTCAACAAGTTCTATACCAAGAAGGTACCCGGGGTCATCAGAGTTTGGGCTGGGGATTGGATAGGCATTTAGGACTAAGTGCTGAATTTCTCACTGGAAAGTTAAAATTCCGAAATCCACACCTAAAGCCAGATTTGGCCTCCCACTCTCACTTGGAATGCTTGCACTGGCTCTGAGACCTGACATTAACCTTAGCCTTTGGGAGCACTAGAGCAGGGAAATGGAACCCTGGAAGGGCTGCTATCAAGGACCTCCCCTCCCTGTGCTGCAGTGTCGGGAGCTGTACTACTGTGTGAAGGACAGCATGGAGCGTGCGGCTGCCCGGCAACAAAGCATCAAACCCGGTGAGGAGCAGACACCCCAGAGTGCTCTCCCTCTCACCCCAGGGACCCGACTAGAAAGGGGCTGTGGGACCTTCCCGCCACCAGTCAGCTGACACTTTGCTTTTACCACAGGGCCTGAACTAGGTGGTGAGTTCCCTGTGCAGGACATGAAGACTGGAGAGGGCGGCTTGCTTCAGGTCACCCTGGAAGGGATCAATCTCAAGTTCATGCATAACCAGGTATGTACAAGCAGCAGCAGGCGGCCTCCCGGCCCCAGTGTTTTACTATATACGATCAGTTTCCAGGCTCTCCGTGCTCTCCCAGTGAGTAAGAGGGAGAGCCTTGGACAAGTGAGAGAGAAGTGAATGGCTAGACCGAGAGAGAAACCAAAGGGGAGGGCACAGTGGCGGGCGAGACCCAGGCTCTGAGCAGATGCAGCAGGGAGCCTGTGTTGGGAACGGGAAGAGAAGAGGCTTGGTGGCTGTGCTGCCCACCCGTTAGACTCACACAGTGTGAGTGGGAGCGTCTCACTTGGCCCCTCTTGCGTGTCTCTCTGCCTTCCTGTATTCCCAGGGCGTGCTTCTCTTGGTGGTTTTGCTTTGAGAGTGTAGATTGGCCAATCTCCCTGTGTACACGATCTCGTGTGTGTGTGTGTGTGTGTGTGTGTGTGTGTGTGTGTGTGTGTGTGTGTGTGTGTCCATCTGTCCGTCCGTCTGTCTGTCTCTGTCCTCTCCAAGTATGGGTGGTTGCCTTTTCCTGCTGACTCTTGTCCCTTCTCTTCCTCTGGATGTCCCTACTCTGCCCTGCTCCACAGGCCTCATTCATGCCTTCCTTTGATGGGGGAGTTGCTTCAGGATCCTTTTCCTACTGTGATTCCACCCTAGGAGCTGACTTCTCTCTTTCTTCTTGGTCTTTTTAACACAGTGATACTTTTTCTCTCAGTGGACATTGCTTAAGCTAATTCCCTCTGAGGCCAGCGCATCATCCCAGGTCCGTTCCCGGCTCTGCCTCCTCACACAAGTGCCTTTCTTCCCCTCCCTAAAGTCCCCAAGACTCTGAACTAGGTCCTAGTGTGATGTCCTGAATCCCCTGGCCGAGCAGGGACTCAGTGAAGGTGGATATCTGGCTTTGACGTTACTTTTGCCCCTCCTTGCCAGTTTAGCCATGAAGACGTCTAGCTGGGAAGTTTAGATACAAGAAATAGCTAACTAGCTGCCCAGACATCCTGTCGTTCTATTAGTGTATTTCCAGTCTGGAACCTAGTAGGGTTATCCCAAGGACGGGTAGTGCCTGTGTACTTTTTTAGACCATGAAGGAGCTAGAGAGGTGGCTTCTGATCCCGTTTCAGTGCCGTGCCCCTCGCTCCCAGAAAAGGTGAGCTCTTGTTAATTGGTACCCAGACATGCTGCCCACCTCCTTGTTCAGCGCTCAGTGTTCCCCATCCCGGGCCTTCACATTAACAGTTGCCTATTGGGTCCAAAATGGCCTGTACTGGAAGGCTTGGCTTCTAGAAGTAGCATCCTACAGAGAGTAACAGTGAAGGCCGACTCCTGGGTCTGACTCCATGGTCTAGAATGTTAATGGAGCAGTTTCTTGTGGCCTGACCCATCTTCTGCCAACAGCAAGCAGCTGGGGTGAGCAAAGCTTTGGCCCTCAGTGTGGTTCTGCTCTTGGAGTAACAGATGGGAGCAGCATAGACTGGGAGTCAGAGTGTTCTTGGATCTGAAGCCCAGCTTCACTCACGAGCGAACAAATGTTCTGGTCCTGTTTCTTCCTCATCTGTAACACGCAGACAGTAAGAGGCTGTGCCAGTCAGATAAGAGTCTATAAAGCGTCAGGTCAGAGCTCAGCACATAGCAGTTATTACTGTCACTGCATGCTTCTCGGGAGGTCCCGGATCCTGTGTCAAGGAAGATCAGACCATCTCCCACCCTCAGGACAGTCCGAGGGGAGCTTTGCACCCGTGCCAGCCCTCTGCGCCGGAGGAGGATGTATGGAAGGGTAGAGACCTGAGGGACCGAGTCAGAGATCCCTGGGCACCGTGTCCTATGAGTGCTGCCTGGACAGAGGGTACGGGTGGGTAACCCAGGTCAGCAGAGGGGCCTTTGGGCTGGGTTTGACCATTAAAACTAATGCCTTCATTTCTCTCCCATGCTTTCTCCTCCGGCCAGGAGCGGAAGGTACTTGCCCTTTCTGCTTTCTTCGCCTCTTAGCGCTTTTGATTGTGTGTGTGTGGATTCTTATGTCTTCCCTCTGGGAACTAGGTTTCCTCGGGGAGCATGGGCTGTAGCTGGGAGAGTGGGCTTCATGGGGCAGGGGTGGAGCCTTTGGGCCTTACCCCCGCCCCCTCCCTCTCTTGCAGGTTTTCATAGAGCTGAATCACATTAAAAAGTGCAATACAGTTCGAGGCGTCTTTGTCCTGGAAGAATTTGGTAATTACACTATTTTGCTCTTAGGTCTGGACTCACATGGCAGTAACTCAAACCTTGGAGCTCCAGAGGAGGGAGTAGGGCAGGGGGACAAAAGCCCTGCAGAGAGGTCAGGAGTTGACAGGGAAGGAAAGGATCCCCGAGAAGACAACAGAAAGGAGAAAGACAGGATAACCAGTGGTCCCCGGAGAGCAGGAAGCCTTGGACAGGTTAGAGTCTAGGGTGGTAATAATGTAGTCCCTCTTTCCTGTTTGGCCAGCCAGTGGTCAGAAAGTTCTGGGGCAGAGCAGACTGGTGGTCCTCAAGCTCTGTTGTCCATGTTGCCTACCACCACCTCTCTAGCAGCCCAACAAGGTTCCACCCAGCCTCCCTGGCACCACTCTGGGTTCCACCTGGCCTCTGTTCTAGAGGAGGGGGATGAGGCCTCACTGGCAGACTCAGCTGAGGCCAGAGAAGCCCCATGGGCCTCAGAGGCAGAAGGGCAGGTCTATCTGGAAGCTGGATCCCTCCCCCAAAACAGGCTTTAAGGAATGGTGTAGTGGGGCTCACCCTGGGGCTTTGAGTTCCTGCTGTGTTTGTGCTTCATTCTTTTGTGCCCCTCATCCGCTGCTATGAAAACCTTCGTTCTCCAGCAGGTAACGTGACTTCAGCTCGTGCTGCCTTTCTCCAGGCCCCAGCCTTGGGCCCTGCAGTGGGTGGTGGGCTCTTTTCATAACTAGTGGTCTCTCCTTCTCCCCACCCTCTTCCTTCCAACACCCCTCCCCCTTGTGCTGGCTCCCTGTTCTGAGTTCTCTCTTCACTGTGCTCCCTTCTCTCGTTTGCCGGAGAGAAACTTGGGGAACTCTTCCAATTCAGGAGAATGATCTGGGGCTTCTTGCTCTGTCTCTAATTAGTTTATTTCATGCTAACACTGGGTTCTGGATATTCTACCTCCCAGGGTCAGAAGAAGGTGTGACCAACTCTCCTTCTATCTTTTCTGCCCCCAGAGGGATGTCATGCCCTCCTCCCAGTCTCACGAGGCCACACTGGTGGCTGGACCTGGGAAACCCTACTCCTTCCTCTGGCCGGGGACAGACCCTGCATGGCTGGGATGGGTTGACTCCTAGTCTTGCATTCTGGGCTGTGGACATGTGTGTACTTGCCTGATGCTCCCCGTCACCTCCACCTGGGTGCTGTACTCGCCTTTCTCTCCTGATCAGTGTGTCTGCTCCAGAGCCCTCTGACGCTCTCCCTCACACAGGCAGGCCCAAGAGTCTCCTGCCTCACAGGAGTTGATGTCTCCTCCAAGTCTGATGTTGGGTTTAGTATTCTATTACTTCATACTACTTTGTGACCCTCTGTGTGGGGGTTGTGGGAGGAATGACAATTTCTCATGACTAGATTTGTGGGCTCTCGTGACAAGGATGAGTTCATGGGCATCTCAGCAAGGGAGGCACAGGCTAGAGACCACTCTCTTCCCTACTGCAACTCCTCAAAAACCCTGGAGAGTAGCTATGACCAGGCGGGAGAACGGCCAGCCCTTCTACCTTGGGGCACCTAAAGAAGCATGTAGATCCCAACCGTCAAGTAAGGAGCCACAGCAGACTTCCGATGTCTATTTGAGGAGTCTGCCTGGACAACCCAAGGAGTCTGCTGGACAGGCTGAGCTCTGTTCTGTCATAGCCTAAGCTACCCCAGCTGTTGTGAGAAGATACAGAGGGAAGGGGAGCCTGGCGCTGCCCACTGCCGCCTGGGGGAGTAGGCCACTGTCACTCTTAGTTTTGAGCTTTCTGTTTTGTCTCTTGCCCGTCCGGTTTTAGTTCCTGAAATTAAAGAAGTGGTGAGCCACAAGTACAAGACTCCAATGGTGAGTATGCGTCTCAGCCACAACAGACTGAAGCACACAGGGCTCCCTGGGAACCTTCCGACAAGAAGCGGGGACCCTCATGGGGGACTGGTCCAGATGCCAGTGGTTCAACTCAAGTTGAAATACACTTTCATCCTGGGGTACATGTGCTGACCCCCTCTCTCAAGAGAAAGGCTTCCAAAGACTCAGCCCAGAGGCCAGTGCTAGTGCTAGGGCAGGCCTTGTACCCTAGGCTGACCCTCCACCTATGAAGGGGCAGGAGTCTCAGTGTGGCTGATCCAACGGGTCTTCTGTCTCCTGCAGGCCCACGAGATCTGCTATTCTGTGTTGTGTCTCTTCTCGTATGTGGCCGCAGTTCGTAGCAGTGAAGAAGACCTCCGAACCCCACCTCGGCCTGTCTCTAGCTGATAGAGAGGGGTTACACAGCTGGGCCAGCCCAGGGGTCACCCCTCACCTCTTGCTGCTCCTAAGCGCTGAAGCTGCCTCGACTGAGACAGAGACTCTGTGTGTGTGTGTGTGTGTGTTCTCTGCAAGGTGTTCTCTGCAAGCTCCTTCCTGCGGTTGAGCTGGTTTCGTTTTATGTCTGAGTGTGTCCTTGTGTTCATCTGTCATGGGGCTAAGCTAGTCTCATTACCTTCTCTTCCTACAATAGCAGACTAGCCTACTGTCCCCTCAGGGCTCCAGAGAGTTTGTGTGTGTGTGTGCGTGTCTGTGGGGTCACTGTGAGCACTCTATTGCCTGTCCTTGCACTGTGGTCCCGTGTCCTTGTCCTTATCCCTTCCTGTTTATGGGTCTTCTCTCCATCCTCTGTGGTCTGGCACTGTGGGGCACCTGGGACAGTTCCAGTCTGGGAAGTGAGAGACACTTGGGGACAGCCTTCCTGGCTGAGGGCCCGGGAGGAGGAGGGAGGATTCAAAGGAAGCTCAGTAAGTGGCAACCTCTTTGCTTCCTCAGCTCCTAAATTGTGGCTGCAGCTCATGCTGCTGCCTGTCGCACCCGTGGGGGATCCTGAATGACTGCGTGTGCTGGGCTGGGATTTTTGCGGTGGTCCTCCTGGCCTGTGGCATGAGAGGACAGAGGAGTGAGGTGATGGTTTCCTAGACAGCACCAGCCGCTCTGCCTAAGAGCTGGAGCTAGGTGGGTCAGGGCGGGGCTGAGCCCAACACACATGCCTGTCTGCAGGCAGAGTCTCCTGGCTTCAGTGCTAAGGACTGGACAGGGGGAGAATGTAAATATTTCAGCTCCACATTATTTATAGAAAAATGTACAGCTGTGTGATGTGAAATAAATGTCCTGAACTCTGCTGGAGCTCCCTGACTTTCCTCTCAGCTCAGGCCCGAGGAAGGCCTAGCTCATCCACATCCAGCTTTGGCACACTGAGGCCCTGCTGTGGCCTCCTGCTTTCTGGGCTTCCTGGGGTGCCAGAAATGAACACCTACTACACTATGGCCTGGGATACTCTGGCCACTAGAGAGAGGAGGTGACTTGGGCATTCATACCTGAGCAGCTTGATAAAGAAGTCACAGTAAAACACAGACGCTGCTCTGTATCCCCTATACAGGTGTGGCCAGGTGTGTTGGGATATGACCTGGGCCTCCCAAGGGCCTGCGGGTCAGGGCTCTGTGCTCTTGGGGAAGTGAGTGTCTTATGTTGAATAAAGCACGAAGTAGTAACCCAGGTCCAACCTTCCTGGGCCATCTATGCCGTGGGAAACCCTGGCACTTGTGGGCAGAATACCCACCACACTGCCATGACACTCCTAAGAGTGTCAGACCTACCAGATTTGTAGACCTACCGGCCACCAGATTTGTAAGGAAATGTGGTCTCCAGGGAGGAAGTCAGAGAAGGTTGTGATTTCCTGTGTCTGAGCTAGATGGAGTCACTCTGTCTCACGAGATATGGTCATGAACTGTGGGTTCACAGGGTCTTAATGCCTAGTACAGTACAGGGCCCTACTGCCCTGCCCTGTACGGCACACATCTGGTGGTCCCTGGGTTACAGGAACAAGGCTCATGCCTGTGCCTACAGCGGAACACCTATGGCTCCAGTGTTCTTCATGTCCACTTTCCTAACCTGAACATAAGGGTGAAAGAGACTGATATCCTTTCTGATGCAACTAGTGTCTCACAAGCACAGAACCCTGATTTGGAGAATGCTGGGCCTGCCAAGATCAAGCAAATGCTGTATGCTTTCCCGTGCGGATGAACAGGAAACATCAACCCCCCATGACTGCACTCATCTTTTTTATTGCTCTTACACAATGAGCCACCATGAGGGCCTCTCCCCAGTCACCATTTCTGAGGCACGCACACTTTATGCTCCCAATGTTAACAGCACTCCTTGGGAGCTGTGACATCAGTTTCTGCAGAATCCACCAGACCTGCCCCGTAAAACTGCTGACCAGTCCTTCCAAGATGCACAGTTGCACACACATACACATGCAGCAGCAGAAAGATGTGCTCCTCCAACTCCCTCCTGGGCTTCTGGTACACTGGCTGGCATCCATTTACCTGTGACATAGGCTGCCTGGTGAATTAACTGAGGCTCCTTGTACCCCCATTTCCTGATAGCCACCCTAGGCCTTTGGCCTGAGGTGGTTTGGAATACATACCTAACCATCTCTGGGGAGCCATCCTGGTCACTGAGGAACTAAGAGGGAAGGAGATGAGCCATGTGATTTCCTAGCCTTCCAGAAGCCAAGATCCACTTACTATGCCAGGGCCAGTGATCTAGCAGCCAGAGGTCCTGCTTGAACCCGGACAGCATAGCCAAGCCCAGGGTCCCTGTCACTGCCCTGCTTTCTCCCAAGCCCTGGCCCAGAAGGCTCCTTACCTCGCACCTCCAGGCGGCACTCACACTGTGCCTCACCCTGCAAGTTGGTGGCTCTGCAGACATAGACACCCCCATCATAGGGACAGGGCTTCCTGATCTCCAGGGTCAATACTCCCTGCTTGCAGAACATGCGAAAACGAGCATCTTCTCCCAGGTCCAAGCCATTCTTGAACCAGGAAATCTTGGGCTAAACATCAAGTAAAAGGAGGAAGAGAAGGGCAGCATCTCGGGGGTCGGGGGAGACAGTGGGAATTCAGAGGGACTATTCTAGAAGTTCCCACTGGAGCACCAGACTCAACCCAAGGCTGGGAATGGACATAGAGCCAACAATAGGCCCTGTTCAGGGAAAAGACTGGAAGATATCCAGAGAAGAGGCACAGACAATATACAGGCTGGGGAGTTGACCATAAGGGAGCCTAGGAGACTAGCCCCCTGTCAGTCTAGCCCAGAACCTTGAGTCCCTACCTTAGGACTACCCCGGACAGCACAGCAGAGGATGGCATTGTAGCCTGCAATGATGGAGCGGTTTGTCAAGGGCTGGGTGAAGCTTGGGGCTTCAGAGAAGTCCAGGGCCTTGTATTTGGGTGGCTCATATGTGATGCCTGTTGGTGACAAGTCTTGGTCACCCAAGCTAGGCTTCCCCCTCCTTCCCCAGATCCCCCACAGTGTGATTGAGGGCACAGCACCTGGTCTCGGAATAAAGATGGGCTCCTTGGTGGCAGCAGCTCTGTCACTGGAGCCCACCATGTTATGGCTGAAGACCCGGAAGTAGTAGCCATTGCCAATGATAAGCTCTGATACCACACAGTGAGTCTGACGGTAATGTTCCAAAACAGTGAACCACTCCTAGAGGATGTGAAGGAAGGGAGGGCACTCTGAGGACCTCTGCCTTTCTTGGCTACCCCTTGTGCCTCTACCCCTACCGCAGAGGAAACCAGAACAATGGACTGGAGGTCAATGATAAGCACAGGGAAGGGCCGCTGGACCTAAGGAGGGTATATGGAGGCCCAGGACCCCAGGCTTACCATGGTCTTCTTGTCGGCTTTCTGTACAGTATAACCCCAGATCTCTGTATTGCCATCATCTTGGGGTGGCTTCCACTCCAGAGCCACACTGAAGCCCCAAGTCTCAACGACCCGGATATCCAGGGGAGGACTTGGCTTGTCTGCAGGAGACAGATCTGATTGGATCACTGAGCATCCTGATGCTGCCTGAGCAGAAGCAGGAGCATGCTAGTTTATAGATAGGAGCCCCTCCTTCTAACTACCCTCTGCAGGCTCTGAGGGGGGTTCCCAGACTCAAGGTCAGGAGACAGGGGCACTCAAAGGGAGGTCCCAGGGCCACATACCCACGATCTGCAGGACCAGCGTTGCCTTGTCCTCCATGTTCTCAATGCGAACTGTCACCTGGTAGGTGCCCGAGTGAGTGCGGTGGGCAGCTCGGATGAACAAGATTGTGTCTGTGGGGCTGTTGCGGATGCTCACCTCCTCGCCTGCCAGTGGCTGCCCCTCTTTTGTCCAGGTCACTTGAGGCCGGGGTTTGCCCTGGGGGGAGGATGACCAGCCCAACCCTGAGCGCCACTCTCCAGAGGGGCTGGCACTATACCAGCTACATGAGAACTGAGGCCTCGAGGTCTGCGGCCCCCAGGAGATCCTTCAACTGTGGTTTCATCTTCGGGCAGGGAAGGAATCAACCTACCTGGAAAGGGATGAGGAGGTTCACAGGCTCCCCAACTTTCTTCTGGATGGTCTGGCGCAGGTGTCTGGGCAGTTGGAGCCGTGGTCGCTCTGTGGGTAGAAAGGGGGCAGCTCAACCAGAGCCCTTCTGAAGCCCAACCTGAAGGATTCCACAGGTCTATTCTCTCTTGGGGCAGAGCCCAGAGCACTGTAGCTGAGAAAAAAAAAATCTGCCATGGGCCAGACTTTCCTAACTCACAGCAATTCCAATATGCTCAACACTAAAAGCTATATACTGAGCTTCCATATATTACTATCATTTTGGTGAGTGTGTGTACTTCACTTTTTAGATTTATTTGTGTGTGAGAGCATTTAGCCTGCATGAATATATGTGCACCATGTGTCACAGAGGTCGTGAAAAGGCAATGGGTCCCCTGGAACTGGAATTTAGAATGATTATGAACCACAAACGTGCGTTGGGCCTCTGCAAGAACAGCAAGTGCTCTTAACTGAGAACCCATCTTTCCAGCCCTGGTGTTATCTTTTGAGGAGGAGCTCATATAGCCCAGCCTGGCTACACATCCCTTGCCCTCCTGACAACATTGCAGGTGGATGCCACTGTGTTCAGCTTCGGCTCAAGAGGGTAAGGAAATTATTTGGAGCCACACATCTTGTAAGATGTAAGCAAAGACTGATTCCACACTTTCGGACCCTCAACCCAGTACCATTTCTATTTGTTGCTTCTTTCCAACCTAGAGAACCAATCCTTCTACCTTTGTTGAGGTAAAGAACAGAAGAAGCCAGGTATAAATGGCACACTCCCTGCCCTCGGGAGTTAGAGGCAGTCTGTAAGGTTGAGGCCAGTCTGGTCTATGTAGTTCCAGAACAGCCAGGACTACATAGAGAGACCCTGTCTCAATAACAACAAAGACCAACAGAAGAATGAGAACTGTATCCCAGATGGCCCTAAATGGGCCGGAGAAACCTCACTGTTCAGTTCTGAGGACAATATCTATGTGCTGGAGTCCCTGTTCCAGAACTAGGGGCTGATGGGAAAACAAAGAGGGCCCAAGGCCTGCCCCGCCCTGTCCCCGCCCCTGTCCCTGGCTACTGATGATGCCCATGCCCCGGCTCGTCTCGTCTCGTCTTGATTGGGCAAAGGTGGTCAGTAGCAGGCCTTTTAGCAGAGGGGCACTCACGCAGTATCTCCTGCACTGTTACAGGCTCCTTGGTGATGATAGGGCCCCCAGGACCTGCCACATTGTGTGCCCGCACTCGGAACAGCAGCCGTGCCCCAGTGGGTAGGTCCTTCACCAGCAGCGAAGTGCGCTCTGTCAACCCCTGCAGAGCAGTCACCCACTCGGAGCCTGGGTGCAGACATAAATAAGTCAAAATCACACCTTACCTTGCTATACTACCTTCTGAGGACTGCCCCAGGAGTGGAGTACTCACAGCCCTCCTGGCAATACTCCACACTGTATCCGTCCAGGCCACCTGCACCCACACGCTCTGGGGGCCGCCACTTGAGTGAGACTGTGGTGTCCGACACATCCTCCACAGTCAGGTGAGTTGGTTCACCAGGGGGCCCTGGACAGAGACAGGTAGAGAGGGTCTGAGTGAGCCTGTAAGGCAGGGAAGCTGCCATCCATGACCGGGACCTCAGTTGTCTGATGACCTTCAAAAAGGACTTCCTTCTGCTGGCTTCCAGATACCTCCAGGAGTGTTTGGTCTGCATTAAAAGTCATGTCTCTGGACTGACTTACAAACCAAGAGCTGGTACAAAACGGGGACTCACGAAGGATTCGGAAAGGGCTCACCTATTAGTGTAGGGAATGCTGGAAGTGTAAGAGAAAGCCAAACGCCAGAGTGAAGCATGGCAACTTCCTGCCAATGTAGGATTAGGTGAGTTGCACAGATCGAAAGTTAGTTCCTTAAAAAAGGGAAGGCTGGAGGGTGATGCCAAGACTTATCTGTGTTACAGACTTATTTCTCTTGTAGGGACTCGGGTCAGTTCCCAGCACCCACTTGGTGCTCACACACTCCTGTAACTCCAATTCCAGGGAATCTGATGTCCCCTTGTGGCCTCTGAGGGGGTGGCACATGCCTTTAATCCCAGCACTCAGGAGGCAGAGGAAAGTGGATCTTTGAGTCTGAGGTCAGCCTGGTCTACATAGAGAGTTCCAGGCCAGACAGGGCTACATAAATGAGATCCTGTCTCAAATCCCAGGGGGTTGTAACTAACGTTCATTAGGGGATCCATTCTACCAGCAAGGTGATCCTGAGGTCATTTAACTTGCCTGGCTTGAGTTTCCTCATCTGTAATGCAAGGCAGCTTTTCCCTGAGAGCACTAGAGACCATGCATGCAAAGGTCCAGTGCAGAGGCTGCCTGTCAGCTAAGAGGCTGCTACCCTCCACCCACTTGACCCCTGCATTCTGGGGATCTGGCAGTTCACCAATAGGCATGAAGGGCTGAGAGGCAGGGCTGGGCCTGGACATTCCCACAGCATTGACCGCGTAGACTCTCATCTCATAGGCTACACCCTCAATCATGCGCCTGGCTTCGTGGCTCAGCTCCCGCAGCAGATCGAAGTTGAGCCTCATCCACCTGTAGCTCTTTTTCTTCTTGCGCTCCAGGATGTATCCTGAGAGAGGAGATGAGAAGTCAGGTCTGTGCCCTGAGTGACAGCTGCCCTAGGCTGTCCCTGTGCCCTGGCACTCACCCAGGACCGGCTGCCCACCATCATAGGCAGGTGGTTCCCACTGCACAATGCAGGAGTCCTCGCCCACGTTGCTGATCTTAGGGGCTGCAGGAGCATCTGGCACATCTTGATGGGAAAGGAACCACCTTAGCTATGTCCAACTCAGAGTCCAACAACATCGCTCGTCCATCTCTTATCCCCCCCCCACCTGCAGAGTCAAAGCAATCTAGAACCGGATGGTGTTACATCCACCATCTCACCACTTGTCACTCCCCACTGGTCTTCACCTCTTGTCCAAGCTCCCATTGGCTACATCCACCCAGGCTTCCAGAACACAATGATTGTCCCATGCTCATTTCTCCCAGAGAACCGTCAGTGTCACACACAGTATTTTATACACACCCATCTCCTCACAGGACTCCTCTCAGGCAGTCCCAGTCAGAACCATGGCCTGCTCTAGAATGTCCCCACGAACACTGTTGAGTAACTGAATGAGGGAGTGAATGGACCCTCCCTGGTGTTGTCCTGTGCTCTTGGGCCGGGAGCTCACCAATGACCTTGACTGTGAGGTTGACCTGGTCCTCGCCCACGGGGTTCTTTACTGTGACAGTGTAGACACCCTCATCTTCCTTCTCCGCCCCTTCGACCGTGAAGACGCTTCGGTCTTTGGTGGTCTCCACACGGACACGGCCCTCCGTCTCACACAACAGCTGAAAGGGAGAGAGAGTTGGGGACAAGGCTCATCTGAGTCTATACAGTAGCCATCAACCCTTCACTGAGAGGGCAGTTCAGTTCAGGGTCTGTGGGAAGTGAGGTGCAGGGCACAGCCTGAGTGGAACTGTACCTCTGTAAGTGACTAGTTCAAAATTTTTCACTGTGACACCATAGACAAGACACAGGCAAAGGGCTCAGACTCTAGTTTTGTCAATGGAACTTCGCCTCTGTGTGTGTTAGATTCCTATCTGTCCCATGGGAAGAATGTGACTCCCACAAAGCTGCAGAAATGTTACAGGTATTCAGTCCCTCAGAAGAGCCAGTAGTGACAGAGGAGAAAGCAGAACTGGGCCACGCCAGGCAGCTGCGCTTGCTGCGGAGGCCAGGGAACCCAAGTGCACATAGCCAAGGCCAGCTCCAGAGGCACACAATCTAAAATCAGCGCGGAGGTGTTCTCCCTGCTGGCTAGCTTTCAGAGAGGTGCTACACAGGCTGTTGGAGATGAAAGCTTTCAGTGGTCTTCCCCAGCACTGGACCCTGCATGCCGAGATGCCGACCTGCCAAGCACGGGTCCGTGGGTGCACTGGCCCAGGTGTTAGGGGGTAAGTGCTGCTCTCCGTTAGGATCTGAGGCCTGTCTCACAGGGGAACGCCATGCCTGCTACTGTAATCCTGTTCCAAAGCCCAGGGCTGAGAAGGTCACAGGCCCCGGAGTTAAACCTGCCACTATTGTTTTGCTAAATGGTCATGTTGTCAAACTGCTTTCCAAATGGTTGCCTACCCCATAGACCTGGCTGGTCTCAACCTGAATCAAGAAACTTCCTTTTGGGCAGCAAGCAGTCAAGAGAGCGATGTGTGGAAGTCAGTGCTGAGAGTAGGAGACGGAATGTCCAGCCCTAAGTGACAAATCTCTATGGAGCCCTCTGTCTCCTCCCCAAAGGCTCAGGAAACATTTTGGCATATGAGACACAAAGGATGGGGAGGAGTGTGGAGAAATGCCGTCTCTGGCCTTGGTGCAGCCATAGCGACTCAGCAGCTGTGCTTGCCCACACTTGACGAAGCCAGCCAGGCATCAGAGGTAACCAAGGAAGTGCCCTCCGGGCTCCACCCTGACGGTTGGCCGAGCATAACTGCGGGGGGCGGTGGGGGGGGAAGGCTGCTCATGCTCCAGCGGGTGGTCCCATGCTTGTGCACACATTTTCAGCCATAATCGAACTTAGTGAGTTAGAGAAAACAAAACAAAACAAAACACCAAGCAGCCCTGAGGCAGAGGCAGGTGGATGTCTGAGTTTTAAGGCCAGTCTGGTCTACACAGGGAATATTCCAGGTCAGCCAGGACTGCATAGTCTAGAAAAGGAAAGGAGTTGGGAGGGGGGATATTGGGAGTAGGAGGGAGGAAATGGTGGGTGTGCTCATATCTCATGGTATATCCGAATTCAATTCTCAAGAATAAAAAAATATGAATAAAAAGAAGGGGTGGGGAGAGATGAGGCAGGGATCGAGGAACCATGACTTAATTCCAGTGACTTCCTAGCAAAGTCAAGGATACCAACACCTTGGCAAGGGCCTTGTCAGTTCCCTCCCTCTGCACCATGAGAGAGCCCGTCAGGTCTTTCTGTAGGGTGGGTAGGGCATGTATAGAGTGAGAACCACACGGGGCGTGACCGGACTTCAATCTTACCTTCTTATCAAACACCCACTCCTCATCAGCACCTGCATCTTCTGGGGCACCAGGGGGTGGCCCAGCTGAGGCCTTCTTCCCCTGAGAACAGAATGGACTGGGATTAGGGTTAGGGGTGTTGAGCCAGCTTTCTGGGGTGCTGAGTCAGCTTTCTGGGGTGCTGAGTCAGCTTTCTGGGGTGCTGAGTCAGCTTTCCTTCCACTCCCTAAGTGCTTTCCAACATGGTGTCTTCTGGCCAGTAGGGAACCTCATGTTCCCAGTGAATGGAGCTGACCCCTTCAGGTTAGTGTGGGGTAGGGTATGAAGCAAAGGTTAACACTCATCTGGTCCCACCCACCCATTGTACAGATAGGGAAACTGAGGAGAAGAAGAACTACAGTACCTGTGTTATAGTCTTTTGCCAGATTACAGTGGGAGCAGGGTCCCCAGAAATAGGGACATCCAGGCGTAACTTGTTCCCAGCAACAACCACAATGGTGTCTGGTGTGCTGCCAGGACAGTCCAAGTGGATCTTGGGAGGTTCTGTATGGAGGAGTACAGTTCAGAGAAAAGGGAGGGGTATGGGCCCACAAATGTGGCAGAGGAGGTACAGAGGTCGCTTGGTGGGTGCTGGGAGCTCATGTCCCTGATGATTTGTTTTTATCAATTTCATCTAAGTATAATTTATATACAATAAAAGCTACAAGTTTCAGCAGAGTGTCCTGCGGGATTTTCTTGGGTCTCAGCCGGGCGTGGTGATACAAGCCTTTAGTCCCAGCACTCAGGCCAGTGGACCTCTGTGAGCTATGATAGCCTGGTCTAGTGAGTGTTCTCCAGGACAGGCAGAACTAGATAGAGGGACCCTGTCTCCAAAAGCAAAAGCAGAAAGCAAAACAAAAGACAAGGTCTCTCAAGTTTAGCCCAGGCTAACCTCAAACTCTAGATCTTCCTGACTCCACCTCCCATGAACTAGGCAGGGCCTAAGGGAAGGCTTGAAGAACAAACTGCTCCTTCCCGTGGTACCGCCATTATGATCACTACAAGTGCCCTTAGGCCTGACAGTCTTGTGTGTGCACACATGGCAGGTGGGTGAGGCATGCCATACATACAGTGTGCACATGGCCAGAGGACAACGTCATGGAGTCGGCTTCCTCCTTTCCTCCTTCCACCCTCATGTGACCCCAGGAGATTGAACTCAGGTCCCAGGCTTGTGTGACAAGTGCCATTTCCTCTCTAAGCTTTGTCACTTGCCCAGACTTGAGATTCTTAATAAATGTATACACCTGTGTGACTACCAACCCAAACAGGATCTAGAACCTTCCATAGTGCCCAGTTCTTTGAGAAGAACTCTGGTCACCAAGTATCACATCTCACCCACCATGTCTGGGGGAGTACCAGATATCCTACTAGAGGAAAAGGGGGCACACAAGTTAGGAAAGCTTGCGTTAGACAGGTATGAGGAAGTCATTACCACAAGATTTTGGGGGCCATTAACACAACAACCCACCTTCTGGGGCACCAGGTGATTGGTGTTCAGTACTTCTAAACATGAGAACTTCCTCACATGGTTGATAATGTAGAGTGAGCCCACTTTGGATAGCACTGAGCTGGAGAAAACCCTAGCTTGAGTTAGTCTGCTAAGGTTAGGATTCTAAAATGCCTGATTAAATCCTAGTGTTAATGGAGAAAAGGTGCTGGCAGTGGTGGTTCACACCTTTGACCCCTGCACTTGGGAGGCAGAGGCAGGCAGATCTCCTAGTTCAAAGTTCAAAGCAGAGAGAGAGGGGGAGAGAGAGAGAGAGAGAGACAGAGAGAGAGAGAGAGAGAGAGAGAGAGAGAGAGAGAGAGAGGGAGGAGGAGGAAGAGGAAGAGGTGGAGGAAGAGTAGAGGAGAGCGCAGAGAGGAGAGAGATATGCTAACATCTCACAATGGAGACACCATCCCTGTGAGGAACACAGTCACCTTTCATTTTAGACCTGAATAAATCAGGGTCAGAAGAGATGGCTCGGCTGGCAAAGTTAGACTTGAGTCTGATGCCCAGAACCCACATAGAAAAGCCAGATGTGCATATATAATCCCAGCACTGGAGGGATGGAGACAGGTAGGTCCCTGGGGCCCACTCAGTGGCCACCTAATCTCACCTAATGAATGAGTCCCAAGTCCCAGTGAGAACCCCACAGACTGGACAGTGTCTGAGGAATATCAAGGATGACTCTGGGCCTCACACAAGTGTGCACGTGCATTAACTTACCTGTACAAACACAAAGAATTCAAGGCCAGCGAGTTTATAACTGAGCCTATGGTCATGGGTGGTGGAGCTGGACTGTGCTGGTCAGATTTATGTCAACTCGACACAAACTCTAGTCACTGGAGAGGAGGAATCCTCTACCTAGAGAATGCCTCCCTAAGTTCAGGCTGTGGGCTAGTCAGGTAATGATAGGGAGAGCCCAACACACTCCTGGAATTGTGGTCCTACATTCTATAAGAAACAGGCTGTGCAAGTCACGAGGAGCAAGCCAGTAAGCAGCACTCCTCCACGGCCTCTGCATCAGCTCCTGCCTCCAGGTTCCTGCCCTACTTGAGTTCCTGTCCTGACTTCCTTCAGTGATGGACCACAATATGGAAGTGTAAGCCAAATAAACCCTTTCCTCCTCAACTCACTCTTTAGTCAGTGTTTCATGACAACCACAGAAGTCCTAACTAAGACATGGGTCTAAGGTCCTATTCCCAGACATTTGCCATCTCTGTGTCTGCAGTGGAAGGGAATCGGGGTTGGGATGGGACATGGGGGGTAAGAGAAAAGGCTGAGGGGCACAAATGGGTCCCACAACTCACCCTGCCTAGGCACAAAGTCAATCTTGACCTCTGAAAGAGAAGAAAAGCAATGAACACTAAGGACCAAGCCATAGGGCATCCTGACCAGGTCCCCCAAACACACACACGCACGCACGCACGCACGCACACACACACGCAGCTAGCTCACCCATGAAGTGGAGCTTGGCAGACAGGTTGCAGGCAAACCCTTCAGGCACAAAACTGTAGTCAGCCTCATCGGCAGGTGTGACATCGTCAATGGTCAGTTTGTGGACCCTGAAGGGCAGTGGTAACTCAGCTCACAAGCCTGGCCTCTCTATGTACCCCCAATCTCAGGGGACTGTGCCTTACCCTAGCTCCTTAGCATTCTGATATTTTAAAATGTGGCTTCTTTATCTAGTTTTGTGTTTTCCAGCTCCCTCGTGTGTTTTCTGAGGTCAGCAGTGCAGACATGATGTCTGCGCAGGGGCAACCCCACGATGGGGCCCTTGGAGACAGGCAAACACTGACCTGGGTAATCTCTGAACTGGAGCCCAGCATGGCCCCCAGAGGCTCTGGGATGAGCCGATACAACCTCCTCAGTGACCTACCGCCACTGGTCACAGTCTGGGGAATGGCAGGGCACCCCACCCTGAGTGTCTCCCAAACTCTTTGCCTTCTGTCTTAGGTGACTTTCCCATGCGATTCCTCTGTAACTTTCTCTTCCTCTCCTTTTCTCTCTTCCCATCACGAGTCGTCTGGCCTCCCTCCTTTACCTGCCTCTCTTTCACTCACCGGCCTATATGGGACACCTTTATGCGGTTGTCCGGCACCAGTTCCTTCCCGTTCTTCAGCCACACGCCACGCACGTTCTCATCTGAAACCTCACACTTAAACACAGCCTGGTCCTTCGCTCCCACCGCCAGGTCCGCGATGCTTTGGTAGACCTCCAGCTTCTTCTCTGGGGGACGGGCAGAGCCTGTGAGCTCGGGAATGTGAGTGTAGTGTGGACCTCTGTGAGGACAGGTGGGCTGGCAGGCAATGGTATGCCGGCCTCCAGTTAGGTGTGTGCAGTTGTGTGGTACACAACTGTGTCTTGATCTTATAGTTGTACAAGGAAACTCAGGTTCAGGGGGTGACATTGACCAGGCTCACCTGATCCCCTGTGCAGGGCACACTTCAGCACACCCAACTTACAGAGAGGAAGACGAGGTCAGGGTATCAAAGGCTAGCCCAAAGCCTGCTCCTTCCATGCCAGCCAGGGTGGGGCTAGGGGCCCTCACCTTGCACAATGAGCTCAGCCAGTGCTTGGCCCCCACTTGTGCGAACTGCATAGTGTCCTGCGTCCTCCAGGGTCGCTTCGTTGATGATCAAGTGGTGCTTCCGTCCATCTTTCTTGAACCGGTATTTGAAGGTCTCCTCCCGAGTCAGCTCAACCCCATCCTTCAGCCTGGCCAGACATGGGACAACGTGTCCTCTGGGCAGATGTCCCCACCCTCTAGCCCACCTCACACCCCCCACACCCCTGCACTCACCATTTGACTTGGGCCCCTTCTTCTGAGACCTCACACTCAAACTCCACCCGCTGACCCACCATCACTAGCTGGTCTTCCAGGGACCGAGTGATCAGCACCGGGGGTTCTGTCCAGGGAGGAACCACATGAGGGCTGGTCCCTGTGGCTTCTTTTCCTTCCAGGGTCCCCTGGTCCCCAGCCCACCTTTGACAAAGAGCTCTGTGCTGCATTTCTCACCCCCCACCACACACTGGTAGGCTGCATCGTCAGCCAGTGAGCACTGGCTGATGGTCAGGGTACGCTTGGCACCGATGGACTCAAAGATGTACCTGGGTAGAACACAGCAGCATATCAGGAGGGCCCCCGATGCCCCTCCTGGGCTTGGTGCCCTTCACAACCCCATGCCTGCCTCAAGCTGTCAAGGAGGAGACTTACTTGCTATGAAACAGAAGAAGCCATTGCAGTGTTCCACATAGAAGGAAATATGTATATATAATATATATATATATATATATATATATATATATATATATATAGAGAGAGAGAGAGAGAGAGAGAGAGAGATGGGTTAGGTCAAATGGCCTGGAATTAGATACCAAAGATGGGGAGGAAATAGGGGAAAGATACAAACGGGACTGGGAGCCAGAGTCAGAGAGATCTCACAGAAAAATACAAGGCAGTGCGGTTCTCCCCTAACCCCAGGACCCAGGACCCTGCCCCACCTCCACCACACCTGCCACTCATCTGGATCTCCTGTCCATTCTTAAGCCACTTGACTTCGGCGTCTGGATCAGCCAGTTCCACAGTAAGCCGGATCTTGTGGCCCTTGTTTACCTGGTAGGCAGGCTCCAGCTTCTTCTGAAAGGCTGAACCCCATGACTCAGCCCAGCCACCCCCAATGCCCACACCACCCCCCATCACAGCCACTGCAGCTACGGCAGGCTTACACCCTCCTCCCCCTGCTGCATATCCCCGACACATCCTCTGGGTTTCCATAATGACCCTGTCTCCTCATCTCTGTTCTGTGACTGTCTGTCTGTCCGTCCATCCGTCTGTCTCTGCTTTGTCTTCCTTGAGGTTCTTCCTAACTGCTCACTCAGCTCGTGGGCAGGGTTAGAGGCATCCAGCAAGATAGATGAGAACTAGGACTGTATAACACATGCCCTTCACTTCCTCCTGCTAATGCCACACCTCACCGTAGCATCCCTGCCAGCTTCCCCTCCCTTAGCGCTGTATTGCCCAGTTCTCAAGGCCATTGTCATGGGTCTCATGTTGTAGAGATAGAAAAGGCTTAGGTGAGTGGCCTAAGGCCACAAATCCCACTAATCTGTGGTATGGACGAGTCTAGAGCCCAGGCCCACGTCACAACCATGCGTCCCCTTGCAGCCATGTTGGTAAAAACAGTTCTGCAGCTGGAGGACTGTGCAGAAGCCCACAGATACTCAGGCTGGGCCTGGAGACAGCCATGGGGCTGTGAGTTTCATGTCTCTGTGCCTCTGTCTCCTCACTTGTGAAAGTGAACTGCCTACTCCGTTTGGCAGTGCTGCTGGGAGAATTAAACAGGGTGATTATGGAAAACACGCACTGCCTGGCTGAACTGTCAACTGTTCCCTTTACTACTCCTTGTCTGGCCCTCTGCCCATACTACAGGTTTTTCTATGGTGCTTTCCAGCCCGGCTCCATTGTTGGGAGCTAGCTGGTGCCATCTCCTTTCCCATGTCTGGGAAGGGCTAACCTGTGCTCTTCTTTTCATCGTGCTTCATGCCCTTGAGCCTCTTCAGCATGCCTCGCAGGTCTGTGACTCCGTGCTGGAAGGCGATGCGCTCATATTCTGACGGTGGCGCCTGTCTCAGGATCTCCCACACATCTTCTTCAGCGGGTGCTTCTAGCTTTGAGTCCCTGTGTCCCACAGCCCACTGGGAAGCTCAAGGCAACCCCTCCTTGACCCTTCCTGGGGTGGGAGGTTCCTGGACACATGAGGCCCTGCCTTTGTCCCCTCCCCTGTCCTCCCTCCCAGTCTAGGAGTCTTGGGGGTTGAACTAGGGAGGGTTCTGGGCTGAGGGCGCAGAGGAGGGCTCTGAGATTGTAGGGTACTCACCTCCGGAAACTGCTGCTCCAGACGAGGAAAGAAGGACAGGGACACATTAGAAGTCTGGACACCGCCCTGCCAAGACTGGGACCTACCCAGAGCCTTCATTGCTCCCTCTTTCCCATACAGTGCCCCTACTTTTCAGGGCAATCATTTCATTCTTCTTCTTTTTTTTTTTTTTTCTTTTTTTCGGAGCTGGGGACCGAACCCAGGGCCTTGCGCTTCCTAGGTAAGCGCTCTACCACTGAGCTAAATCCCCAGCCCCCATTTCATTCTTCTTAATACCAGACAGAGTATCCAGGCCACTCCAAGCCTCAAGAATGTCACTCTGGAGTTTCACCAAAACCCAGCAGAAAGGGCTCACATTCCCAAAGCTAACATCCTCTTGCAAGACCCAGAGCCTCCCAACCCATTCCTTACTCTCTGGGCAGGAGCAGGAGCAGCAGCAGCAGCCATGAAGGGCAGATGGGAAGAAAGGGGAAGAAAGGACAGAAAAAAAAGTCAGGTGCTGGGCTAGGTCCTTATTGCTACAACTTTGGGGACCCTCTTCCTATTTCTTATAGCCCTCAGAATCTATGGAAATGATCTATTATAGATTCAATATGGGGTCTTCAGGGGTACACTGAGGATGTTATTAAGACATAACTCCTGTCCACACTGGGGTCATCCCACTTGGTAAGGAAGTCAACTCAGAGAGGTGCCTTATTTTGTTCAGGGTCACACAGCTTGGAAACCCCAATGCTGTGTCTTACTCCCTGCCCTGGAAAATGTGATCCAGGGACTCACCTCTTCTTCAGCAGGGAGCTAAAGTCCAGAGTCCCAGCATCTTCATGGCTGTCACTGTGGAGAGAGACCCCCATGAGGCTTCACTGAAGAGCTAGCGGGGCTTAGGGGATGGGGCGGAGGGAGGACAGAAGAGTACCTGGTTCTCCGACCCGTTCCAGCCAGGCTCCTGTGGAATTAGACAGCCTCCTCAAGGACCCAGGAGTTCACCTTTGCCCCTCAGACTTCAGCTTGGACCCCCCACCGTGTGTCTATCTAAAACTTAAAGGGGCCTCAGCCCCTGACACTGGCCTCCCCCTATTCCTGAGGAAAGAGAGCCACTCACGTGCGTCGGAAAGCTGATCTGAGGTCCAGGTCTCCAGAACCAATGGCCTCTGTGTACAAAGAGAGTGACGTGATGGGGGTGACCTCAGGGGGTGGGGGCACAAGATTCCATCTTCTCAGCTTTTTCCAGGGTTCATGTTTAGAGAGGTGGGGCAGTTTCTCACCCTCATCTCTACAGTGGGCTGCCTCCCACTCACCTCCCTGTTCACATCCAAACTGTGTCAGGCTGGGATGACTGATACCGGCATCCCACCCTCGACTTGCTCCCACGCTTGCTCCTGAACTCATGGATTTCTTTCACACCTCAGGTGATCAGCACTGGCATCTGGCCACAGCTAGTCACCCTCTTTAGTTGTGAGACAGAGACAAGCCCAAGAGACCAGGACCCATGAAGACCACAAGAACTGATGAGATCCCAGGGCCTCTCTCACCGTGTACAGTGAGGTTGAAGTTGCAGCTGTCAAATTTGTCCTTGGTAGACACCTCACAGCGGTAGCCCCCAGCAGAAGTGGCCTGCGCATCTGTGATGTGCAACTCAAACAAGTAGACCTGTGGGCAGGGGATGGAGGAAGTCTGGGCAAGGAGAGGCCCTGCCCACCTCACCTCTCAGGGCTAACACATACAGAGCCTTTGTATAACTCACAGAAAGGATCCACCTTTCAAGACCCTTGATGGGCTCTTGCTGGCGCATGGCCACGATAAAATTCCAAGCAGATGGCTACACGTAGGAGCTGTTTTGTGCAGTGTGCGGCTGGTGTGGCTGACCATTGCAGCTCTGCCCTGCTTCCCAGTCTTCTAGCCTCCCTACATCCTGTACTCCATAGTTCCGTGCCCTGTGTCCCACCTTGCTGGCTCTGTCGTAGCTGTCGTGCAGCTGCAGGTGCTGGCCCACCTTGCTGCTCAGGTCCACCCACTTGCCCTTAAACCACTTGACTACAGGCGGTTTCAGGAGGCTGGCTCCCGCCACTCGGGCTGAGAAGACGATGCTGCCGCCTGCAAGAGAAAAGTGACTTCTCTGACCTTGTTGCCCTGGGGCTTCCTTCCCCGTCCCAAGTATGAGCACAGAAGCTCCCACTTACCCACGGTCACCTCGCCATCCTGTGGCCGCATCAGAAAGAGGCCAATAGGGTCGTCAGGGGCTCCCTGACTCCCTGCGACTGAGCCATCCTGGGTTACCGAGACTGACCCTAAGAAAGAAGGCTTTTGAGGTCTGTCCTGGGATATTCCCCACCCACTGGCCTGTCCCTCATTGTCCAGTCCCCTTTACCTTCAGGACTTGAGACATTTCCTTCCAACTGAGTGGCTAGAGCAGGAACTTCTTTGGGAGTTTCTGGAGCTTCCATAGAGGTTGGAGCAACTGCAGACTCTGCCTTCTCTGGAGGGGCTTAGGTGGGGTCATGGAACGGTTTCTAATCAGAGCCCCCCTCTCGGACATCAGACCTATGTCCCACCTAAAATGCATTCCACTTGTGCCCCAGACTCCTTCAGGCACTGGTCTCACTCCAAGAAGAGGAGCTAGCCTGCTGCTCCTCCAACCTTCACAGTCCACCTGTCCCATGTCCAGATTTCTGCTCTGAACAGCCCTGCGATCCATCTGCTGTCCCTTTCCAGGCTTTGGCCTTGACCCAGCACCCCCAGCACCACCAAGCTCCTCACCAACACATACAGCTAGCCAAGTCCTTGTCTGGGTGTGGCCAGACTCCGGGTCTGCTATGGGAGAGGGCCCTTCCTAGAACACCGCTCATGGTTTCCCACCCCCACAATGCAGAAAGAGCTGCAGCCACAACTAATGCTTAGAGAGATCTTGGTGCAGAAGAGGGGAACAGGCATTTCTGGTTTACAGCACTGCCAGGGCAAAGGCCAGTGCCCAGAGTCCATTCCCTGTTCAGGGCTATGACTGAAGATCAGGTTGGGCCCTGAGGAGAGGTCAGCAAGCCCTTACCTGGCTCTGTGACCTTAAGGTCAAACTTGACCTTTGAGGAGCCTGCGATGACCGCATAGGAACCCTGATCGTCAGGGCCCACATCCCGCACTGTCAGTGTGTGTCGTTTGCCCTCTGCTGCCAAACCATACTTGTCATTGGCAGCGATATCACTGCCATCCCGCTGCCACCGCACCTTCAGGCCTGACCGCTCCGTCTCAGCCTCGAACACAGCAGCACTGCCTGCGGTCACCTCCACTGACCTGGGCTTCTTGGTGAAGGCTGACACTGAAGAGTCAGATGGAAATTGCAGGAGCCAGGCTCCCTGGTACCTGACCCCTGACACCCTCCTTCAAGAAGACTGTGGTAAGCACACTCCAAGCCTCTTGTTTAATGCTCCAGGAGTTCTATGGGGTAGGTGCAACCATATTTATTTCTCAGGTGAGGGAGAGGTTAAGTGACAGATGATAGAGCTCAGGCTGTTGTCCCTACCACCCCACAAGATGTTCCTACCCTCCTGACTAGGAACATCAGCGATGGGCCCAGCCTCCTCTCCCATTGTGGGACCCTTGGCAAGGGCCCCAGCTGCCTACTTGGAATATAGCTAAATTTGTCCTCTGAGGGCTTCACACTAAGAATGAGCAATTGAGATAACACTAGCCTGGGAGCAGCAGGGGGGCTGGAGGTAGGGCCTGGGGACTGGATCCCTGCCCCCATGATCTCTGCAAGGGTATGGGCCTGGTTCAGGCCTTTGGTTGCAGGTTCTCTGTCCTTCGTTTGCCTGTTCTAGTCAAGAGAAGAGAGGCTCTGTCACCCCATATCTGGAGTCAGGCATGATGTGAGGACCCTAGGGGTTCCGGCTCATGTGGCAGACACTCAGAGCTGGAACGGATCACTACCCCCACATACTCAGTACATTCAGAAACTGAGACCAGAAGGTGCTCAGGGACTCAGTGGACTGCCTCCACTGCAACCTACGTGGAACTTCTGGAATTTGACTGAAAAAGAAAGCATAGGTCCGAATAGAATGACCCTGGATTCTTCCTAACTTAGAAAAGTCATCTCTCAGTGGCCCTGACACTGAATTTAATCCTCGACCTCTTTAGAGGGTTGGGAAAAGAAGCAGAGAATCAGACACAGCCCAAAGAGGACCGCTGTCCTGTCCCTTCCTGGAACCCACAGGCCTCATCCTATGCCAGTACCTAACCTACCCGCAAGCCATGCACACCACTGCCCCAGGTCCAGACCCAACCCCTTCTGTGGAGCTACCTGGTCTCTTCCCTGGCTCAGGCATCTTGAGAACAGTCACACGGCGCACCAAGCAGGCCACCCACGGAGGGACTGAACAGTGTCCCGTGTTCTCACTATTTATGAGGACTACCCCCTCCCCAGCCCTGCTTATCAGCCTCCTGCTAGCCACCTGCTAAATATAGACAAATTCCATCCAGCTGAGGTATCTTCATGGAGAAGATAGGGCCACTTGGTCCTCCGGCTTCTCCTCCCCCACTTCCAGCAGGACTGAATAACTTCTGCCCTTCCAATCCTCCGTGGACCTCAGAGGTAGGCCGACCTTTGTGTATCCACCCAGCGGAAAACTATACTGTCGAGGGGCTCTTGGCCTGTGACACCCACAGCTAAAGGGTCAAGGGCACATGCGCTGGGGGCGAAGGTGTCCAGGGCTATCTAGCTGCTATTGTTCTTTTGATCGGCAGAGCTTTGGCACACGTTACTGCACCATGAGGGGCAGGGGCTGGCCTTGGACCATGGAATCCTGGGTGGGCTTGGTCTAGGCTTGGGCAGGGAGGGAATAATGCTGGGAGTTACTGTCCCACCAAGGGACGCACTAGGCAAGCCTGCAGATGAGGGAATGGGGGTGAATCTCTAAATGTACTCCAAAGTGGAGGACAGGAGCAGAGAGAGCTCTTACTGAAGTCACGAGGATGAACCGAAGATAAATGGGGAGGATCCTGAATCCCTCAGCCCCCACCCCACCCCACTGTTCTTGTTCTGTGACTGGACCCTCCTGATACTCTTCATGCGTCAGGTTCATCCACTGTTAGGGGGGAAAAAGAAATGATGGGAATCCCCATCAAGCCACACTAGTAGAATAGATAGCCTATCACCAGAAGGGAGGAAGCCCATATATAAGCATCTTCCATTCAATAGGAACTTATCAGCCACGATTTCCACCCAATTTTAGTTACTTTAAAGTCACATCACCTGCTCCTAAGTCGTGTGTGTGTGTGTGTGTGTGTGTGTGTGTGTGGTGTGAGTCTGTGTATATGTGTGTGTGGTGTGTGTGAGTGTGTGTGTGTGTATTTGTGTGTGGTGCATGTGTGTGTGTTTGAGAGTGGTGTGTGTGTGTATTTGTGTGTGTGGTGCGTGTTTGAGAGTGTGGTGTGTGTGTGTGTGTGTGGTGTGTGAGTCTGAGTGTGTATATGTGTGTGTGGTGTGTGCGTGTGAGTGTGTGTGTATTTGTGTGTGTGGTTCGTGTGTGTGTGTGTTTGAGAGTGGTGTGTGTGTGTGTGTGTGTGTGTGTGTGTGTGTGTGTGTGTGTGCTGAAGCTATTACTAGTAATCCGGGTTGATCTCAAACTTATGACAATCCTCCTGCCCCGACCTAAGGGCTGCTCTTCCAGGTATGCACCACATACTTATCTCTGAGTCTTTCAGAGAACTGGTGTGGGATGGCTCAGTGGTTAAAAGCCCTTGTTCTTGCAGAAAACTCAGGTTCCGTTCCAAGCACCCACATGGTTCCAACCATCTGTAACTCCAGCTCCAGGGGACCTGACACCCCTCTTCTAAACTGCAGGCACACACATGGCACACATACATACATGTGGGCAAAATATTTTTTCTTTAATGTTTAAAGAACTGGGGCTTGAGAGTCACTAAAAAACTAACCAACCAACCAACCAAACAAACAAACAAACAAACGGCTCAAGTTGCTAAAGGTGTGTGTTGCTAAGCCTGATGACCTGAGTTCAACTCCTGGGGGATCCATTGGTGGAAGGAGAGAACTGACTCCTACAAGTTTTCTTCTGACCTCCACATATATGCCATGACATGTGTGCACATACATACATACAAAATAAATGAATTAAAATGTAATTAAAATACTTAAGAAAAAAAAAGACTGTGGCTCTACCACAGAGCTATCAGCAGCTCATATCCACAGGCTTCTCTTGAGACTCGGCAATCTGACTAGGGAACATCAGCGTGGCCAGGAGGTGTGCAGGGATCTTTCCCGACAGTGACATCCCTAGGGTTTGTGTTTCCTGAGATGTGCAGACATTGGGAAATGCCCTCACTCCCTGACTGCCATCACCTGCCTACATTCTGTCTACATCACCTAAATGAAACAAGATGTTTACAGATGTCCCTTGCCTGCAGTTCCTGGGAGCAAAGTGCTTTGAAGGGAAGGCCGTGCCTATGGAGTCTCCATTAAGAATGCTTTGCGTCGGGGCTGGGGATTTAGCTCAGTGGTAGAGCGCTTACCTAGGAAGCGCAAGGCCCTGGGTTCGGTCCCCAGCTCCGAAAAAAAAGAACCAAAAAAAAAAAAAAAAAAGAAAAAGAATGCTTTGCGTCCATGCTAGAAAGATTGCAGCTGGTAAAGGCTAGGCTCACAATCAAATCATCCAGAATCATGCTGGGTGGCACCAGGAGCATTGGACTTCACTCCTGCAGAAGCATTTCCTCTTTCAGATAAGTGGAGCTTCTACCCTGCCTGATGTGATGGACAGTCCTAGAGAGCATCCAGCGGTGCGACATTGAAACAATTATTTAACTACTATGAGCCTCAGTTTCCCATTCTGTAAAGCTGGGAGCTGTTAGGCTCGTCATCTCAAAGTCGACAGATGCTAAGTGACCAGAACACCTGTGCTATTTGCTGTGGTCATCACCACCATCACTGTGTGTCGCACTCAGAAGATTATGAGTTCAAGCTTCACTGAGACGTAAACCCTTCCTGGTGCTGAGGGCCTTTCATTATGATCCCCGATCCCTGATAACAACCCAGGACTTGTTTTACTAGAAATAAGTGCTGTGTGTCCACGGTCCCCATGTCCCTAGGGTCCAGCTTTGGAAACATGTTCACTGGATAAGTAAGAGAGACATCCGTGCACTCGGGGCGACCCGGCACACACAAACTCTTGAATGAGACTCTTGGCTGGGAGAATAGCCAGCAATAATTTTACTTTTGAGGCTAATGGGGATGGGGGGTGGGGTGGGAAGATGAAGAGCTTTTTAAAAAGCATTCAATATACAAAAAGGTGCCAACGCCAGACTCCCAAAGAAGCACCGTGGCCACTAAGCCAGGCTGACCCTCGGGTGAGGTCCGAGGCCCAGGCAGCCCTTGGGCCTGGCTAGAGTCCTGGTGGGAGGCGAAGCGGGCGGGGCCGGCCAGGCCGGGCATGGCGGGGCAAGGCCGGGTCCCCAGTCCTGCCTCGGCCCTGGGAATGTCCTCCCTGTGTCCGGGCCGGGCGACAGGTTAATGCTATGGCCGGCGGGGGCCGGGAGCCTGGCGGGCTCTGCAGGCGATCAGTGGGGCGGGAGGCGCCGCTCAGCCAGGCCCCCACGGCCCAGCACCTCGCCGCTGAACTGGTAAGTGAGCTTCTTCTTGACTTTCTTCACCTCGCCCGTCTTGCCGTAGTTGCGCAGCGCGCGCGCCATCTTCTGGTAGGTCATCTTCTTGCGGTTTCCCTTCTGGATGCCCCAGCGGTGCGCCAGCGCCTCCTTGTGCTTGGACGAGAACTGGAAGGTACCTTTGTCCTTGTCCACCCACCAGATGCTGTCCTTCATGTCTCCGCTACGCAGCAGGTCCAGCAGGAACTGGTACAAACGAATCTTCTTCTTGCTGCCTGTGGGAGATGGGCAAGCAAGTAGAGTGTGGACAGGATGCAAGGACTTTGCAGGGACCCTCCCTGCAGCTCCTCCCGGCCACGGTAAGTACAAGCACACACATGTCCACTCCCACCCATGGACATAACCCTCCATGTATACAAGTCCTCATACCTACAGGTCACACATATCCATACATATATCCACATCTGCTCTCACATATCTACATGCCTATCCAAGGGCCTTACATGCAGGCATTCACACAGAAGACCTAACACACTCACAGGCCCTCACACACTCATAGGTCCACACACACTCACAAGATGTTACACACACCCACAGGCCCCCGAACACTCATAGGCCTTCACGTATACACAGTGTGCCACTCACACAATACTGATGCACACACACAGACCTTCGTGAACTTTGAAAATATGCCTGTTCACTCACAACACAGACAGACTTAGAGACCTGTACTAAAGAAGCATCCACAAACATGCATGCACACACACACACACACACCTGTATGGAACATGGCTGCTAGGCCATTTGGCCTTTGGCTAGGAATATGCAAAGCACATAAATATAAATGCAGCTAGTGTCATCTGGATCCTGGGCTGAATCCTACCTGTCTCCCCATGCAGAAGGCCTGGCCCAGGCTCCAAGCCATCAGCTTCTCCATCAGACACCTCCAGTGGAGGGCTCTGCCTCTCACCCTCCTCCTCATCTGAGCTCTGCTGGTGGGCTGGGGACAAGGGTGGATAAGGGAAGCACACCCGGGGCATGTAGGAAACCTGCAAAAGGAAGGAAGAACATGAAGTTGATAAGGGATAGCCCAGGGCTGCAGGAGGGCTCAGCTGACTTGGAGACCGAGTGCTGTAGAGAGGTCAGCAGGGCGAGGACTGAGAAGAGAAAACTAGGGGCCAGTCTGGACCAGGACTCGGGGGTGCAGGTCAACGGGTTGCTAGTTATTGAGCCTTCCCACTGTGGCCTCTGGTTTAGGGCAGGTGAAGGTGTGCTTTATCCTCGTGCATGTAAAGGGGCCATGTGGCCTGGCAGTGGACTAGAAATAGAGGGGACGTTCTTGGGAGCAATAAGTTAGGCTTGATAAGGAAGTGAGTGAGCCCTGAGAAGGGGGTAATGCACCAATGAAAGTCGAGTAGAGGTCAGTGAGGGATGGCTGAGATCAGTAGTTGGGGTTAGGGTCCCTGGAGCAAAGAATGGTCAGCAATGAAGATCAACAGGGAACCAGGGCATCAGTAGAGGCTAGCACTTAAGTGACTCAGATTCTGGGTACGTGAAAAGATAGTAAATGGGAACTGTAATCAATGGGACCCTGAGGGCCACAAACAGGAACGGGGTGGGAGAAGATGGCTGAGGGCTAGCGGATCCTATGCAGTCTGTCCATCCTCTGTGAGATAAAGGTGTGGGTTCCTAAGGTCAGGCGGGAGGTCACCACAGCCGTTGGGGTACCAGCTGCCGTTGGCTCTGTAGAGCAGGAAGCCACGTTGAGTAAGAGCCTATGTCAGCTTCCTGTGAAGGCTCCATGCCTCACCACAGGCTGGAGGCCTGGGGGACAGAGGACAGCCAGCAGCACGCACCTGGTGACTGAGGCTGGCATGGGGCGGTGCCATGGGGGTGTCAAGGACGTGCATCTGCTCCAGCTCCATGTGGCGGTAGAGCTGCTGTAGCTGCGGGGGCTGCACGCTCTGCAGCTCCGTGAAGTGATTCTCAGGGAAGCTCTCAAACTCGCTGTGTACATGGTGTGTGGAGAAATCCCAATAGTGATCTATGGAGAAAGCCAGGGAGGAGGGCATGAGCCAAGGTGCCAGGGCAGGGAGAGGGTACAATAACAGAACAATCACTCAGCCTGGGCAGAAAGTTTACATGAATCATCTCCTGTGATGTTCACTCACTCCACTGCTGCTTTATAGAAAGGACTCTGAGGCCTACAGAGGTTTCCTAAATGTCAGTATCAAAGCCCCTAACAGTCATGCCTGGAGTGGTTATCAGCAGCCACTCCGTATCCTGCTTCCTGATTGGGCCCAGACACGGGCTTCTGAGCCCTAGCCTGAATCCTGGCTTTGCCATTTGTTGGCTGTGTGACCTCAGCACTGGCCTAGGCCTCTCTGGCCTCAGTGGACTAACCTATAAAATAGGTAGAATTGCTATTGGGAGAATACAAATAAGCTTACATTCGTAAGGGCTTCTAGACCCACAGCAGGCCTTAGAAAACTGACTGCTTTTCCTGTCTCTGTGACCTTCCCCAGGCTCCTGACTACCTAAGTCACAAGCATGGGTCCTGTCACATGGTCAGGGTATGATCGCAGTCACAGGACTGACATTTCTCACATACCAGAGTTTGTCCAAACCTATAGTGCTGCTTCTGTAAAACCAGGGGCAGCCACACCCAGGTTCCCGGGAGACTGAAGGAAGACATTTCCCCAGAAAGCCCCCGTGAGTGTCTGGTGTCTGTGGAAGGGTGAACCCAACTTCAGGAAGCAGCCTCACAGCCCTGGGAAGATCTGCGATGTGGTTTCTCCCTGCACCTTTTCTAGGAACAAAAGTTCCTGCCAATCTGAGGGACTTTGGGGCACAATTTGGGCTCCAAAAGAAAAGTATGGTATGGAGTTAGCAATGGCTCAGCTGGTAAAAGCTCTCACCACTGAGCATGATGACCTGGATTCAGCATGGTGCCGCACAGGAGAACATACACACATATAATCTATAAATGAATTTAAGAAGAGAAAGAAAGGGGTTGGGGATTTGGCTCAGTGGTAGAGCGCTTGCTTAGGAAGCCCTGAAAAAAAGAAAAAAAAAAAAAGAAGAGAAAGAAAAACATGAAAGCATGGTGTTAGGAGAAGGATTTCCTCTTGTGGCCTAAAGGAGTGTGGAAGGTGGGGGACCAGGGGAAGTCCTCCATGTACACATGTGTGCGTGTGCCTGCATGCATGTGAGCGAGTGAGCGTATGCGTGTGTGCGTGTGTGTGCATGTGTGTGCACGCGCAGGTATGTGTACCTATGATCTTCTTGCTTTTTCTATGTCTGTCACACAAACATATCCTGACTCACACATCCTCTGAGAAAGGACGTATGCGTATGCATTCCAGCTGTGCACCAATATCACAGGACTCTTTTTTAAATTGCTTTTATTTATTTGTTTATTGGGAGGGGCCAGATATGCTGTGCACGTGTGGAGGTCACATGACAACTTTCAGGAGTCTGTTCCCTCCTTCCACCTCAGGGGTCCCAAGATCAAACTCAGGTTGGGGGCAGTAAGTGCCTTCGTCTACTGAGCCGTTTCACCAATCCTTGTTTTTGAGGCAGGGTCTCATCCAGGCTGTGTTTGAACTTGTGATCATCCTGACTTAGTCTTTTGAGGTTTCAGCTTACATGCCTGGCTCTAGCTTTCTTGTCCTGCTAAGTGGTGTTGGGCTGTATGAGCCTAGACATTTTTTCCCCACTGAGTCTCTGACTCCCCTCTTAAAAGGTTGTTACCAAGACCCTGTCCATGTGCCATATTGTCTGAGCGATCTCTAGGGGACCCTGTGGCACAAAAGAAAAAGTGCACACCTTGGAGCTGCAGACAAACCCGGGATGCATTTACTGCTGCATGCTCCTAGACCTCAGTTTCCTCATCTGAGTGGGTCTAATAGTTTATACCCATTTTATTTATACACTGTGAGTGCATGAGCTATCTGATGCCTGGGGGAGTACTTAGAACAGAACATGGCACAAAAGAAGAACATTGACTCCTGTCACACTCATATTTGTCCTAAAAAGCCTGAGCTAGCACATCTGTAATTCCAATAATCAGAAAATAGAGGAAAGAACATCAAAGGCAAGCTAGGCACGCTGGCACATGTCTTTAATCCCAGAACTCCAGAAGCAGAGGCAGAGAGATCTCTGTGAGTTCAAGACCACCCTTGTCAACAGCACCCTCTTCTGGACTCCTAAAGCATACATGTGAACACACACACACACACACACACACACACACACACACACACACACACACAGAGACAGAGACAGAGAGACACAAAGACACACAGAGACAGAGACAAGTAAATAATAAAAAATATGTTTTTAAAAGTTTGAGGCTGGGTTGGGGATTTAGCTCAGTGGTAGAGCGCTTGCCTAGCAAGCGCAAGGCCCTGGGTTTGGTCCCAGCTCCAAAAAAAAGAACCAAAAAAAAAAAAAAAAAAAGTTTGAGGCTATCTTGGGCTAGAAAGCAGATCTTATCTTAAGACAAAAACAAAAAGCCTAGGGCTGGGGCTGGGGATTTAGCTCAGTGGTAGAGCGCTTACCTAGGAAGCGCAAGGCCCTGGGTTCGGTCCCCAGCTCCGAAAAAAAGAACCAAAAAAAAAAAAAAAAAGCCTAGGGCTGTATCACAATGGTAGAAGCACTTGTCTCTCATGCACAGGGTCCTGGTTTGAGCCCCAGAACTAAAGACAAAGGTGACTAAACCAGCAAGGACAGAATGGGGCTCTGTGATTTGGATTGCAGACACAGCTTCCTCTAGGTCACTGCCATTTATCTTTCCCTGCCTCTACCTCAGCCCACTCTGGCTCCAGAGACAGGAACTGTGAATGTTTGCGGTCCTCTAGGTGAGAGCTGAGGCCTCTGACCTAACTCTTTCTGGCCCCACCCCACCTCTGCTAGCTCTGAAGCCTAAAGTAGCATTTCCCAAAGCTGTCGTGGATGACAGTAGTGTGAGGCACTGTGGGGAAATGTGGGACCCTGCTCCCTGCTCGGTCTCCTGAAGGCGATAGCCAGGACTCCCTGAGCTACAATGGTTTCAAAACCTCACCTTTCCCCTTGATTTGGGTGCCCAGGCAATTACGTAACCAGCAGTCTGGTAGGCACACTCATCCCAAATATGGGGCTCCCAGAAAGAGCGTCCAAGAAATGATTCAGAGAGCAAAGGTCAGCCTTTCTGGCCTCCTGATCCTTATTTCTCCTGTCTTACTCTATAATCCAGGCTGGCCCAGAACCTATGGGTCATGTAGCCTAGGATAGCCTTTAGTTCATGGTGATTCTCTTGCTTCATTACAGAACCATCATGCTTGACTCTAGACAGCTCTCTTTTCTTTTCCTTTTTGTTCTGACATCGTCTTCCTTCCTTTCTTCCTCCCTCTATCTCTCTCTCCCTCTCTCCCTCCCCCTCCCTCCCCCTCCGTCCCCCCTTCCTCCTCTCTCTTCCCTCCCTCCCCTCTCTCTCCTGAGACAGGGTCTCATATAGCACAGGCTAGCCTTAGACTTGCTGTGTAGCAGAGCATGATCTTGAAGTCTTGATCCCCCTGTGTCCGCATCCCAAGTACCAGGATAACAGGCATGTGCCGTTGTACCCGGCTTGGCCAACTCTTAGTGAACGCAGCGCTTAACTGTTTTGTCCCTTTATTGTGCCACCTTGCCCTCTGCCTAGCGTCCACCCACATAGCATTAGTATAACTCTCAGTCCTTCAGAGGTTATTTGTATATCTGTGACAGTTCCATGTCCACTTTCTATATCCTGTAGGCATCCACCATGCAGAAGGCCTC
This sequence comes from Rattus norvegicus, assembly GCF_021556685.1. Lineage (NCBI taxonomy): Eukaryota > Metazoa > Chordata > Mammalia > Rodentia > Muridae > Rattus > Rattus norvegicus. The sequence goes on along the minus strand of NC_141536.1, from coordinate 76,405,895 downwards.
AGTGCTTGACAGGATGACTGCTGCTAACTTACAACCTACCAGGCAACTCGCTAAGAATGCAGCCCACTTCTCTCTGCTCTGAGGAGACAGACGCTGGCGTGGACTCTTCCTTTTGACAGTGAAGGAAGCTGTGACTCTAACCAAGCACTTGGGAGGCAGAGGCAGGAGGATCTCTGCGGGTTTGAGGCCAGTTTGGTCTACATAGCAAGTTCCAGGGATGCATAGAGAGAGAACCTATCTCAAAATTTAAAAACAAAAGTCCAGTCCTTTGTCTACAGCGGCCCCCAGTCGTGTAGTGTCATGTCCAAGCCCACTTCTGTGTAATTCCAGGGACCTTTATTGTGCTTTAACTCTTACTATGCCATGCCAGCTCTCAGGATCTAGGCTACTGCTGTTAAGTAATGTAAGCTTTAAGTAAGACCTATGGTGACCCTGAGAGCCTCTCCTGATGCTCCCGTCCATCTGTCTGTACACACCCATCCATCCAACCATTATCCACCTATCTAGCTACCCATCACCTAACCTCCGTTTACCTATCAGTCATTTGTAACTCACTCAGCCACCCAGCCAAATAAGAGCCCATCTGTGACATGGTCTTAATAGGTTGGTCTCATGTGCTGAGATCACAAGTGGAAAACACTACAACTGCCAATCCTTTTGTCTTGATCTTTTTTTGTTCCCACCCACTCATCTGTGTTCTTACTTCATTGTAAGAAGGACAAGAAACAAGGCGATATTAAGATTAAAAACACCAAGCCTTAAGAGTCACTCAGCTGACCTTATCTCCTCAGCACAGAAAACCCAGCCGAAGGCCAGGGCTATCCTCAGTAGAGCCAGAGTATTCTCAAATCAGAAGATCAGGGGCTGCAGAGACGGCTCATTGGTTAAGAGCACTGACTCTCCCAAAGGATCTGATTCAGTTCCCAGAGCCATGTCAGGCAGCTCAGAACAACTCGAGTTCCAGGGGATCTGACACCTCTGCCCTCTGAGGACACTAGCACACACGTGAACACACACACACACACACACACACACACACACACACACAATCAGACACATACACCTACACACAATTTAAAACAATAAAAACACATCTTTGCAGAAGAACATCAAATCCGGCATGAGCTGTGTAGGGAGTTCAAGGCTAGCATGAGTGTGAAGCCCTGTCTCAACAGAACAGAACAGAACAAACAAACCAGAGAAGATAAGGAATCCAGAAAGGAGGGAACAAAAAAAAATCCTTTTTAGGAAATTACTACCACTGCAGAACAGCCTCTCCCCAGAAGCCTGAAAGCATGTTGCCAAGGGCTGGAGAGCAGGGAGCTTCATGGTACTTGTTTCTCTCAACTACGATCCTGATTGTCGGAGTTTTAATTCTTCCCCTGACAAGACTTGATTTGAATGTACCAGTATCCTATTCACCACATCAGCCCCGTGCCTGGCACAGAAAGGACCCCTGGTGTATCTATGAGGCGGAGAGTTGAATGTGCAGTGGACAGAGGTTTGACGGGTGGAGGGAAGGACAGTCGCTAAGCAGGCTGAGTGGCTGGTCACACAGATGTGTGAGTAAACTCCAGCCCTAGGACTGCTGATTCCTAAAAGCCAACAGTAACAGCCGGCAGTGATAAGTGTTGCTAAAAACATGAAGACTTGTGCGATGTTGTTGGGCTTATAAAGCAGCTGCCGTTATGAAGAGTAGCATATCAGCACCCAAGAAAAAGAGGGGCTGAGGAGGTGGCCCAGTGACTGGGAGTGCTCAGTGCTCTTCCAAAGGACCTGAGTCCCCTTCCTAGCAGCACCCACACGGGGCAGCTCATAACTGCCAGTAACTCCAGCTCCAGGATACTTGATGCCTCTAACCTCCATGGGCACCTGCATTCATGCACATATATCCAAACATGCGTGTGTTCATGCGTGTGTTCGTGCGTGTGTGTACACACACATGTGTGCGCGCACACACACACACACACACACACACACACACACACCTAAAAATAATAAAACCACCTGGTGTGGTACTGCACAACTTTGATCGCAGCATTGGGGAAGCACAGGCAGGTGGATCTCTGTGAGTTTGGGCCTAACCAGGTCTACGTAGTGAGTTCCAAGCCAGCCAAGACTACAAAGTGAGATCCTGTCTCAAAAGTAAACTTTAAAATAAACACACACACACACTAAAGAAAGGAGTACCACAGGACCCAGCAAGTTCAACAAGTTCATTTGTGAATGTACATCTAAGTAAGTATGAGTCAGTGTCCTAATGGGACTGTATAAACCCACGGCCATGGTCACAGCAGCTTTATTCACTACATCCATTAACACATGAGCCAATTAGCAAAATGTAGTGGTCCAGGTCATGAGCATAGCTCAAAATGTATTCATATAGTGAAATGTTATTCAACCTGTAAACGGGGAGAAATTCTGGCATGTGCTACATGGGTGAATCTTGAGATATTCTGTTATGGGAAACGAGCCGGTTATAACAGGAAAATTGCAGTATGACTTCACTTACCAAAGGCACCTAACGTAATAAAATTCATAGAGACAGAAAGTAGAGCCAGGCGGTGTTGACGCACACCTTTGATCTCAGCACTGGGGAGGCAGAGGTAGAGGGATCTCTGAGTTCAAGGCCGGCCTGGTCTACAGAGCAAGTTCTAGGACAGCCAGGGAGAGTTCCAGGACAGCCAGGGATACACACAGAGAAACCCTGTCTCAAAACAAAAACAAAAATCAAAACAAAACAAAAGAGAAGGAAGGAGGGAGGAGAGAGGGAGAGAGGGAGGGAGGGAGGAAAGAAGGAGGAAGGAAGGAGGGAAGGAAGGAAGGAGGGAGGGAAGGAGGGAAGGAAGGAAGAAGGATGTAGGTTGCCAAGGGCTGCCAGGTTGGAGGATGGGCACGGGGTCTCAGCTTGGCAAGATGAGTTCTCGAGACAATGGTGCGTGAATTTTTGTTTTGTTTTGTTTTGTTTTGTTTGAGACAGGGCCAAGTAACCCATAGCCCTGAACTCACTTAGACACTGACCTTGAGCTCCTGATCCCCTATCTTTGGTGTCCTGAGTGCTACAATTACAGTCACGAACCACCGTGCTCACATGCCCAGCGTTTGTGAATGTATTTTACTACCCCTTATGCCCTTGGATAATTTAGGTGGGTAGCCTGACAGTGGCATTTGCCACCAAGCATGACAACCTGACTTTGATTCCTCAGAACCATGTGATGGAAGGAGAGAACTCACTATGATCTCCATGCCTGTGCTGACACATGCATAACTACACATAGATAGATAGATGATAGATAGATAGATAGATAGATAGATAGATAGATAGATAGATAGATAGATAGACAGATAGATGATATATGGATAGGTAAATGATAGATAGGTAGATAGATGGATATATAGATAATAGATGGATAGATAGATATAAAAAATTTTAAGATTAGGATGGTAAACTTTTTTTTCTTTTTTCTGTTTTTCGGAGCTGGGGACCGAACCCAGGGCCTTGCGCTCGCTAGGCAAGCGTTCTACCGCTGAGCTAAATCCCCAACCCCCAGGATGGTAAATTTTATACGATATGTATATTTGTGATACCTTCAAAACCTCCCCTAACTATGTCTAACCTGTTAATTTGTTTGTTTGGTTTGGTTTTTGGTGTGTATGTTTGTGTATATGTAGATGTTCAGCAGAGTGTGTGCACATGCAGAAACCAGAAGAGGACTTCAAGTATCTTTCTCTTTTACACTCCACCTTTTTCTTTTCTTTAAAGCAGAGTCTCTCTTTGGACTTGGTGGTGCACACTTTTAATTTCAACACTTGAGAGGGGGCAGGCAGATCTCTGTGAGTGCAAGGCCAGCCTGGCCTACATATTGAGTTCAAGGCCAGCCAAGGCTACATAGTGAAACTCTATCTCAGAAGAAGGAGTAGGAGAAAGGGAAAGAAACTGAACCAGACGCTCTCCCATTTTGACTCGTCTGGCTAGGAAGCTCTCAGGATCCGCCCTAACTGCCAGAGTCACAGTGGTATAGTTGGTAGCTATGCCTGGCTTCTTCTGTAGGTGCTGGGGGCTACAACTCAGGTCCTTATGCTCATGTAGCAAGCAGTCCTACCCACTGAGCCTTCTCCCCATCTCCCCATCTTTGTGCCCACTCTGCTTCCTTTCTATTGTTGCTACTCTCATCTGAGCCTCCATTGTGTCTTGAGTTAGGAGAGCACTACAGTGATGCCCTTTTTTCTAAGTGCTCTTCGCCTAGATCCTGTCCTGTCTCTTGCATGTCTGTTCTCTACCTAGCAGCCAGCGGGACATTTAAAACTGGTCCAATTCTACCTCTTAGGCTGTGGCGGGGGGCGGGGGATAACTTGTTTGAGGTTAGCCTGAGTATATGATGAGATCCAAGAAAAAGAGACAAGGACAAAGAGACAGATAGACAAAGGAAGGAGGAGGAGAGAGGCAAGGAGAAATGGATGAAAAGGAAAAAGAACCTTCCAGAAGGACAAAACTGAAAAAAAAATCTAGATTATAAAAAGGAGAACAAACACATGGAATGGTGCCAGATGTCGTAAAACAAACAAAGAACAACAAAACCCTGTAATAGCCATAAGACAGTAGGGAAATGCTTTCAAATTTATAATGGACACAAGGGGTTTTTTTTCCACTGTGAAATGTGACACAACCAAACTGCTGCTCACAGGTGAGAGCACAGAATAGACAGGAAGAGAGAAACTCCACACAGCACAGCCGTACTTCACCTCCTGGGTAGCCACTCTGGAGTTCCTGACACGTCTACTATAAGCTCCTCCTGGGCTCTCTGCATACAGTGGCTCACTCTGTCCTTATAATAAGTCTGCAAGTGGGTGTCATCACGGAAAAGTTAAGACACCCCTCACAGCAGTCTGGGCTCTTACGCCTCACAACAGTGTTACTGAGAAGCACATGGGAAAGGTAGACTAGGCATCCAAAGGACACACTAAGGCTCAGCAGAGCTGTGCCCTGGTCACATGATCATAACAAGGGGCAGGTCTCTTCAGATGTGTTACCATATAACCATGGGAAGCCTGCAGAGATGTGAGCTGTTGTGTTGTGAATGGCTGCTGTCAAACGTTCCTCCACACAGCCTACATGCACATACATATCTCAATCTGGAAGACTGAGCTGACTCATCTCTGCTCAACACCTAGAAGGCTCTCAGTAAAAACAGATGTTTGTGGGGCTGGGGGGATGGCTCAGTGGATAAAGCACTGGGCATCCAACCATGAGCATTCTAGTTCAGATTCTAGAACCCATGTTAATTTTTAGTGTAAGTGGCAGCCCCCCCGCCCCCGTGACTCCAGGGCTCTGAAGGAAAAGACCAGTATTCTCTAGAGCGAGCTGACCAGACATACTAGTGGTGAAAATACATAAGGTGATAGAGGTACCACAGAGTTCCTGCGGGTATCAGCGTCACTGGGGAGGAGGGAGAGGAGAAGGCTTTGCTTGAGGTGCTGTATGTCTTTCACTATGGCAATGAGAACTTGTTGTTTTAAGATGTATTTAAGATTTTTATTTTATGTGTACAAATGTTTTGACTGCATGTATGCCATTGTACCATGTGCACGTGTGGTAGTCATGAGTTACAGACAGTTGTGAGCCACCATAGAGGTGTTGGGAACCATGCTTGAGTCCTCAGAAGAGCAACCAGTGTTCTTATCTGCTGAACTCTTTCCAGCACCTGAGCACTTGTCATTTATAGTCTAAAATTAAGCACTTAAAATGTATTTAAGGCTGACAAGATGGCTCCCACAAGTTGTTCTCTTACTACACACACACACACACACACACACACACACACACACACACACACACACACACAGAGAGAGAGAGAGAGAGAGAGAGAGAGAGATGGGCAGTCGGACAGACTAACTGACTGACTGACTGACTATAAAAACTAGAAAGTGTATTTAAATTTTCACCAAACATAAGGCTATTCAGATCGTGTAATTTCCCTATCCAGTAAGATTAATTACAACTTAGTAACAGAAGACTTCCAGTCCTCTGTGGCCTTCAAACCGTTTTTGATTGGCCCTTTGATGGCCACTTTGGTTTCATGTTGTTTGTGCTGTCTCCTGGTGATCTGTAGCCATGTGTCCTCTGCTGAGGGCTTCCTGCTCTTGTTTTTGCTGTTCCCTGTCCCCATTCACCTCACATGCATGGTCCTTTCTCTTCACTCAGATTTCAGCTTAGCCATTACCCTCTCAAAGACTTCCCTCAACACTCATGTGATCAGGGCTTCCACACACTGATGAGTAGAGGAGGAGAGGGGTAAATTGAATGGAGGATGGGTGTGGGTAAGATGGGTCGATGAGAGAGTGAATAGATGAGTGGGTGGGTAGGTAGAAGGGTAAATCCACGGACGGGTGGATAGACGGGTAGATGGGTGGATGGGTGCCTGGGTGGATGGGTAAGGGGATGGATATGAATGGATAGATTGATGGGTGAGTGGATGGATGGATGAGTGGGTGGGTGGGTGGATGGATAGATTGATGGGTGAGTGGATGGATGGATGGTTGGTTGATGGATGGATGAATGGGTAGGTGGGTGGATGAATGGATGGCTGTCACCCAGGTCAGTGACCCCTTTGGGGTTTGCATATCAGATATTTACATTAGAATTCATAACAGTAGCAAAATCACAGTTAAGAAGAAACAACAAGGGGTTGGGGATTTAGCTCAGTGGTAGAGCGCTTGCCTAGGAAGCACAAGGCCCTGGGTTCGGTCCCCAGCTCTGAAAAAAAGAACCAAAAAAAAAAAAAAAAGAAGAAGAAACAACAAAAATAACTGTGTGTCACCACAACATGAGGAAATGTATTAAAGGGTCATAGTATTAAGAACCACTGCCCTAGCTGCTTGGTTGGGTAGCAATGCTGACATACTGAGCACTCACCCAGTCCTGTTCTGAGCATGGTACACACAACCTCAGAGAGGACACATCATCAACCTACTGCAATTCTGTGAAGTGCTTCCATGTCTCAGGTTGACAGACGAGGGGGGCACTCAGAGAGGCTCTGTTGCTTGCCCCAAGGACACACAGCTGGAGAAGTCAGTATTCCACTAAGCATTGCTTTCTTAAGGTGTGGACACAAAGGACAGGAGGGAATCAGTGGAGGATGTGAAGGGCAAGAGACTCTTTTCTTGAGTCTTCTAATAGAATGTTCCAGTAGGGATCGGGGACAGCACCGATACTCAGATGTCTAATAGCGGCAGAGGTGGGGAATGGACCGGAACACCCAGAGACCCTGGAGGAGTCTGAAGGAATTCTGGGCTCATGCCTTAAGCAGAGTGCCATGATTGACCAGGAGTCATTGCTATACCTCTGCCTGAGATACAAAGAACCCACTTGGGACCTGAGCCAGGGAAACCCAGGCTTCCGTGAAGTGCTCACTCCATCTTCCTAGCCACATCCCCACATCTGATTTCAGGATATTTAGGCAACTACATGAAGGCAAAACCGAGGTGGCAAAACTCTTGAAGGAAATGCCAGTGACTCAAACATGAGACTAGGCCAAAGAGAAAGCAACCCTGACAGAGAAAGAGGCTCCAAGCCCCGCTGTGCTTGCGTAACCTGTGCCACTAGAGGGAGCCCTCCTCAAGCCCAGCGGGATTTCCGTCAGTCCTCCCACTGCTGCTGGAAGGGTGAATGGATATGGGGTCAATCGCTCAGACCTGGTTGTTAATCTGGGTGAGGGGAAATAAGGAAAACGTAGGAAGAGATAACATACGTTATCTGAACTTCACCCAGGGACGGTGTATTTCTTACACAAAAGAGGGCATTTGGAAGCTTTTCTAGCACTGGCGGATCTGAAAGAAGCCTGTGCCCTTGAGGTGGACCCTCCCGACAGGACACACTTCCAGGAAACTTATGCTGAGTGCCAGGTGAAGGTGCTCTCAAGGTCTGGCTTCCAAATAAAAAAGCCTTAACTGTGTGCCATCCCCCCATGACAGCCCTGGGTGTGGCCGTCAGCCATGAGCTGTGGCACTGAGCATTTCTCTGACCTTGAGTTTCCAGATGCAGGCATTGTGGAGAATCCCCTCTCCCAGTCTGGAACAAGGTGGCTATGCTTCATGGTTCATTTCAGGTGACCTGTTCCCTCCTCGCCAAGGTTCTGATCACTAAGAGTCTCTTCCCTCTCCCCTTAACTATCTAGAGGGCAAGGCTGGGTTTTGGGGTGGACAGTTGGGGCCAGACCTCTTCACTACCTCCATTAGACTGGAGGATTGGTGTCTGCTGAACAAGGGATGTTCAGAGGCTTTCAGTGGACCCAGGGTCATTCAACAAGGTGGAGTTGGGGGGCTGGAGAGATGGCGGTCATGATTGGAGGCCTTCTGGCATCTACTTAAAGAGATTTTTTTAAAAATTGCTAAGCCTTTTACCAACAGCATTACCAAGCCCCAAATCTCAGTAGTGGCACTAGTGAAAGGCAGTTAGCCACACAGTAAGGAAAGACTTACCAAAGTGGTTTTTGGATAAAGGAGGATAACAAAAGAGTGGAAGAGGTAGGACGAGTGGTCAGGAATGAGCACAGGCACAGGACAGATCACCTGGACCAGAATTCACTTGCCTGGTCAAGCATCCAGCTCTCTACCTGTCCTCACTTATTAAAAAGTCCCTAAGCTACCCAGGTCTAAGTCAGGTGGGGTCCCAGTGCTGAGACAGAAAGTAGACAGAAGTCCTCATCCCTACCTCAGAAGCTACTCACAAAGGAAAATTTAGTTTTCTTCAGTGGAGTCTCGCTAAGTGTACAAACCACATTTAAGGGCAGGTCACACGTATTCCCTGGGTGGAGGACCATGCCGAATGCCAACACAAATAACTCAATGGTGTTTTTGGAGTTTTGTCTTGTTTTTGTTTTTGTCTCACAATACCTTGGGCACTTTTTAAAAACAAACTTTATGGTTTGGTTTTGAATTTTCATGGAACTTCTCTGTGTGTGTGTGAATGTGTGTTTTATCTGTTTTTCTCTCTCTCTCTCTCTCTCCTCTCTCTCTCTCTCTCTCTTTCTTTCTTTCTCACTCTGAGACAGGATTTCTCTGTGTATCCCAGGCTGTCCTGGAGCTCACTCTGTATCCCAGGCTGTCCTGGAGCTCACTCTGTAGCCCAGGCTGACCTGGAGCTCACTCTGTAGCCCTGGCTGTCCTGGAGCTCGCTCTGTAGATTAGGCTTATATGTGTTTCTTGCCCTTTTTCTTTGGCTCTTTTTTTTTCTGTTTATTTTATCCTATTCTGGTTTGTTTTTGTTTTATCTTGTTTTATTTTTAAATGCCTGTCTGTTTTCTAATGAGAGAGAAAGAGAAGGTGTGGATTTGGGTGGTGGAGAGAATCTGAAGTGAGTTGGGGGAGGGGGAACCACAATAAGAATATATTGTATGAAAATAAATCTCTTTTTTAGAAAGTCTCCAAGGGGGGTTGGGGATTTAGCTCAGTGGTAGGGTGCTTGCCTAGCAAGCGCAAGGCCCTGGGTTCGGTCCCCAGCTCTGAAAAAAAAAAGAAAAAAAAAGTCTCCAAGGACCAGACAAGGTGAATGAGAAAGAAACTAAATTTGTCCCTGACACAGAAAGAGGCTCAAGGATCAGAGATCAGGCAGATGTTGTGGGATGCAGGGATGACGTAGCTGCCTGCATCTTACTCTCAGAATTCCAAGTAGCTCAGGAGTCTTTTCCTCGCTCCAGCCCCAGGGCATGCTGGGATGAGGGGTGGAGGACCATGTACTCACCGCTATGGCTGTCTCCATCACCACCAATCAAGGAATAGTAGTCATGCGTTTGACGTTGGTATAGTTCTGATTCATAAGTAACCAGCTCATCCGATGGCTGCTGAGAGAGAAAGGTGTCAGAGCCTGAGATCTCAAAAAGACTCCAGTGAGGTTTTCAGCTAAGTTTGAGGTCTGTGACCTTCTTTGACTGGGGCACCCGGGGGCTGCCCAGCCTTTGCTCAGAATCCAGAGTGCCCAGGGACACAGAGGGTAAGGTGGTGGTGGGAAGTTCAGGACAGTGTGCTAAGGCAGTGATGAGGTAGAGAGGTCAGAGGTCAGCAGAAACAGGCTGAAAAAGGGGTGTGTGCAGCCCCTTCCTCTCTTCTCTTAGGATCCACTGCATCGGTCCACACACCCACGCCTGTGGGAGCCTGTTGCCCTCTCCCATTCCCACCAACTGACCCTTCCCCCACATGTACAAATACTCCCTGTGACACACTTATACCCAAACCCGTGGGACTCACTCTCACATGTCCACCCGCTCACTCTTGGGTTCCTGTCTCTGTCTCACACACAGGCATGCTCACCCTCTGTGAGCCCCACAAATCTATACATCTACTCACACTCATAGACACCCACTGTGGGTACAGACACACACACACACACACACACACACACACACACACACACACGTGCGCACTCACATCCCAGTCATCAGTAAGGTTCACACAGCCTTTCAGAGACAACCACATCCTACTCTCCAGTGCTACATTGAACCCCTCTGCTACAGCCTGCCCCTGACTCCTCTCGCCCTGTTAGCCTCTGTCCATCTAGCCCCAGGCAGGCACAGTCCTACACGATGACTGTCATGTTTGACGATTTGTCTGTACGAAGGTCACCCAGGCAGGTTTTGGGGACCAAGAAACTATTCCTTCTGCCTCTTCCCTGCCCTGTCCTTGATGGGAGACTCCCTGCCACTGTTAATCTCTCTTCCCTCCTCCTGTTCTCTCCTTCTGCCTTTCTTCCCTCCTTTCTCCACCTTCTCTCTCCCTCTCCCTCAGCCTCCTCCATCTCCTCTCTCACTTGCTTGGGCACTGGGATATGCACGCCCAAGCCTTCCCATCAGTCACTGGGCTTCTCCCCACCCCCACAGAATGTGCCCAAGGATTGCACAATCGTTACTGTGGCCTTGCTTGGTGGCCCATCCACTCAAGAGACACTTGGGAAGACTTTTGAGGCTGGAGAGAGGGGCTAAGGAGCTGGTATAGGAGCTGGAGGTCTGCCCTGTGCCCATATCCGCAGGAAGAGAGGTCAAGGGTTGGGGACAGTGGCTTTAATTGAGGCAGAGTGGACTTCTGGGACAACCTCCATCACTTGTGCTTGCCCTAGCACCTTCTCTGTCCTAGGCGGGAGAAGGGGGTCAGGTTTGGCCTGCCTGTCTTCTATCCTGTGAAGAGGTCAGGAGCTGCCTTGCTTCCCTGGGTTTCCAGGCAGCACAACAGGCCTGCCCCTATTGCAGGTCATTGGCTATGATGTCAGGCCTCAGGTGCTACCGAGGGCTTGAAGGCTGGGTGGGGTAGAAAAGAGATCTGTCTCTACTTCAGGAAAGCTGAGTCAGGTGGGCAGGCCCTGCTCAGCCTTTCCTCGCTGCCCCAACACCTCCTAGGGTAGGAGAAATCAAGAGGGTCCTCTCTAAGGGATTCTGGGCTGCCAGTTGCCTAAAGCTGCAACTGTCACTGAAAACAGGAGGACCAGCAGGATCTACCTACCTGCTTGTGGCCCTATCCCTGCCCCACCTTAACTCCAGCCAGGTCCTCTTACTCCAGCCCCAATCTCCGTCCCATTCTGGACCCAGTCCATCCGTCACCCAACTTCTTATTGAGCTAAGTTCTAGCCACAAATCTAATTGCAGTGCTTCTGCTGTATGCTACAGCCTGGCCCCAAGAAGACCGTCTTGGTCATTGCCCCAGACTCTCAGGTCCATGTAGGCCCAAAGCCCAAACACTTGGATCAACAGCCATTCTTCTACGCCGGGCCACAAAAATGTTGGGGACCCAAGGGTGACTTAGAGTTCTAATAGCCTTTGTCTCAGGAGCCCACAGGTCATGAGCTGAAACCTCTCCTGTTGCCTCCAAAGGCTCCTCGGCCGGTCTCCAGATCTCCTCATCCATGGCCTCTCCGTAGCCGCGCTCGCCACCTTCACCCCAGTACCCTGCCCTAGAGCTCGGCCTGCCACTGAACCCATCTATAAATAGCTGTTCAGGCCCCACCGATCACAGCCCCACCATGGGGCCAGCCGGCAACCCTCAGCCCGCCAGGGCATGCTCTAAGGAAGCCAATGGCCCCTCGCTGGGTCTCAGACCAGCAGCTCCAGGGAGGAAACACCAACTTCCCACTGATAGGGAGCCCCGGAGGGCAGCCGGTGGGCTGGTGGGTCAGTGGGCAGATGGTCACACATCCCAAGGCCCGAGGCTGGGCTGGTAGCGAAGCCCCAGTACTCACAGGGGCGACGAGGGGAAACCCTTCCATTTTGCACGCCTGTAACATCCAGCTGAGCTCCAGGTTGGTCAGATCCCCTGCTTCGGTGGGGATCAATGCGGATCCCCCTCAGGACCAGGTGCCCCGTCGGGGGGGCTGGACGGTCGTGGGTCAGACGCAGGGCTCAGGCCTGCCCCCTGAGCTACAGGAGCCCTGGGTGAGCCCCCTCCCTTGACATTGCAGGGCCAGCACAAGTTCCTGATTTTATCGAAGGGCCTGCCACTGGGAGATAGTCCCCTTGGGGTGACATCACCGCCCCAGCCCGTTTGCATAAATCTCTTGCGCTACAGGAAGTCTCTGGCCGGCTGAGGCAGGTGGTTCTCAAAGGGCAGCCCTGGGAAGCCAGGGGGCCAGGCCCCCTGCCCAGAGGAAACTGGTGCTGGGAGGGAGAAAGTCTAGCACTACCACGGAAGGCTTCTACTGCTCTGGCCCGCTAGGCCTTGCTGAGGCTGTCCACTCTTCTTTTAGCCTAATAATGCCGATTTCTTCTCAGACCCCTATGGTGGCCAAGAGCCACCCCTTTGGGGGGAGTCAGAATAGTGATAGTGTGGGTTCCTAATTTCTAAGGTGAATTTGGCAGGTGGAGGACTTTGGTCCCAAGGCTGCCAGTCTTGGCTCTTTCTGTAGGCCCTGCAGTATCAGCTAGATGGCCCTAAACCGGTTAGGGCCGACAGTAGACATTGGGTCTTGCATATTGTATCTCTTTCTGGCCCCTCAAATGGGCTTCCCTTCCAATTGGTAAGGATCATGGCTTTTTATACTAAGTACCACAGATAGTGTTAGATCCCTAAGGGCACCTCAGATTTCCCAGTTTCTCCACCCCGTGAATGTTACTATGTAGACATCCTAGTTTATAAACCTTCCTGCACGTTTCTCCTTTCCTCTGTTCTCCTATCCTTATCTCTTTCTGATTCTCTGCTCATCACTCCTGCCGTCTCAGCAGTCATCCCTCTACACATCTATCTGTTCATCCAACTGCTCACCTCTCAACTGTCAGTCAATTCATCCCCTCACCCTTGTGTTTAGCGACATGCTCCTACAGCCACCTGTCTGTCCATCTGCTAACAGTTTATATTTTTATTTCTTTATCCACTATATAATCTCCTGTCAATCTGGTCATCTGTCAATCTGTCCATCCACCCATCCATCCATTATTTATCTATGCATACATTCTTGCACCCACAGATCCATCTATTCACTTAATCTATATATCTATTCATTCATTAGTCTGCCTATACCTATCCATCTCCCTGTCTACTCACCTACTTATCCATCTAACTCCTAAGCTACTTTTCCATCCATCCATCCATCCATCCATCTATCCATCAGTCTGTCTACCCATCCACTCATCCATCCACCCACTCATGAATTTATATACTATCTAGCTATCATTTTTCCATTCGCCACCTATTAATCAAACCTATTTACATATTACATATCCATCCATCCATCCATCCATCCATCCATCTGTCCATCTGTTCATATATACATGCATGCATGCATGTTTCTTCCCAATGTTAACCAAGTTCTATGCTGAGTTCTGGGGAAAATGAAAAGGTCTCCTGCCCTGCAGTCTGGAGAGTAAAACAATCGTCCTGTTCCTCCACACACACCTGTCCCCCTCTTCCCACACCTCTAGTGAGTTTACTCTGTTGAGAGAGGATGCTTTTGTTTCGTTTCGTTTTTGTCTTTTTGAGACAGGGTTTCTCTGTGTAGCCTTGGCTGTCCTGGAACTCACTCTGTACCTGCCTTTGCCTCCCGAGTGCTGGGCTTAAAGGTGTGTGCCACCACCCCCTTGGCTAGGGAGGTCTTCTTGATTAATCAACTTCCTCCTGTGTATACTTTAACCTCTTGCTAAAGGTTAAAGTATATGTAAAATATATACATAAATGTAAAACTTGCCTGACCCTCCATACACCCAGTAGTTTCTTACTGCCAACAATGTCACCTCCACCTCCATCCTCTTCTCTTGTAGACACACTTGGGAGTCCCCAGAGGGTCAGGCCCCTCCCTGAGATGAGGGTAGATACAAGCCTGCTCTATACCAGCAGCTGTAGTTCCTCATGCCTCCATCAAACAGGCTCCAGGTGACTCTGTTACAGGGAAGAATGGGCTGGGATGTGAGAACCAGGCCCTGATTGTTATTTCAGTCATTAATTCCTTGCTTTGGATTGTTTTAGTAAGGTCTCGCTTGTGGTATCCCAGGCTAGCCTGCGACTTGCTGTGTAGACCGAGCTGTCATCAGATCGTATTTACCCTCTCACATTTACCTCGACAGAGCTGGAGTCCCAGGAGTGAGCCCATGCCAAGCCCTAAATTCTTCCCTCCTTCCTTTCTCCCTTCACTCCCTCCCTCACCCCACCTTGCTTTTGTTAGGATCTCTAGCTCAGACTGTCCCTGCACTTTTTTATGTAGCTGAGAATGACTTTGATCGTTTGATCCCCCTGCCTCCACCTTCAAAGTAGCAAAGATGTGGGCCGCCACATCCAATTGCTAGTTTATGTGGTGCTGGTGATTGAACTTGGGCCTCTCATCCCCAGACCCTAGCTTGTTCTCTTTGTGAACATGTTTATCCATTTCCTCATCCCTCCAGCTACAAACATTTCCCTTGGTGATTTCTCTGTGCTGGACCTAAAGGTAGACAAACACGAATGAGACCTGCACAGACCTCAGGAGTTCACAGGCCCGTAAGAGAGATGTGCAGACAGACTGTGGGGCTTCACGGAAACAGTGCAAGAGAGAGCGGTAGCAGGTACAAGTCATCTGATCAAGGCCACACAAAGGACACCCTGGGAGTACCGTGCAAGGGATATCACAAAAGGCAGGCCTGGCTGAGGAGGCAGTCTGAGCGGAGGTAGGGAGTCAGAGAAGAACCTGGAGCAGTAAGCTGCCATCACTGTGGCTACAAGAAAGGCATAGGAAGAGGGCAAACCTTTACTGCTAAGCCCAGGAGCCTGGGCCAAAAATAACACCATCAATGGAGTTTTGTTGGTTCTAAGCAGGGAGTGTGAGATTTTGTCTTATGTTCACAGACCAGGTAGGCTTTGTCCCCAAGGCATAAGATTCAAGGGCCTCCAGGAAAATAATTGTCCCATTGTTCTATGTCTGCCCAATGGCAGCTCATAAAAGAGCCAGGGTGTCCAGAAAGATGACAGAGAGATTTGCGGCTCTTGCAGAAGACCTATGCTCCACTCCCAGTACCCACACGGTGGCTCACAGCTGTCTGTAACTCCAGTCCCAGGAGAGCCAATGTCCTCTTTCGGCACATGTGTGCTGCACATACTTAGGTAAAAGTCACTTGTCCGCATAAAATAAATAATTCTCAAGTTTTTTCTTTCTTTCTTTCTTTTTTTTTTGTTTTTGTTTGTTTGTTTTTTGTTTTTCAGAAAGAGTTTTCTCTGTGTAGCCCTGACTGTCCTGAAACTCACTCTGGAGACCAGGTTGTGCTTAGTGTCCTGAGTTCAATCCCTAGTACAAAATAGACCTGGGCAGTTGGGGAGGGGTTCCCGTGTGCAGAACACAAGGAAATATAAGACTAAACTCTCTAGAATGTGTGAACTAAGGCCCACCCTCTGGATAACAGTGTCCTATGGTTGAGCACACTGGAGCTCCAATAGGCCTCCAAGGCCTCTTCCCCTCTCACCTCGAGAGACCTGCTGTTATTAAAATCCCAGAATCCTAGACTCTAAGGAAGCCCAAGTCAAACCTTGTGCCTCACAGAGGGGACCCAGGGCACAGAAAGGCTCCTAGCCTGACCCCGGTCACTAAGAGAAACACCTGAGACTGTGGTGGTGCTGAGCTAAAGGCACCTTCCTAAGATGCTTGCAGCTTGCAGTGAGTTTCATCCTCTGTGGGGTATTGGTGCCATGATAGTTTCAAATCGTGAGCAATAGAGGAAGTCTGCTAATGCTAACCCAAGTTAGCATCACTTTTTAAAAGACGCTTGGATGCAGTAAGAGCTCAGTTGGTTGAGTGCTCACTTGCAAGGGTGAGGACCTGAGTGCAATCCCAGCTCCTACATAAAAAGCAGGGAATGGTGGTGTACTTTATAAACTCAGTACTGAAGAGGTAGAGACTGGAGGGATCATCCTAGCCAAATCAGTGAGTTCAAGCCACGTGAGGAAACCTGTCTCAAAAATCAATGTCCTAAGAAACGGTAGAGGTTGGTAAAAGAGGTTGACTGTTTGCCTCTACATACATGGATGCATACATATATGAGTGCACACACACACACACATACACACACACACACACACACACACACACACACACATACACATATACACGGACAGACATGCACAAGCACACACACATACACATGACAGAGAAAACTGTTGGTTTAGGGGTCTGGGGTCTCTTACCAAGCTGGATGTATCCTTGTGATCGCATGGGACGAAGACAGCAACCTAATAAACCAAGGCCTATCAGATCTATGAAGCAGACAGGGTCACACACCCTATGGATAGAAGAGTGGGTTCAGGTTTCCCAGCAGGAAGAGGGGCTCTGATACTCCAGGAAGGGAAAATACAAAAGCCAAAGGAGAGAGGAGAAGCTGGCAACAGGCACCTTAGGGAAGGAGGGAAGGGAGTGGGGGAGAAGAGGGGACACAGAGGAACAAAGGAATGTGGGGCCTCAGAGAACTGGTGGTCAGGAGGTGAGCAGATCTCAGAGAAGGGAGTACACCCCAGCCTCCTTCCTTTCCAGAAGAGAGTGTCCTGGGCTTTCTGGAGGTCACCAGATGCCTCTTGCTGGACAGTGCTTTTGACTCACTCTTGTTGGCAGGAAATTGATTTGGAACCAAAATTATTGGGGCCTCAGGGAACAGAAGAGAAAAACAAAGTTTTAAATTATTTTTATTGTTGAGTTGATGATGTAAACATATGGTGTGTGTGTGTGTGTGTGTGTGTGTGTGTGTGTGTGTGTGTGATCTGCACATGAGTACGAGTTCCCCCAGTCATCAGAAGATGTCAGATCCTCTAGAGCTGGCGTTACAGGCACTTGTGAGCCACCTGATGTGGGTGCTGGGAACTGAATCTTTGTCCTCTGCAAGAGTAATAAACTGCCTTAACCACTAAGCCATCTCTCCAGCCCTATACATGCATCTCCTACCCAGAGACTGGGTTTCTCTGGGAAGCCCTGCTGTCCTGAAACTCCCTCTTTAGACCAGGCTGGCCTCCATCTCAGAGATCAACCTACCTCTGCCTCCTGAGTGCTGGAACTAAAGGCAAACACCATGGCCTTATATACATGCGTTCTGAAGTTAAAACACGTTGTGTTTTTGTTGTGTTTGATGGGGCAGCTATGTGTCCCATAGCCCAAGTGTGGAGGTCGGAGGACAACCCTGTGGAATCGGTTCTCTTCTACTGTGTGCGTTCCGAGGACTGAATCCCCTCATCTGCTGAGCCTGTTGGCCACCCTTACTAAATGCATTTCTAACTTTAAGCATTTCCAACTTGATTATTTTACCAGGATGTAACATGGTAATACAAGACAAAAATGTAGTTTGTTAAAAAAACAAAAACAGGTCAAGTGAGATATCGCAGTGGTAAAGGTCACCAACGTTGACAACCTAACTTAGATGCCTGGGACGCACCTGGTGGACGGTGCGAACTGATTCACAAATGAGAGCTCCTCTCACCTCCGCACATGTGCATAGCTCGCATGCACGCCCTCACCGCAGGCCACGATGCACACACACTAAATACATATAAAAAACGTATTTATTTTATTGAGATAGTGTCTTGTGATGGTTATCCCCAAATTCCTGGGCTCGAGTGACCCTCAATCTCATAAGTAGCAAGGACTACAGCTGAAGATGTACCCCAGTGTTTAGAGTGCTTCCCTAACAAGCGCAAGGCCACGAGTTTGATTCCCAGGTACTGAAAAACAGAAAAGAACAAACCCAGCAGCGAGGCACTGAATGTGTGTCTCCCCGTCCGGCTGTGTATCTGCAGACCATGGGACACCATTCATAAAACAGAGTACAGAACATACGTAGGGGCGGCGAAAAATAACTGTGGGGTTAACACCTGGGACATAATTACCCGGGCGAAGACATGAACATCAGGTCTGGGAATGGAGCTGTTAAAGAAAGCCAGGAGAGAGAAGCCCAGGTTGAAGCAAGCCCTAGGTGCCCTCCCCTCATTTCCTTCTAGAAGGAACTGTACCCTAACTTTATTTCCTTGATTTTTCTTTCTGTCTTGCACTGAGGCTGAACCCAGGGCCTCACATAAGGCAGGCAAGTGCTCTACCACTGAGTTGTATCTTCCTGGCTTCCCTTTACAGTTTAATATGAAACAAAATGTCACTGAATTGCCCAGCAGGTCTGGAACTTCCTGCCCACCCCCAGACACACACTCATCTCATTTTCTCCAGAAGCTGGGATTCCCAGCCTGTCCCTCAGTCCTGCTTCTTTGTGGTACTGGGGATTGAAATAAAGGTCTCGCGAGTACCGGCCAAGACTCAGCTACAGCCCTGTCTGCTCTTCCTTATAAACGTGTCTAGATGTACATTCTAGTTCTTCGCTTTTATTTATTTAATGTACTCGCTTACTTACAATTGACCCATGCCGGTCTGGTTAGCCTGGAACTCCCTCTCTAACCTAGACTGGCTTTCTAATTTATTTTCATAACAGAAAATGATAGAGGAAACTTGCAGGAACTTGGGTATCGCCCCTGTGGCCCGTGTGGATGCATGTTGCTGTGGTTCTTGTCGTTGCTGGATAGTGTCTCGTGGTCACGGTTTCTATAACCAGGTCCTTATCGATCTGGGTTATTCTTTCTTTATTCTTTTTTTTTTTTTTCTGGCCTTGAACTTACAGGTCTTCTGTTTCTGCTTCCCGGATGCCACGGTCAGAGGCTCGTACAGCTCTGTTCAGCCATCTTTCTCTGCTCTAACTGGGACTGCTGTTGATAAAATACATTAGTTTATATGCATGCAGGGATATGTCTAGCAAAAATGCCTAATGCTTGAATTACAAGGTCAAAGGGCAGTGCGTTTTTTAATTCTGAGAGATGATAGACAGATAGCCGTTGCCCTATCTCCCTCAACTAAATTGCACCTATTTTTTTTTTTTTTTTTTTTTTTTGGAGCTGGGGACTGAACCCAGGGCCTTGTGCTTGTTAGGCAAGCGTTCTACCACTGAGCTAAATCCCCAACCCCTAAATTGCACCTATTTATCCTTCTGTTCACAGCACACATGATGGCGCCGATACCCCCCCCCCCTCAACACTGGACAAGAGGCTGGCCTGAGAGTGAGTGACAGGGAGATCGGGCAGCCTGGTGGTTGTGTATCCCTTTGTCCCCTCTGGGCTGTTGCTGATGGGGGTGGGCAGGGTGTTAATGCAATCGCAGAGTAGGCTGGCAACTGGAAACAGACAGGAGTCCTGAAATTACAGACCCTCAACCTCCGTAGCCTGTCACTTCAGCCCAAAGGACTGAGAGGTAAGAGCACTCCTCTTCCTAAGCACAGAACCCCAGGAGCTGTGGCAAGATGCGTGTGAAAACACAGACCTCCCCATCAAGGGCTGGGAAAGTTGACCATAAAGAGCCGAGCCCGTGTACTGAAATGGCCGTCTTGCAACTTCCTCTCATGGTTGAGACACTGAGAGAGGCTCCTGGGGCCCCAGCCTGTGTTACTTGGGCCTCTCAGCTCCACAAGTTTTGGTCACAGCACTGGGTTGGCTCTTGAGAGCATTAAGATAGTCAAAAATATTTACTTGGGTTCTCTAGCTGCCAGGTGACCAGAAGAGGCGGGAATCTTCCTGCCCACACAGCAGGGACAAAGAGATGACAAACTGTAGATGTGTGGTGGCTTCCAGGGCCTGTTAGAAGCAAAGTGGCCACAGAGAAAAAGATCATGCATCTGGGAAAGGGGGCTCCCATGCTGGAAGTTTGATGTATTGCAGGAGTCAAGCAGGGCAGAGGGGTAGATTTGAGCAAGCCCTGGACACAGGTGAGGGAATGAGTGCACGGGGTTCCCGAGAGACATGTTCCAAGCACTGGAGCCACCCAGTGTCAACACTAGACCATCAGATGTGGGAACAGCCAAAGAGCCCTAAGAGCAGACCCAGAGGGGAGGTCAAACAGGGCTGGGAGCTGGAGTTTGGGCTTGACTCTGATTGTGGGTACAGTGGTGGGCAAGTACAGTCTTGCTCAACGAAATCTGAAGTCACCTCCATTATCATCCCCTGGTAGCAGGCAACTGAGGCTCTGAAGAGGTTTTACATCTTTCGGAATTACTCAGCCAAGCCAGAACAGAAAAGGCAGGAGAAAAAGCCTCCCACGAGTGCTTTCCGAGCACTGTGGGCAGTTGGCATTTATTAAGGCTCTACTCTAGCTCCTCCGGCCTCCCTGTGGTTCCATGAGGCAGGACTTAGCAGTCCTATTTTGCAGGTGAGAGATTGAGGTCAGAGAGGTGAGGGTCATGCAGTGGGCACACACGTGGCTGGGGATAGGGGTGGGGGCAGAGGTGCCCGCAGCTCTGAGTGCCCTAAGGCCTGGACTTCTGCAGCTGTCCCACCTCTTGGCTTCTTGTGTCTCTCCCTACCTGCAAGTCTTCCTTAGCTCTTGCCTGTGCAGAACTGAAGCTCACACCTTGGAGGCCTGAGTTGGAGCCTCCTACCCTGGGAGCCTAGCTAGCCCTACCCCCATGCCAACCAGAAGACACTACTCAACATTCCCAGAACCTCTTTCTCAATCTCCCACAGGCCTTGCTCACAGGCTCTCGCCCTCTTCCACACCCAACTGGACACTCCTCCACATGCCGTTTTTTTTTTTCAGTTTGCCCTGTCTTTCCCAAGCCTTGCCTCAGTTTCTCCTCCTGTTCTATTCCAGTTCCTGGTCCCATATGCCCCAGTACCAGTGACCAAGAGATATGAATCTCCAGATCAAGCCACACTCCCCCGAATCTTTTTGTACCCCGTCTCCTGCTGACCAGGCCTGCAGATGCAAGTGCTCACCTCCTGGCCACATCACTCAGTCTCTGGCACCTCAAACCCACCGCCACCCACAGCGACTTCCGTCTGCTCACCACGGGCAGCACCACACCCCCAGCTTGCTCACCGAGGACAAGAGCTGCTTCCCCACTCAGGCCCCCTCCTCTACGGAGCCCCCTGTACCATCCCATCTCTAAGCTCCACGGAATCCCCCCACCCCACCCCTCGCCTCCCCATGGATTGGCTGTGTAGCCTTCTGAGTGCCTTCCCGTCTCCAGAGCTTGGTCTCAGCTCTACGGAGAGACGTCAACAAGAACCACTTCCTAGCCCTGTTTCCAGGAGTAAAAGGCTACTCAGCGTGGGCTTCTTTGTCTTCTGCCTACGCTTTCTGAAGCCTGCAGTGTGACTCCCATCCCTATGCATGGCTGAGCCCACTTCCAGGGACCTCAGGCTCTTTGTCCCCAGATGGGAGCAATAACAGAAGATACCTCTGGGAATGGAGGTGGGGATTTCTCTAGGCTAATGAAGGCCGTAGGCACTGAGTCTGTGGGACACGCATGCCTGGCTTCTCAATCTGGGGAAGAAGACTTAGTCCTGTCCCCAGAGCTCAGCATCTTGCTTAGTCCTCAATCCCCCAAGAGCTCCGAGAAACGGAGCCACGGAATTGGAAAAGAAGAGCTGGGAACACCTCTCTCTGTTTAGGTCCCCACCAACCTAAAGGTGGTGTCCATGAACCTCTGCTCTAAGAGAGAGCTAGCCCGGAGGGCCTGGTCTAGAGCAGGGACCAGGATCAGAGGAGTGGGTCCTTTAAAAAGAGGGAAAACTAAGAAAGAGCTCATGTGGGCCCAGCACACTTGTCTTTTCAGTAAGACCAAGGGCAGCCATTGCTTCTGCTTTATAGATAAGCAATGGGCTCATTTCAGGCCACACAGGTAGAAAGGGGCAGGTTTGCCTCCCATCCAATATCTTGTTATCTGGGAAGCTGCCTGAGGGTACATGTTTGGGGGTTTTGTGACAGGGTGAATGGGGGGTGCTAAGTGGAGTTTCTGAGCTCAACTTCCACTCTATGGGGCCTAAGGTCAGTGTGCAGCTACTCAGGCCTCCCGGCTTGGGTGGGAATCAGCCCGGTATGCTGGACCTGCAAGGAGTTAACTTAGTGAGGGGCCTGAGTGAATCAGACACTCCGCAGGCTACAATGGAAATTCCCTGTGCATGGTGTGTGGTCACCCAGAAAAGGGAAACGGTGCTTTTCAGAGCAGAGGACAAAGGGGGCTGGAGCCTGGGAGCAGACGCCTGCCCGGGTGGGGCTGGCAAGGGTGCGAACAAGGAGACCTGGCCTCTGGCTCTGTTCAGGCTCTGGAAAGAGGAGGGCGGTGAGGAGCTGACATACATTCTAGGATGCGTCTGAGGGCCTTGGTAGGTTGGTAAGGGATCCAGCAAAGTCAAGAGCGAGGAGAGACACCCAGACTGTGAGAACCACTGAAGCTGAGGCATGGGCATGTGACTTAGGGTGGAGATCCCACCCTCCTTACTTTCCTGTCAGGCATGGGTCATCTCAAGTAACCCCTCTCCTGTACCTCCTTTGCCCATCCCAAACAACCGTCACCGCTCCTCTGTTCCTCCCACGGCCTTCTCTTGATGTTCTTGGGGTTTTGTAGCTCGTCTGCCCATTGGATTATAGGTTCCTGGGGTCAAAGGATAAGTCTCAGCTGTAGAGACACTGGGCACCTGACACCGGGCTGGCATGCATACTAACTAAGTGTTTGTGAGGATTCAGAGAGGACAAGTAGGCCTCAGTCAGCTGTCTGTGGACCAAGCAAATTCAGTCTAGTGCCTTCCTCAGCCAGGACATGGCAAGAAAGGAGGACTGGGTGAGCGGAGAAGGCCGGTGGAACCGGGCATGAGTAATGTACGAGCCAGGGAAGGTGACCAGCTCCGTGCACGAAGGCCGGCTTTCTCCTCGGGACATCTCTCTGTGTTCTTGTTGCATCTGGGAAACATCTATCCTGCGAAGAGGGAGACTAAGGAGTGGAGCGGGGCAGGCAGAGGAGAGGCCATATGCATTGAGATGCTTTTGAGCAGTGCACCCTTGGATGCATGGCTTCCTCCGTGGCCTCTGTTTCCACTTTATGATAGATAAGGAGATTGTTTTGTTTCCAAGACAAATAGATGACTGTGTGCTTTAAGCGGCTGTATCCATGTGGGGAGGCTGTCTACCCTCAGTAGAGGTTTTCCTTGTTGTTTTTGAACCAAAGTCTCATGTAGTCCAGGGTAGCCTTGGATGCGGTTCTTGCTAGAGACAACCTTGGGCTTCTGATCCTCTTGCTCCGTGTGCCCCATGACTGTTCATATAGTTCTGAGGACCAAGCTCACGGCTTTGCGCTAGACAAGAGCACTACCCACTGAGCTACATTCCCAGCCTCAAAGTAATGGGTTTATGTTGTCAATCATTTGTCTTTTTTGAAGTACTAGTTCCTAGGCAGTGCTGGGCTGTGGTCTTACTTATCTCAACTCAAGTCTGGACCGCACAAACGCCTGTGCCCCTCACGAGCCTGATCTGACAAGGGGCTGAAATCCAATTTGAATAGAGTGATGGCAAGGGCTTCTTGTCAGAAAGCATGGCTTGTGAGGGCCCCAGGGACTCCAGTACCACCCAAGCCTGCAAGATCTCTTGACCCTTACTTGTCCATTGTAAAGGTTAGGAGCGGCCAGAGAAGCCGCCCTTGGGTGGAGGCCAGAAGCACTGTGGCGGCCATTGAGGTTGGAGCCTTTCCAGGCATGAAAGGGAACTGAGAACTGTGGGAATGTGTTTGTGCAGCCCAGGGTGAGCTGAGGTTGATGGGAAGGAATGGTTCCAAGAGCTCTGATTGTTGGGGTCCTGGAATGAAAGGATGGTGACCCCCAGAAACGTCCTGTGGGAGTTAGAGGTCACTGTGAGGTGCTTGCAGGTAATCTAGAGCTGACCAGGCAGTGGGAGGTTGGGGAGCTATGTGGGGAAGGAAAGAGGAAGCCATGGGGAGAGGGGGCTGGGCCAGTGGGGATGGATGGGAGTGGGGGCTGGGGACCTGGAGCCACTTTGGCCACAGCCACTTCACTTCTCCCGGTTTCGGTTTGTAAATAGCTGCCCGTCTGGCTCTGTGCAGGCGGAATGTGCCCTGTCCCTCTGTGACCTGTGTCCAGGGAGGCTGGGGTCTGAGGGGCAGGCAGATGCTTAGGCCTGAGACTCGAGGCTCACCCTCAGCTTTCGGTCTGAGTGGGTGGGTTCTGACGAGCCCAGCACTGGGCAGCCCAGTGGTCACTGAGGTAATGCAGCTGGCCTGGAGGAGCTACAGAACTTGATGACCTGGCCAGATGGCGCTTATTTATAACTGGGCCTCCGTGGCCGGGACAGCTGCTTTGTCGCCAACTCAGCACTCAGGCAGGCCCAGGGCCTGGCCTGTAGAGGCCAGGCTGGTCCAATGGCCCCTTAGCCTGAGTCTCAGGGCCAGAGGATCCTGAAGTTTCAACTGGGTCCCTCTTCTGTGACTAGGAAATCTTAGGATTAGAAGGGAACTTCCTGTGAGGCACGCATCTCAAAGCATCCTAGACCAACAGAGTAGTTAGCTAACTCAGTCCACAAATTGGTCAGTGGCCAGGGACTTGACCCTCAGCCTCATTCAGAGGTCCTCTGCAAATCCCTCACAAAGTCATTCTCTCCAGTTCTCGGAATACCAGCCCAGAAGCAAAACAGCTTTGGGAAGAGGCGATGTCAAACCTCAAGGCCTGCCCCTAATGGCAACACCCCATCTCAGCCCAGCAAGCAGGCTGACAGATGGGGCCGGAAAGGGTCTCTCCCAAGGCTCTTGGGTCATGCATATACCATATGGGACTCCATGCCCCTGGGAGAGGGGAGCCCTGCATCTGACCACTAGTCTTCTGAGGAAGGATGTTGGGGCTGTCAAACACCTTTCCAGCATCTGCAGGGATAAAAGTGTCCCTTTTGGGTCAACTACACACCCACTATTGTTCCACCAACACCAGGACTTACTTGGTTCTGGTAGGACCCACCTGCCTTACATTCTTCTTGTCTCTACGATTTTCCCTTCTGCCAAGGTCTATGCCCAGCTCTACCTCTGGAGGGCTCAGCTTCAGTGCTGTCCCCAAAGCTGTGAATGTTGGGACTAGGGCCATGTGGGTTACAGATTTTACATCATGGCTACCATGACACAAAACCAGAAACCAAGGGCTGGAGCATGGGAGAGGCAGACAGTGGCTTTTAGAGACACAACCAAACCCAGAACCATGTGTCCTAGCACTGTAGCTGCTGACCTCCTGGGCTCTCAGGAACCCATTCATGCCTGACCTTTCCCTTGGCTGAGCTAAGACTAGGACTCCTGCTCACCCACTGTCCAGATCTTAAGTCTGAGGGTGGTGGGCCCCTCACTCCCTTCTGGGCAGGGTCAGAGTGCCCAGCCTGGAGCCGCCCTGGCTGCAGCTGCCCCTGTTTCCACATCGGCAGCAGCAAGGCCGGTGCCTGAGAAAACAGGAAGCGCCCAGTCACCACAGGAAGCATGTGTGCACTGCCTCCCCACCCCCTGCCCATTGCAAAACGCCAACAGCCCCATTACCACAGGCACCACACAGGGCCTGGGAGAAACGCTCCTGCCACCAAGCCTGCAGAGGAGCAGACAGACCCTGGCTTTCATGTGCAGGGGTTAGGCTGACGTCCCGTTGTGACCTAGAGGAACCTCAAGTTTTCTGGGCCCTCGGACCTCAGGCCATTTTTCTTCAAGGTTCTCAGTCTACTACCCAAACTGGCCTGAACCAGGCCTATTGTAGCTATACTTAAATCAGATTTTGGAATCAGGGGTCATAGACAGCCCATGTCTTAGATACAGTATTTGCCTCTTGGAGACGCCTGGTCTTCAGACCCCTAGCCAGGCTCTATTTCTGAGCCTTACCAAGGTTGTTAGCCTTGAGCCTGCTATCCCCACTACTCCAGATAGCCTGCAGCTGTCAAATCTATACCTACTTCACCCTCTGTCCAGAAAATACTTTGCCCACCCTGAGGTGGCCTGCTTTGAAGAGGCCATGGCCCCTCCCATCCTACCCTGCCTACCCCACTCACCTCTCATTCCTGGTCCCCATGCCCTGCCCTTGGAAAGAGATGGTAGTCCAGTAAGGCTGAATCCTGGGGCCTGGGGAGGCCTGTGTTCCTCCAACCCCGGGGTACAGCAAGGAAAAGAGAAGAGAGCAGAGCATTTCATGGCTATAATAAATCAAAGGGGGAAGTCGGAGCAGGAGAAATAACAAACTTCCCTAGCCTGGGTACGGGGACCTGCCAGGCAGCAGCTTGGGGCACCCATAGCCTTCCCTCCTTCCTCCTGCCTCTCCAGCCAGCGTCCAGATCTCTTCTGAAGCCTTGGCACCTCACCTACCCAAAGCCTCCTCCCCAACAACCCTCTTCATTGATCTCTGGGGCTAGGCACCCCTGACTAGGAAACTTGGGCCCAAATTTCCTCCTAAGAGGTATAAAAATCCCCAGGCTGTGTGCCAGTCCTTGGAGGGTGGGTGTCAGGCCGCATAGCAAAAGGTCATGCAGATGGGTGGCAGACCAAGGGCCTCATGGAGCAAAGTGAGGTGGAGCAAACTGCAAACAAGATTCTTGGGGCTGAATGGACAAACGCCCGTGAGAGAAGATGGCCAAGGCTGGGGCCAGAGGCAGAGCTGGCCCTGTGCTGTGACAGCAGCCAGGCCTTTGCCTTGGCCCTTCTCTTTTTCTTGCTCTTCTCTCAGCTCTCAATTCCCCAGGGTCCCTGGGGTCCAAGGTATAGACACAGAATGTACACAGCCATAGGAGGTAGCCGTGGTATGGGTCTCTGGGGTGCCCACTTAGGCAAAAGGTTAAAAAGGGAGGTTCTACTAAAATAGGGAACCTTTCCACATTATGAAGCTAGGCAGTAGGCATACACACCTTTAATTCCCGCATTCTGGAGGCATGGGCAGTTGAATCTCTGAGTCTGAGACCAGCCAGGTCTATAGAATGAATTCCTGGACAGCCAGGGCTACACAAAGAAAGTCCTGTCTCAAAAACAAACAACAACAAAAAAAGCTATGAATAGTAAGATAAGGAATTCTTATCTTAGCCTTTTCCTCTGCTACATCTCTGCTATTGGGGTACGGGCAAGGGGACACCAGGTGCCTCTACTGAAGGCCCTCTGATGGGAACGCACACTTACTCCAGTTCTCTGCTCTTACTGTGAGCCACTTCTCCTCGGGCCCCAGCGTCACAGTGCCATCTAGACGGCTGCCCCCGTGAAACTCTTAGGAGAGAGTGGTGG
The DNA here is from genome assembly GCF_021556685.1 of Rattus norvegicus. Taxonomy (NCBI): domain Eukaryota; kingdom Metazoa; phylum Chordata; class Mammalia; order Rodentia; family Muridae; genus Rattus; species Rattus norvegicus. The sequence goes on along the minus strand of NC_141536.1, from coordinate 76,378,383 downwards.
GAACTGACATTCTTTGGTGCCTTAGTTTCCTCAGCAATAAAACAAGATTACACCGTCTCTCTAGCAACCTTGTCAGCCAAAAAGATCATGGGATGTGCACTGTGAATGACCCTTGAGAAGTGACCTCCCTGAGCCTGGGGGAAAGGGGGGGATGCTTCTTTCAAACATTTGCAATGAGGAATAAACAAGGTTTGGAGTGTGGCCTCAAGTCATCCTGGGGCCACCGTCATACCACAGTCTCCTTCCTGCCTCCTCCCAGAAATCTCCACTTCCTCCCCACACACCTGGCTGACTTAGGTGAGAAGCTTGGCTCCCCATTCTTCCCTGAGCACCCCAGAGCCTCTGGCCTTGCTCTGACCTTTCCTGGTTTGGGAGAATGCCAGAGCCAGGCTTCTCAACCCTCAACCAAGGGGCTCCCCCTTAAAATCAGAGACCTCAAAGGCCTACGCTTCTGCCAGGGGTTGGACTCCCTATTTCTGCTGGCACTTCTTGATGACCCATGGTATTCAGCAGACTACTTAGGCAGACAGCATCTTTAGTCCTTACAGGTGTAAGATTAGCTCCATTTTACAGGTGAGAAAACTGAGGCCCAGAGCAGATGAGTGACTGATGCCAGGTGACCTAAGCTGCCGAAGGGAGGTAGCTGAGTCCTCCTGCTCTCCAGTCCAGGAGAAGTCCTGTGCAAACAATGAGCAGGCAGTCTGGCCAGGGACCATATCTCCCAGCCCTCTGCTGCAGTGCTGTCCTAAGAGTCTGCCTCCCCTATCCCCCTAGAAGGTGCTGCAGTTGGGGAAACTGCCTCAAGGGTATGGGAAATCAGAGATTAGAAACACTACAATGAGAATGGAACACGGTGACACATGCCTGTGATCCCAGCCCTTGGGAGGTGGACACAGGAAGATCAGAAGTTCAAGGTCTTCTTCAACTACACAAGTACAAGACCAGCCTGGGGTCCATGAGACTTTTCATCTCCAAAACAAAATGGGGCCATCAAGATAGCCAGTCACAAATCCTAACAACCTGCGTTCTGTCCCCTGGACTCCCATGTTGGAAGGAGAGAACTGACTCCTATAAATTGTCCTTTGACAACTATATGTATCTCATGGTATGTACTCGTGTGTGCATTCCTGAACATGAGCACAGACACACTGAATGTAATAACAGTCTGAAAAACAGAATGTGAGGCCTGTCACTGTAATGTCACCTTTAATCCCCAGCATTCGGGAGGCAGAGGCAGGCAAATCTCTGATTCAGGCTAAACAGAGAAACCCTGTCTCAAAAACAAACAGAACGAAGAAGCAGAATGTGGTGCAGCCTCCTTGACTGACAGGCCCCTTTCACCTCCCCACCTTGGACATTCACCAGAGGAACAGTAGGAGGGAACCCTGTAACGATGCTTCTCAACCTTCCTAATGCTTCGACCCCTAATACAGTTCTTCATGTCATGGTGACCTCCAACCACAAAATCACTTTCATTGCTGCTTCATTACCGTAATTTTGTTATTATGAATTGTACTGTAAATATCTGTGTATTCCGATGGTTGTAGGCGATGCCTGTGAAAGGGTGATTTGACTCTCAGAGGGATCGTGACCCACACGCTGAGAACCACAGGTCTATAGGACACTAACCGGCTGAGGAAGGTGTATTCCTGGTGCCTGGCCTCCAGTGACACCAAACACTTGTAGGATTTTTGGATTGTTCGATTTTATTTTATGTCTGGATGGTTTGGCTACACGTGTTTGTGCGTGCCGTGCCTTGAAAGCCAAAGGAGGACAATCAGGTTCCCTGGGACTGGGGTTGCAGACTGTAGGAAACTGCCAATGTACACACTGAATGTAAACACGTGGGTGACAGGAACTGAATCCAGATCCTCTGCAAGAGCTCCTGTTCATCCATCTGTCCGTCTGTCTGTCTGTCTATGTAGCCCTGGCTGGCCTTTAACTTACTAGGTAGACCAAACTGGCCTCAAATTTAGATCTGCTGAGTGCTGGGATTAAAGGAGTGCCTCCAAGCCTGGCCCCATCGATAGCTTTTTAAGTCTAGTTTTGCAGCTGAGAGCAGTCCCTGAGGATGTAACCTGATCTTAGGGTTGGGAGGAAAGTGGTCTGGAGTGTCCTGGACGAGAACCTGACTTTTCCACCAGCCAAGGCTCTCCTTCCTGGAACATCAGGCGTCACTGAGGTGGTGCTCTCAACAGTAGTCCAGGAGTCAGGGCGAGCCCCGTCCCCTCATCCCTCTGCCTGCCTGGGCCCTGAAGCCCCTTCCTGTACAAATCCAGTTTGGTTGCACTTCACAAAGGACCCAAAGGCTTTTCCTTCTCTACCGGCTCCTCTGACCAGAAACCCTTGAGTGGCAGGGTGGTACTTGAAAGCTTGGACCTGGGCTGGAGAGATGGCTCAGCGGTTAAGAGCACTGACTGCTCTTCCAGAGGTCCTGAGTTCAATTCCCAGCAACCACATGGTGACTCGCAACCATCTGTAATGGGATCCAATGTCACCTTCTGGTGTGTCTGAAGACAGCTACAGTGTATCCATATACATTAAATAAATAAGTCTTTAAAAAAAAAGAAAGAAAGAAGGAAAGCTTGGACCCTCTGGCCTCAAGTACCCCACTGCTCTTGATAGTCTTAGCAACCACCGCCTGGGTATAAAGGTTGCTGCTTCTGTCACCCTGCAGTCTGATCTGACAAGTTACCTGTGTTGGTGGTCTCTGAAGCTCTGAGAAGAGACATATAGGCCCTTCAGGGGTGGGGGGGCTGCCCTAGGAAACTGCACTTGACCTGCTTTTAGCCCTTTTAACCCTGGGAAGGGAATCTGCAATTCTGTATTCATGGTTTTTTAACCTTCTCCTTAGACTTCGCCCAATATTGTAAACACTTGAGTCTCCACAAAGCCTAAATCTGCTTGCTGGCTGTACATTCGGTAAGCCCCCCACACCCATTCATTGGAGATCAATGAAGCCTGACAGTCAAGAAGGTGTGGCAGGGCCAGTGAGAGCCTCGGGGTACATCAGGCCCAAAAGTCAAGACCAGTCCAAAACCTCAGAGGGCATCCAAGTCGGCCTCTTCCATCCCACAAGCTGTGGGAGAAGTGAGCTCCTAGTCCTGTATTTTCCAGCTGAGATACCCTCCCCGAGGGTGGGGGTAGGGGCAGTCCTGCTGTCTCTTGCTACTTGTCCAAAGGCGAGGGAGCAGGAAGGGCCTCATACCCCACTGCTCCCGGGGGTGGGTCAGGCTCTGTGGTGCAGGTGGGGTCTTCACCCCACCAAGGTTCCTTCCCCAGAGCAATGGGTACGGGGTGGGCCAGCTGCGTCCCGCACGTCTCGCCGCAGGACCGACCCCGGCCTTATCTGCCCTGGCAGCTTCCGCACCCCCACCCCGCCCCCGCCTCCGTGCGCCGGACCCCAGGGCCCAGGGGAGTCGGAGCCGCGGTGCTGCTGCCCAGCGGAGCGGAGAGCGCCGGCCCCCAGCTGGGCGGCGGAAGTGATCAGCCCCTAGCAGAGACCCTCCCTGCCATCCTGTCCACCCCAAGCCGGTCTCCACCCTCAGTGGGAAGGTTCCCCAAAGTCTCAGGGGACAAGGAAGCGGCGAAGGTCGTCAGGGTAATAGAGATTCTGACTGACACAGCCCTTGCGTGTGTGCGTAACACACACACGCGCACACGCACACACGCACACACATCCACGCCTAGCGACATCTGCTCAGAGTTGGAAGGGAAGAGAAAGGTGGAGAAGACACCTGAGAGAAAGTGAACAGAGAACCACAGACTAGCGATGTGTGCAGTGTACCCGCTGAGAGGACACACCCCAGAAATCTATACAGCACCCCTGCACGCGGTCAGAAAAAGTGCAAGGAATCCAACAGAGCGACAACTACAAAAGAGAAAACACACTGTCGTGTCGCCCACCCCCCCCCCACACACACACAGCATTTAAAGGACGCCCAACCTCCCTGGTGAGCAGGGAAATGCAAACGAAGACCGCTGTGGGATGCTATTTTACACCATTCATCAGGTAAAATGAACTAGCCCTATCAGGCATGGCAGTTGTCTGAGGCAGGACAGTAATGATCTTGAGGCTTTAGTGGGCTATGTAATGAGTTCTAGCTCGAGTGGGTAGCAGACAGAGCCTCTGTCTGGACAAGCAGCGACAAACAAACCAATAAAAATAAAATTTAATTCGGTCCCCAGCTCCGGAAAAAAAAATAATAAAATTTAAAACAAAAAACAAAAAACAAAAAACCAAGAACAAGCCTGGTAGATTCAAGACCTTAAAAAGAGGTGTGGCAACAGAATGGTCATTATGCTCAACTCCTAGCAGTTATGAGGAAAACCACTTGGCCTCCCCTTACAAAGCTGAAATCAGCATTCAGTAAGCCAGTCAGCAAATACGGTCCTAAGGCTGTGCCCCAAGACCATACTCCAGGCACCAATACCAAACAACCAACATCTGTGGGCAGAAGAATGGATAAACCAGTTTCAGTGGATTCATTTACAGAAGTAGCATTTAGTTCAACAAAGTATCTGAATGACCCAAAACTGCACAGACTATCACAAGTGGCTGGCTACCACCTGGGGGGGGGGCGGGGCAGTCTGGAAAGACAGGCATCTTGTAAGTGACTTTCAAAGCCAAGCCCAGTCACATCTTTATAAACAGCAATACTGATCCTCCCTATATTGCTTCTACTAGAAACTAGCCATCAGGGCTGGATGACTCAGTGGTTAGGAGCACTGACTGCTCCTCCAGAGGTCCTGAGTTCAATTCCCAGCAACCACATGGTGGCTCACAACCATCTGTAATGGGATCTCATGCCTTCTTCTGGAGTGTTTGAAGGATTTATTTATTTTTTAAAGATTTATTTATTATATATGAGTATCCATAAGAGGGCATCAGATCCCATTACAGATGGTTGTGAGCCACCATGTGGTTGCTGGGAATTGAACTCAGGACCTCTGGAGGAGCAGTCAGTGCTCCTAACCACTGAGCCATCTCTCCAGCCCATAAATAAATCTTAAAAAAAAAAGAAAGAAAGAAGCCATCAAATGGCTCAATTGCATGTTAAAAAACTATTAGAGCTCAGAAAATGAGGTCAGGTAAAAGGTAGGCAAAGAAAAGATTGCACCAGTTTATCTTCTTGGGCTGGAGAGATGGTTCAGTGGGAAGAGCACTGTTGCTCTTGCAGAGGCCCTAGGTTCTATTCCCAGCACCCACACCAAGTGGCCCACAACTACCTGTAACTCCAGCGTTAGCACATGGCACACATGAACTCATGCAGGCACACACAGGCATTCAAAAATATGAATACTAAAAAATAACACTGGGCATGGTGGTCACCTTTAATCACAGGACTCGGGAGGCAGAGGCAGGCAGATCTGAGTTCGAGGCCAGCCTGGCCTACATACTGGGTTCCAGAACAGCTAGAACTACATAGAGAGAACCTGTTTCAAAACACCAAGATAAATACTAAATAAAATTTTTTTCCTTATATTCTACCAATATTTCTCAAAGCTTAATGGAAAGGTTCCACTTAAAATGTTCTCCCAGACGGGGCTGGAGGGAAGGCTGTGACTGACAGTGATTACTGCTCTTGGACTGGGAGTCCTCACTCACACCAGGAGGCTCACAACTGCTTAGAACTCCAGTTACAGGCAGATCCGATGTCCTCTGGCTTCCTTGGGCGCCTACATAAACATCATGCACATAAACTCACACTGACACACACATTTGCACATAAATTTAATAATTGTGAAGGTGGCACATACGAAGACAATTATAAAACTAAATAATGAAAAAAACTTAAAATTATTTTTCCTTATAAGGAAATGTTAAATCAAAGAATATTGTCCAAGCATAGACATATATTAACGCACTGAACTCCTCTGTATCC